>NC_041391.1:614796454-614882609 GCF_002162155.2 Triticum dicoccoides
CCACCACCTCCGCCATGGCTCCAAAAGCCGACAAGGGGAAGGGCGTGAAGTCGGCCGAGGCGCAGCGGCTCGCGGCGCTGCAGAAGGAGCGGGCCCTCTTCTCCCCTCAGCTTGGTGCGAAGGAGCTGAGGGAGTACTACTACCTTTTCTGGTCGACGGAGACGCGAGCGCATCCGCGCACGAGGGTACTCCCGGCCACCGCTTCGAGACTGGCTCCGAACGGGTACCCCTTTTTCGCGTTGTTCTTCTACTGCGGGCTCTGCCCGCCTTTCTCTGAATTTTTTTGCGACATCATGAACACCTACGGGTTCCGCCTCCTTGACTTCACCCCCAATGCCGTTCTGACCATGGCAGTTTTCGCACATCTGTGCGAAAACTTTGTCGGAGTCCACCCAAACGTGGCCCTTTTCCGCCACTTCTTCATGCCTCGGGTTGAGAGAGGAGAGCCTCTTGCCGGCGGGATTGCTTGGATCTCGAGAGTCGGCAAGAAGGAAGCATATCTGGAGGGTGAGCTCTGCAGCAAGTGGGAGGAGTGGAGAGCAGAGTGGTGCTGGATCGTCGAGGAGAACCCGCAGCCGTTCACTACCGTGCGCCAAGCCCCAATAGTACGCGGCAATGATTGAAGCAACGTGGCCCCGGAAGATGATAGGCTGAAGATTGCCGTCACCCGCATCCTTCGCCTCAGGCTTGCCGGGCTCACTGTAGGCGCTGTAGGCGCAGATTTCCTTCGCCGCCGTATCGCCCCCCTGCAGGAGAGGGGGAGGCCCGCCTGGGAGTTCAAGAACTCGGCGGATATCATGAGGCTGCGCCCGGGCCTCAGTTTCAACTTCACGGTCTTGGAATTGGACGCGATGCTTCTGGAGCTGTTCAAGCGCGACCCCCAGCACCCATTTTTGTTGCCACGGAATGTCGTTCCACTGTGCAACAATTCTTCACTTGACCGCATCCGCGCGATGATGCCGTTGTGTGATTCTCACGGAATCGCCCCAACTTGGCAAGAACCTGCGGATGACGTCGTGCGGGCGTTCTTCAACGACTTCGTAGAAGTGCCGGTCCACGCTGATGAGCAGAAGAGCCTCACCCGCGACACCACCGATGCGGAGATGCAGCGCATCGCCACCAGGCTGGAAGAGGCGACGGCAGCTGCTGCCGCGGGCGTGTTCGGGTTCACCGTGGAGGAGGCAGAGGCAGCAGAGGCGGCAAGCCTTGCCGAGCGCGAGGAGTTTGCCGGTGAGGAAGATATTGCCAGCCCTGAAGCTGAGCCGAGCGAGCCCGGCGAGGAGGAGCCCGAACCTTCAGACAGCTTGCCGCAGGCGGAGCCCCCGGCTCCGGCAAGGAGGCGGCTCCGCAAGGCCGCGGACGTAGCGGGGCGGCAGACGGGTCAACAGCCGCCAAGCCGCGCGACACGCTCTACCGCGGCAAGCACCGTTGCCGCGGGAGCGCCTCACGCCGCCGCGGCAACTGGAGCGGGGTCTTCCCGATCCACCACCACTGCTCCTGCCAAGCGGGCGAGGGAGCCTACTCCTCCGCTTCGCCGCACCGGAGGCGAGCCGGACTTTGATCTCTCCGCGCTCAGCTCCGATGACGAAGAAGAAGAGTAAGATCCCCTTGTTGTCCTCGTAGTTCTTGAATTCTTGCTATCTTGTTGCTTTCGTCTTGTATCTGACTTGCTTCGATCTGGATCCATTCCTTTTCAGGACGCTGGCCCAGAGAGCGGCGAAGAGAGCCAAGGCCCCGGTGATTGTCATCGAAGATGATCTCACCGTGTCAGCGGGGGGGGTGTCTGAGACCACCTTGACGGACCCGGCAACTACTCCTCAAAGCAGCCCCCAGCGCAGCCCTCAGCGTAAGTTTATAGTTTACTTCCTGATGTCAGGTGCGCATGGGTGCTCTTCTCTCTATTGATATCTTATCTGTTGGATTTGTGTAGGAGCAGAACAGCCTCATCAGGAATGCCCGGAAGCTGCTCCCGAAGTGCCATCTGCTTCGACTATGCCGCCAAGGGAGGAGTCCCCGGCAAGGGAGCGCTCTCCGGCAAGGGAGAACTCTCCGGCAAGGGGCAGTTCTTCGGCAAGGGACAGTGCCAGCGATCCTCCGGTGGTTGAGACCACGACTGCAGCTCCAAGCACAGGTAACCCTTTTGCCTGAAAAACTCCCCTTGGGTTCTTCTTCTGATTTTCTTCTTGAACATTTACTTGACCTTTCTCCCCTCTTCGGCCGTCAGATCCACCCGCCACGGAGCCGATGGAGACAGAGGCCGCCGGCGAGGAGGACGCGCGCGGAAACAATGACGACGCCGCCGCCACCGAAGAAGAGGCCGGTGCTGATGATCCCGCCGGCGAAGAGGCCGCCAAGGCTGCCGCCGCAGAAGTGGGCGAGGGATCCGGCGATCGCACTGACGGCCCCGAGGCCGCAGGAGCGCCAGGCGCTGCGCCGACCGCCGATCCCTCCGCCGATGCTGCAGCGCTAGGCTCTGAAGAGCCCCAGCCCGGCGCCTACTTGAAGGCCGACGACGGTATCTTCATCAAGCTCCCATGGGCGTCAAGCTCCAGGGCGCCGGTCGAGGGAGAAATCCTGGACGGAGAGGTGCTCGCCTCTGCTGGGCTGACGGTGGTCGACACGCCAAGCAGCGGCAGCGACGAGCCTGAGGAGGAATGGCTGCTGCGGAAGCTGACGTCGCTTTACCGCGCCCGCCAAGCCAAACTGGCGTCCCGAGAGGCGCTTGTCGCGAAGGCGGGGGTTGATATTGAGAAGCGCACGGAGGAGCTCCGAGGCCTCACGCAGGAAGCTCTCCGGTCCTTGGCGGAGGAGCGGGAGCAACTTCTCGAGGAGCGGAAAGCCTTCCTCCTCGAGAAGGCTGAAGCTGAAGAGAAGCAACGGCTTGTCGCCGAAAACTTATTCGTGCAGGAAGGAGAGTTGGCACAGCGCAAGGTGAACCTTGACAGCCATGAGGAGGAACTTACCGCGAGGGAGCAAGCAATTGGCGGGGCTGTCAAGGAAGCGAGGGATGCTGCCGAAGCTGCCGAGGCCGCCAAGAAGGAGCTGGAGGTGAAGGTGGTGCAGCTGGAAGCCGATCTCAGGGCGAGTGGCGAGGAGCTTGCCGCTCTCAAGCGCGAGCGCGAGAAGGATGTTGCCGCACATGGTGAGCTGCAGGGTCTTCTCGCTGAGAGGAGCAAGGAGCTCAGCGCCGCCAAGGACTCCAACGCAGATCTCGAGCTGAAACTGGCCACGTTGACTCAGACGCTGGACGGCGCCAGGGAGTGGGAGGTGGTCTTGTCGGAGAAGATCAAGGCCGCAGGCGCTGCTGGCGAATGCTGCTGCCGCCCACGACGCCTTCAGGGAGACAGTGGAGCATTGGACTGAAGGTCTTGTGGATGCTGCCGCTGCCATCGACGAGGAGTTGGCGCAGCTGGGGATGGAGGATTTTGGGTATCCCTCCGACGAGCATCTCCAACCCAGCGCCAAGCTCAGTTTGTTCTTCAAGGGCGTGGCGACGGCCCTCCAGCGGCTCCGGGAGAAGATCCCAAAGCAGCTGGCCGACGAGTCGCGCAAGATCTGCGCGGGAGTTCTTCAGAAGGTGTTGGCGAAGGTGGCCTTCCACAACCCAGGCCTCAACCTCACCAACGTCCTCAGGTCCTTGCCGCCTGATGCTGATCTGGAAGCGCTCAAGGCCCTTGTCGCACCCATTGTGGACAAGGTGAGCGAGATCAAGAGGGTTGAGGGCGATCGCGTAGACTAGGCCGCCCGTTTACTCTTTCTCCTTGTCGCTGCTGGCCATATTATGAGATCAGTCTATTAGAGCTGTGACAAGTTATCTTGTAATATAACTCTATTTCTGGTATCGATTGCTACGTTATTTCCTTTACTAGATTCCTTCCTTTGTATGTTTTTACTGTTGGAAATATGCCCTAGAGGCAATAATAAAAGCATTATTATTATATTTCCTTGTTCATGATAATTGTCTTTATTCATGCTATAATTGTGTTATCCGGAAATCGTAATACATGTGTGAATAACAGACATCAACGTGTCCCTAGTGAGCCTCTAGTTGACTAGCTCGTTGATCAACAGATAGTCATGATTTCCTGACTATGGACACTGGATGTCATTGATAACGAGATCACATCATTAGGAGAATGATGTGATGGACAAGACCCAATCCTAAAACATAGCACAAGATCGTATAGTTCGTTTGCTATAGTTTTCCAATGTCAAGTATCTTTTCCTTAGACCATGAGATCGTGTAACTCCCGGATACCGTAGGAGTGCTTTGGGTATGCCAAACGTCACAACGTAACTGGGTGACTATAAAGGTAGACTACGGGTATCTCCGAAAGTGTCTGTTGGGTTACATGGATCAAGACTGGGATTTGTCACTCCGTATGACGGAGAGGTATCACTGGGCCCACTCGGTAATGCATCATCATAATGAGCTCAAAGTGACCAAGTGTCTGGTCACGGGATCATGCATTACGGTACGAGTAAAGTGACTTGCCGGTAACGAGATTGAACGAGGTATTGGGATACCGACGATCGAATCTCGGGCAAGTAACATATCGATGGACAAAGGGAATAGCGTACGGGG
Organism: Triticum dicoccoides; assembly: GCF_002162155.2. Lineage (NCBI taxonomy): Eukaryota > Viridiplantae > Streptophyta > Magnoliopsida > Poales > Poaceae > Triticum > Triticum dicoccoides. The sequence continues at coordinate 614,801,040 of NC_041391.1, forward strand.
TTGATAGAATCCTCGACATCGTGGTTCATCCGATGAGATCATCGTGGAGCATGTGGGAGCCAACATGGGTATCCAGATCCCGCTGTTGGTTATTGACCGGAGAGTCGTCTCGGTCATGTCTGCTTGTCTCCCGAACCCGTAGGGTCTACACACTTAAGGTTCGGTTACGCTAGGGTTGTAGGGATATGTACATGCAGTAACCCGAATGTTGTTCGGAGTCCCGGATGAGATCCCGGACGTCACGAGGAGTTCCGGAATGGTCCGGAGGTAAAGATTTATATATGGGAAGTCCTGTTTCGGGCATCGGGACAAGTTTCGGGGTTATCGGTATTGTACCGGGACCACCGGAAGGGTCCCGGGGGTCCACCGGGTGGGTCCACCTGTCCCGGGGGGCCACATGGGCTGTAAGGGGGTGCGCCTTGGCCTAATGGGCCAAGGGCACCAGCCCCACATAGGCCCATGCGCCTAGGGTTCAAGGGGGCAAGAGTCCTAGGAGGGTAAGGCACCTCCTAGGTGCCTTGGGGGGGAGGGAAACCCCCCTTGGCCGCCGCACCCCCTAGGAGATTGGATCTCCTAGGGCCGGCCACCCCCCCTTGGCACCCCTATATATAGTGGGGGAGAGGAGGGACTTCATACCTGAACGCTTGGCCTTTGGTTGCCTCCTTCTCCCTCCCCAACACCTCCTCCACCTCCATAGTGCTTAGCGAAGCTCTGCCGGAGTACTGCAGCTCCATCAACACCACGCCGTCGTGCTGCTGCTGGTGCCATCTCCCTCAACCTCTCCTCCCTCCCTTGCTGGATCAAGAAGGAGGAGACGTGGCTGTTCCGTACGTGTGTTGAACGCGGAGGTGCCGTCCGTTCGGCGCTGGTCATCAGTGATTTGGATCACGTCGAGTACGACTACATCATCACCGTTCTTTTGAACGCTTCCGCTCGCGATCTACAAAGGTATGTAGATGCATCTAATCACTCGTTGCTAGATGAACTCCTAGATGATCTTGGTGAAACGAGTAGGAAAATTTTTGTTTTCTGCAACGTTCCCCAACAGTGGCATCATGAGCTAGGTCTATGCGTAGTTCTTCTTGCGCGAGTAGAACACAATTTGTTGTGGGCGTAGATTTGTCAACTTTCTTGCCGTTACTAGTCCTTTCTTGCTTCAGCGGTATTGTGGGATGAAGCGGCCCGGACCAACCTTACACGTACGCTTACGTGAGACCGGTTCCACCGACTAACATGCACTAGTTGCATAAGGTGGCTGGCGGGTGTCTGTCTCTCCTACTTTAGTTGGAGCGGAATCGATGAACAGGGTCCTTATGAAGGGTAAATAGAAATTGACAAATCACGTTGTGGCTTTAACGTAGGTAAGAAGACGTTCTTGCTAGAACCCTAATTCAGCCACGTAAAACTTGCAACAACAATTAGAGGACGTCTAACTTGTTTTTGCAGCAAGTGGTTTGTGATATGATATGGCCAAAGTTGTGATGAATAATGAATGATCTATATGTGATGTATGAGATGTTCATGCTATTGTAATAGGATTCACGACTTGCATGTCGATGAGTATGACAACCGGCAGGAGCCATAGGAGTTGTCTTTATTCTTTTAATGACCTGCGTGTCATCGAGAAACGCCATGTAAATTACTTTACTTTATTGCTAAACGCGTTAGCCATAGTAGTAGAAGTAATAGTTGGCGAGCAACTTCATGGAGACACGATGATGGAGATCATGATGATGGAGATCATGGTGTCAAGCCGGTGACAAGATGATCATGGAGCCCCAAGATGGAGATCAAAGGAGCTATGTGATATTGGCCATATCATGTCACGTTTATTATTTGATTGCATGTGATGTTTATCATGTTTTGCATCTTGTTTACTTAGAACGACGGTAGTAAATAAGATGATCCCTCGCAATAAATTCAAGAAGTGTTCCCCCTAACTGTGCACCGTTGCGACAGTTCGCTGTTTCAAAACACCACGTGATGATCGGGTGTTTTATTCAGACGTTCACATACAACGGGTGTAAGACAGATTTACACATGCAAACACTTAGGTTGACTTGACGAGCCTAGCATGTACAGACATGGCCTCGGAACACAGAAGACCGAAAGGTCAAGCATGAGTCGTATAGAAGATACGATCAACATAAAGATGTTCACCGATGTTGACTAGTCCGTCTCACGTGATGATCGGACACGGTCTAGTTTAACTCGGATCATGTAATACTTAGATGACTAGAGGGATGTCTAATCTAAGTGGGAGTTCACTAATAATTTGATTAGTTGAACTTAATTATCATGAACTTAGTCTAAAATCTTTGCAATATGTCTTGTAGATCAAATGGCCAACGTAGTCCTCAACTTCAACGCGTTCCTAGAGAAAACTAAGCTGAAAGACGATGGCAGCAACTATACGGACTGGGTCCGGAACCTGAGGATCATCCTCATAGCTGCCAAGAAAGATTATGTCCTACAAGCACCGCTTGGTGACGCACCCGTTCTCCCTGCAGAACAAGATGTTATGAACGCTTGGCAGGCACGTTTCGATGACTACTCCCTCGTTCAGTGCGGCATGCTTTACAGCCTAGAGCCGGGGCTCCAAAAGCGTTTTGAGAGACATGGAGCATATGAGATATTCGAAGAGCTGAAAATGGTTTTCCAAGCTCATGCCCGGGTCGAGAGATATGAAGTCTCCGACAAAATTCTTCAGCTGTAAGATGGAGGAAAACAGTTCTGTCAGTGAGCACATACTCACTGTGTCTGGGTTGCATAATCGCTTGACTCAGCTGGGAGTTAATCTCCCGGATGATGCGGTCATTGACAGAATCCTCCAGTCGCTTCCACCAAGCTACAAGAGCTTTGTGATGAACTTCAATATGCAGGGGATGGAAAAGACCATTCCTGAAGTATTTGCTATGCTGAAATCAGCAGAGGTAGAAGTCAGGAAGGAACATCAAGTGTTGATGGTCAATAAAACCACTAAGTTCAAGAAAGGCAAGGGTAAAAAGAACTTCAAGAAGGACGGCAAGGAGGTTGCCGCGCCCGGCAAGCAAGCTGCCGGGAAGAAGCCAAAGAATGGACCCAAGCCCGAGACTGAGTGCTTTTATTGCAAGGGAAGCGGTCACTGGAAGCGGAACTGCCCTAAGTACTTAGCGGATAAGAAGGCCGGCAAAACAAAAGGTATATGTGATATACATGTAATTGATGTGTACCTTACTAGTGCCCGTAGTGGCTCCTGGGTATTTGATACCAGTGCAGTTGCTCACATTTGTAACTCAAAGCAGGGGCTGCAGAATAAGCGGAAACTGGCAAAGGACGAGGTGACGATGCGCGTCGGGAATGGTTCCAAGGTCAATGTGATCGCCGTCGGCACGCTACCTCTGCATCTCCCTTCGGGATTAGTTTTAAACCTTAATAATTGTTATTTAGTGCCAGCTTTGAGCATGAACATTGTATCGGGATCTCGTTTAATTCGAGATGGCTACTCTTTTAAATCTGAGAATAATGGTTGTTCCATTTTTATGAGAGATATGTTTTATGGTCATGCTCCTATGGTGAATGGTTTATTCTTTATGAATCTCGAACGTGATGCTACACATGTTCATAATGTGAGTACCAAAAGAAGTAAGGTTGATAATGATAGTCCCACATACTTGTGGCACTGCCGCCTTGGTCACATAGGTGTTAAACGCATGAAGAAGCTCCATGCTGATGGACTTTTAGAGTCTCTTGATTATGAATCATTTGACACGTGCGAACCATGCCTTATGGGTAAAATGACCAAGACTCCGTTCTCAGGAACAATGGAGCGAGCAACCGACTTATTGGAAATCATACATACCGATGTATGCGGTCCAATGAGTGTTGAGGCTCGCGGTGGCTATCGTTATGTTCTCACCCTCACTGATGATTTAAGTAGGTATGGGTATATCTACTTAATGAAACACAAGTCTGAAACCTTTGAAAAGTTCAAGGAATTTCAGAGTGAGGTTGAAAATCAACGTGACAGGAAAATCAAGTTTCTACGATCAGATCGTGGAGGAGAATACTTGAGTCACGAGTTTGGGGCACACTTAAGAAAATGTGGAATAGTTTCACAACTCACGCCGCCTGGAACACCTCAGCGTAATGGTGTGTCTGAACGTCGTAATCGCACTCTGTTAGATATGGTGCGATCTATGATGTCTCTTACCGATTTACCGCTTTCTTTTTGGGGCTATGCTTTAGAGACTGCCGCATTCACTTTAAATAGGGCTCCGTCGAAATCCGTTGAGACGACAACGTATGAATTATGGTTTGGGAAGAAACCTAAGCTGTCGTTTCTAAAAGTTTGGGGATGCGATGCTTATGTCAAGAAACTTCAACCTGAAAAGCTCGAACCCAAATCGGAAAAATGCGTCTTCATAGGGTACCCAAAAGAAACTATTGGGTACACCTTCTACCTCAGATCCGAAGGCAAGATCTTTGTTGCCAAGAATGGGTCCTTTCTGGAGAAATAATTTCTCTCGAAAGAAGTAAGTGGAAGGAAAGTAGAGCTTGATGAAGTATTACCTCTTGAACCGGAAAATGGCGCAACTCAAGAAAATGTTCCTGAGGTGCCAGCACCGACTAGAGAGGAAGTTAATGATAATGATCAAGATACTTCTGATCAAGCTCCTGCTGAAATTCGAAGGTCCACAAGGACACGTTCCGCACCAGAGTGGTACGGCAACCCTGTCTTGGAAATCATGTTGTTAGACAACAGTGAACCTTCGAACTATGAAGAAGCGATGGCGGGCCCGGATTCCGACAAATGGCTAGAAGCCATGAAATCCGAGATAGGATCCATGTATGAAAACAAAGTATGGACTTTGACTGACTTGCCCATTGAGCGGCGAGCCATAGAAAATAAATGGATCTTTAAGAAGAAGACAGACGCGGATGGTAATGTGACCATCTATAAAGCTCGGCTTGTCGCTAAGGGTTATCGACAAGTTCAAGGGGTTGACTACGATGAGACTTTCTCACCGGTAGCGAAGCTGAAGTCCGTCCGAATCATGTTAGCAATTGCCGCATTCTATGATTACGAAATATGGCAAATGGACGTCAAAACGGCATTCCTTAATGGTTTCCTTAAGGAAGAATTGTATATGATGCAGCCGGAAGGTTTTGTCGATCCTAAGAATGCTGACAAAGTGTGCAAGCTCCAACGCTCGATTTATGGGCTGGTGCAAGCATCTCGGAGTTGGAACATTCGCTTTGATGAGATGATCAAAGCGTTTGGGTTTACACAGACTTATGGAGAAGCCTGCGTTTACAAGAAAGCGAGTGGGAGCTCTGTAGCATTTCTCATATTATATGTAGATGACATACTTTTGATGGGAAATGATATAGAACTCTTGGACAGCATCAAGGCCTACTTGAATAAAAGTTTTTCAATGAAGGACCTTGGAGAAGCTGCTTATATATTAGACATCAAAATCTATAGAGATAGATCGAGACGCCTCATAGGTCTTTCACAAAGCACATACCTTGATAAGATATTGAAGAAGTTCAATATGGATCAATCCAAGAAAGGATTCTTGCCTGTGTTACAAGGTGTGAAATTGAGCTCAGCTCAATGTCCGACCACGGCAGAAGATATAGAAGAGATGAGCGTCATCCCCTATGCCTCAGCCATAGGTTCTATTATGTATGCCATGCTGTGTACCAGACCTGATGTAAACCTTGCCGTAAGTTTGGTAGGAAGGTACCAAAGTAATCCCGGCAAGGAACACTGGACAGCGGTCAAGAATATCCTGAAGTACCTGAAAAGGACTAAGGAAATGTTTCTCGTTTATGGAGGTGACGAAGAGCTCGTCGTAAAGGGTTACGTCGATGCTAGCTTCGACACAGATCTGGATGACTCTAAGTCACAAACCGGATACGTGTATATTTTGAATGGTGGGGCAGTAAGCTGGTGCAGTTGCAAGCAAAGCGTCGTGGCGGGATCTACATGTGAAGCGGAGTACATGGCAGCCTCGGAGGCAGCACATGAAGCAATATGGGTGAAGGAGTTCATCACCGACCTAGGAGTCATACCCAATGCGTCGGGGCCGATCAAGCTCTTCTGTGACAACACTGGAGCTATTGCACTTGCCAAGGAGCCCAGGTTTCACAAGAAGACAAGGCACATCAAGCGTCGCTTCAACTCCATTCGTGAAAATGTTCAAGATGGAGACATAGAGATTTGTAAAGTACATACGGACCTGAATGTAGCAGATCCGTTGACTAAACCTCTCCCTAGAGCAAAACATGATCAACACCAGAATTCCATGGGTGTTCGATTCATCGCAATGTAACTAGATTATTGACTCTAGTGCAAGTGGGAGACTGTTGGAAATATGCCCTAGAGGCAATAATAAAAGCATTATTATTATATTTCCTTGTTCATGATAATTGTCTTTATTCATGCTATAATTGTGTTATCCGGAAATCGTAATACATGTGTGAATAACAGACATCAACGTGTCCCTAGTGAGCCTCTAGTTGACTAGCTCGTTGATCAACAGATAGTCATGATTTCCTGACTATGGACACTGGATGTCATTGATAACGAGATCACATCATTAGGAGAATGATGTGATGGACAAGACCCAATCCTAAAACATAGCACAAGATCGTATAGTTCGTTTGCTATAGTTTTCCAATGTCAAGTATCTTTTCCTTAGACCATGAGATCGTGTAACTCCCGGATACCGTAGGAGTGCTTTGGGTATGCCAAACGTCACAACGTAACTGGGTGACTATAAAGGTAGACTACGGGTATCTCCGAAAGTGTCTGTTGGGTTACATGGATCAAGACTGGGATTTGTCACTCCGTATGACGAAGAGGTATCACTGGGCCCACTCGGTAATGCATCATCATAATGAGCTCAAAGTGACCAAGTGTCTGGTCACGGGATCATGCATTACGGTACGAGTAAAGTGACTTGCCGGTAACGAGATTGAACGAGGTATTGGGATACCGACGATCGAATCTCGGGCAAGTAACATATCGATGGACAAAGGGAATAGCGTACGGGGTTGATAGAATCCTCGACATCGTGGTTCATCCGATGAGATCATCGTGGAGCATGTGGGAGCCAACATGGGTATCCAGATCCCGCTGTTGGTTATTGACCGGAGAGTCGTCTCGGTCATGTCTGCTTGTCTCCCGAACCCGTAGGGTCTACACACTTAAGGTTCGGTTACGCTAGGGTTGTAGGGATATGTACATGCAGTAACCCGAATGTTGTTCGGAGTCCCGGATGAGATCCCGGACGTCACGAGGAGTTCCGGAATGGTCCGGAGGTAAAGATTTATATATGGGAAGTCCTGTTTCGGGCATCGGGACAAGTTTCGGGGTTATCGGTATTGTACCGGGACCACCGGAAGGGTCCCGGGGGTCCACCGGGTGGGTCCACCTGTCCCGGGGGGCCACATGGGCTGTAAGGGGGTGCGCCTTGGCCTAATGGGCCAAGGGCACCAGCCCCACATAGGCCCATGCGCCTAGGGTTCAAGGGGGCAAGAGTCCTAGGAGGGTAAGGCACCTCCTAGGTGCCTTGGGGGGGAGGGAAACCCCCCTTGGCCGCCGCACCCCCTAGGAGATTGGATCTCCTAGGGCCGGCCACCCCCCCTTGGCACCCCTATATATAGTGGGGGAGAGGAGGGACTTCATACCTGAACGCTTGGCCTTTGGTTGCCTCCTTCTCCCTCCCCAACACCTCCTCCACCTCCATAGTGCTTAGCGAAGCTCTGCCGGAGTACTGCAGCTCCATCAACACCACGCCGTCGTGCTGCTGCTGGTGCCATCTCCCTCAACCTCTCCTCCCTCCCTTGCTGGATCAAGAAGGAGGAGACGTGGCTGTTCCGTACGTGTGTTGAACGCGGAGGTGTCGTCCGTTCGGCGCTGGTCATCGGTGATTTGGATCACGTCGAGTACGACTACATCATCACCGTTCTTTTGAACGCTTCCGCTCGCGATCTACAAAGGTATGTAGATGCATCTAATCACTCGTTGCTAGATGAACTCCTAGATGATCTTGGTGAAACGAGTAGGAAAATTTTTGTTTTCTGCAACGTTCCCCAACATTTACCCTATGCTTTTAGGGAACTTGTCGGCGCAGGCACCCGAGCCGCGAGCGCTGAGTGCGGGACGTCAGCAGCCTGCTGGCGGTGCCGCTTCCGACAAGAAACCTTGTCGCGACTAGTTGCAGCACACTTAAGTTGTTGAGCGGACTCGAAACAAAGTAAGGGCGCAACTAGCTATGAGTCGGTTCCTCCGCGAATAGGTTTTCCATACAAAGCACGGTCGTTCGAGGAAGATAACTTAAAAATTAAAACTAATTGCTCAAACTTTGGCAACTTAGCTTTTCTGTCGTTTGCTTCCCGGCAAGGCGAAACTTCCTTAAACGACGCCTGGTCCACACCATTATCTTCTCCTTCCCCTCAGGGAAACTTGTGGGCGAGGGAACCTTCCTTTCCTTTTTGAGAAGAAGAAAGAAGAGAAAATAGAGGCATGGAGCCTTATAGCTCGTTATTGCTTACCGGGGGTAGGTGCTGCACAAAGTGTCAGATAACGCATGCAAATATAAAGTAAAAAGCATGAAATTGGCAAGATGTGCGGGGCACATGAGCTTTACTTATGCACGGGATCTGCGCCCGGCTTTGTACAAAGGATTACATGTGACATTGGCAAGACTTGTACAAAAGGTGGTTGCCGGAACGGGTTCCGGCAACCGCGCCCTACGGGTAAAACTTACGAAGATGCTCAATGTTCTAGGAGTTGCTCACCGGCACGCCATCTTCGGTCTCAAGGCGGACAGCGCCAGGCCTAGTGACTCGTTTTACCCGATAAGGGCCTTCCCACTTCGGCGTCAACTTGTTGGAATTCTTGGCGGACTGAACGCGCCGAAGAACAAGGTCGCCTTCCTCGAAGCTTCTGGCTTTAACTTTGCGGCTATGGTAGCGGCACAAAGCTTGCTGGTATCGAGTAGCTCGTACAGCAGCCTGAAGACGATCCTCCTCAAGGAGCAGTGCGTCATCTTGTCGCAGCTGCTCTTGCTCAAGCTCATCATAAGCGAGCACTCGAGGTGACCCGTATACGAGTTCCGTGGGGAGAACTGCCTCTGCTCCATAGACTAGAGCGAAAGGTGTCTGGCCAGTGGCTCGATTTGGCATCGTCCTGATCGACCAAAGAACCACCAGCAGCTCCTCGATCCAGTTTCTTCCGCACTTGCGCAGCCTGTCGAAAGTTCTGGTCTTGAGCCCGCGCAGCACTTCAGCATTTGCCCTTTCCGCTTGACCGTTGCTTCTCGGATGAGCAACAGAAGTGAAGCAGACCTTGGCGCCAAGATCTTGGACGTACTGCATGAAGGTGCGGCTCGTAAATTGCGTGCCGTTGTCGGTGATGATCCTGTTAGGGATCCCGAAACGGCAAACAATCGACCTGAAGAACTTGACTGCTGACTGTGCTGTGACCTTCCTCACTGGTTCCACTTCTGGCCACTTTGTGAACTTGTCGATTGCAACGTACAAGTACTCAAAGCCCCCGACAGCTCGGGGGAAGGGGCCGAGGATATCGAGCCCCCAAACCGAAAATGGCCAGGATAAAGGGATCGTCTGGAGAGCTTGAGCTGGCTGGTGTATCTGCTTGGAATGGAACTGGCACGCTTCACACTTGGTTACTTGTGCCGTTGCATCCTGGAGGGCTGTCAGCCAAAAGAAACCTTGCCGGAATGCCTTGCCGGCAAGTGCTCTTGCGCCAATGTGGTGACCACATATGCCTCCGTGTATCTCTGCCAACAGCTTCTGTCCTTCTTCCCGGTGAATACATTTCAATTTCACACCATTGTTCCTTCTTCTGTACAGTGTGTCGTCGACAAACTGGTACATACTCGACTGCCGGGCTACTCTTTCCACTTCTTCTTGCTCTTCGGGAAGTTCTCCTGTCTGAAGGAAATGGACAATCTGCTGTGCCCATGTTGGAGCTTGCGGCTCGACAACAAGGACTAAAGGCACATCTGCTGCTGCGGGAACATCCGCTTCTACAGCAAGAACCTGTGGCTCTGCCGGAGCTTGATGTTCCCCGGCAAGCTTGCCGGAGCAAAACTTGTCGGGAGCGTCTGCTTCAACGGAACAAACCCTAAGGCTTGTCGGAGCAGACTGCTCCTCAGATTCTTGGCGTTGATTTTGGGGACCTTCTTGGCGGCGGCTTCGGGCAGCTCTGCCGGAAAGTAGTCACTAGAAATCAACTTCCTCTTATTGCTCTGTCCAGTTGATGGTGTTACGGATGGTTGAGTTAGCTTGAGCATAAAGATCCCTGGTTCCACAGGTAACTTAAGTGCGGCGCACTTTGACAGGCCGTCGGCAATGTCGTTTTGAGCTCTTGGAACATGTTCCATCTGCAGGCCGTCAAAGTGCTCTTCTAGCTTCCTCACTTCATCTACATATGCTTCCATCAACGGACTCTGATAATTCTTGTTCACTTGGCGGACGACAAGCTGTGAGTCACCCCTGACAATGAGCTTCTTGATCCCAAGGTCTGCTGCGATCCTGAGGCCGGCAAGCAAACCTTCATACTCTGCAGTATTGTTCGTTGCTTGCTCCTTGGGAAAGTGCATCTGGACTACGTACTTGAGATGCTCTCCGATGGGTGCGACAAGTAGCACGCCAGCACCGGTGCCTTGCAGCGAGAAGGCACCATCAAAGTACATCAGCCACTCTTTGCTTGCTTCCTTGACGGGGATGCTCATTTCTGGAATTTCTTCATCTGGTGTTGGCGTCCACTCTGCTATGAACTCTGCCAATGCTCTGCTTTGGATAGTTGAAGTTCTCTCAAACTTGAGGCCAAAGCTTGACAGTTTCAGTGCCCACTCGACAATCCTCTTCAACGGAAAGCAAGTGACAACTATGATCTCATGTGCTTGGAAGTAATGGCGTAGCTTTCTCGAGGCCATGAGGAGGCCGAAAAGCAATTTCTGCACACCAGAGTACCTTGACCTAGCCCCCTGCAGAAGGGAACTGACAAAGTAAACTGGGCGCTGCACCATTCTCTTCGGCATCTTATCATGCTCCTGCGCAGATCCATCCTTGTCGGGACTAGAGCTTGTCGGCGAAGCCCCTTGCTTGTCACTGGATGCACTTGCCGCGGTTGCCGGCTCATCATCCGCCTCCCTCTCTGCCACTAACGCAGCACTAACCACTTGATTGGTTGCCGCTATATATAGCAGCAACTTCTCTTGTGGCTTAGGTGCGACAAGTGTTGGAGCGGAGGACAGGTATCTCTTCAAGTCCTGCAGCGCAGCCTCCGCCTCCGGAGTCCATTTCATTGGACCTTCCTTTTTCAATATTTTGAAAAACGGCAGGGTGCGCTCAGCAGACCTAGAGATAAACCTGCTGAGAGCAGCCACGCAACCAGCAAGCCTTCATACATCCTTAACGCGCTTTGGTGCTTCAATCTGCTCAATGGCCTTGATCTTGTCGGGAATGGCCTCAATTCCGCGTTGAGACACGAAGAACCCGAGAAGCTTGCCGGAGAGGACTCCAAACACGCACTTCTCGGGGTTAAGCTTGAGGTTGATCTTGCGCAGATTTGCAAATGTTTCGTCCAAATCTTGAATCAGGGTCGCCCTGTCCTTGCTCTTGACCACTATGTCATCCATGTAGGCTTCCACATTTCTGTGCATCTGCGGCTCAAAAGCGTGGTGGACTACCCTTGCAAATGTTGAACCAGCATTCTTCAAACCGAAAGGCATCCGTACGAAACAGTATGTGCCACATGGGGTAATGAATGCGGTTTTCTCCTCATCCTCTTCTGCCATGAAGATCTGATGGTATCCTGAGTATGCATCAAGAAATGAAAGCAAGTCACATCCGGCCGTGGAGTCAACAATCTGGTCAATGCGCGGCAAGGGAAATGGGTCTTTGGGACAAGCTTTATTAACATTGGTAAAGTCAATACACAACCTCCATTTCCCGTTTGCCTTGCGCACGACTACAGGATTGGCCAACCACGTAGGATGGAGCACTCCTCTGACAAGGCCTGCTGCTTCCAATTTCTTGATCTCTTCTGCAATGAATTCTTGGCGCTCCACTGCTTGTTTCCTGACTTTCTGCTTGACGGGCCGCGCATGAGGATAGATGGCAAGGTGGTGCTCAATTACTTTCCTGGGAACACTGGGGATGTCATACGGCTGCCACGCAAACACGTCGATGTTCTCCCGTAGGAAAGCAACGAGCGCGCTTTCCTATTTAGGGTCGAGAGTGGCACTGATGGTGAAGGTACCACCAGTGCCGTCCTCCTTGGCGGGCACCTTCTTGGTCTCTGGTGGAGCTGCCATTATCTTCCTACACTTGCCAGTGGAGCTCGATGGTGCATCCTCAACGGTAGCGTAGCACTCCGAAGAGGTGCGCTTGCCGGAGTGGGCATCAGAGCTCTTGCCGGACTTGGTCTTCTTCTTCCCCCCGGGAGCTTCAGCGGCAAGTGAGTTGCGATCTGTTGCTGCTGCTGCTTCCCGATAGATCTTGTCAGCGCAGATAAGAGCATCCTTCTTGTCGCCAGGGACAGAGATGACACTTATCGGGCCTGGCATCTTCAGTACGTTGTATGCATAATGAGAGGCTGCCATGAACTTGGCGAGTGCCGGACGGCCAAGTATTCCATTGTAAGGCAATGGAAAGTCAGCAACGTCAAAAGTGACCCTCTCAGTCCTGAAGTTCAACTCGCTGCCAAATGTCACCGGCAACATGATCTTTCCCTTCGGCTTGCTCCTTCCCGGATTGATTCCTTGGAATGTGTCGGTCTCTTCGAGCTCGCCATCAAGGATCTGAAGCTTCTGGAGTACCGCGGAGGAGATCAAGTTCAAGCCGGCCCCGCCGTCAACTAGCATCTTAGTGACCTTGAGGTTGCGGATAGTTGGTGAAACCAACATCGGCAAGCACCCGACCGCAGTTATGCGATCAAGGTGGTCCTCAATATCAAAGATGATAGGCGTGCTGGACCATTTCAGAGGCTTGCGTGACTCGACGGGTGGTTCTGCCGCATTGACTTCCCGCACCCACTGCTTGAGCTGGCGGTGTGAAGTATGCAGAGAAGCACCACCGTCAACGCACAGGACCTCTGTGGCTTTCTGGAACTCCTGCTCATCGGTTTCATCATCATCCATATCTTCATCGTCGTCGTCATCCTTGTCCTTGTCGCGGTCGCGGGGAGGCCTGTCTCCTTGCCGCTGCTTTGCCTTGCCGCGGCGTCCTCCCCGGCCGAGGCGTTTCTTGCCGGATCCTCCAGCACCTTCCTGGGCTTTCTCCTTGTCGCGCCGCTCGTATTCAGCTTTCTGTTGCCCAACAAGCTGCTCGACCTTCTTGTAGCTCTGGAGGTCATGGCCCTTGGTGCGGTGGATCTTGCAGTATTGCTTGTTGGTGCTGTCCTGCTTGTCGGCGACAGCCACAGTCTCTGCGGTAATCTCCTTGCCGGAGTCACCAGCTTTGGCTTTCTTGGCGCCACCACCGTTGCCGGACTGCTCGACGACTAGCACCTCTTTTCCTTTCTTCTTCCTGTTGTTCCACCGCTAGTTTTTCTTTGCCGGGGCAGCATCCTCACTGTCAGACCCTCCTGCTCCTATATTCTCTCCGGGGAGTCTCCTCCCTTCCTCAGCACGTGCACACTTGTCGGCCAGGGCATATAGCTCACGGATGTCTCTGATCTTGCACATCGCCATTTCCTCCCGCATCCTGCGGTTTCGCGTGTTCTGATGGAACGCGTTGATCACCGCGGCAGGGTGGACGTCTGGGATGTTGTGTTGTACATTGCTGAATCTCTGAATGTACTTGCGCAGGGGTTCTCCTTCCTTCTAGGCGAGCAGATGAAGGTCACTCTCTTGGCCATGAGGCTTGTGGCCGCCTGTGAAGGCGCCGACAAACTGATGGCATAGATCAGCCCAAGAGGATATGGAGTTGTCCGGCAAGTGCATGAGCCAGGATCTGACGTTGGGCTTGACCACCAGCGGGAAGTAGTTGGCAAGGATCTTGTCGTCCCGTCCCCCGGCAGCCTGCACCGCAATGGTGTAGATGCTGAGGAACTCCGACGGATGCGTCTTGCCGTCGTACTTCTCCGGTACGTCTGGCTTGAAGTTCTTCGTGCTGGGCCACTGGACTCGCCGCAGCTCACGAGTGAATGCAGGGCAACCTACCGCGTACGGCAAGTCGCCTGGTTCCCCTGGCGCATGCATGTCAACAGAGGGCCCAGCGCGCTTGTCAGATTGACGTCGCGCTTCTCTTCGGCGCTCGATGCGAGTATGAGCGTCTTCTTGTTGTCGATCGTGAAGAACTTGGCGCTGATCGCGATGAGCTCGTGGATCCGACGACGCGGTGGAGTCGCTGTCGACGTGGATCCGGCGAGTCGGCGATCTTGGCCTTCGGGGTGGTGATTGCATGGTGGTTGCTCCCCCACCAGTTTCGTTGCCACCGGCTCGCGCCTGGCAACCTTGCCGCGGCAGCGACGTGCTCGGCTGCCGCGGAGTGTCGCCGTTGGCGTAGCCGATGAGACTCTGAATGGTGGCCCTCCATTCGTCGATCTTGTCCGACGTTGGAGGGTAATCCAGGAGCAGTTGAGCTCGCGCCAAAGCCTCTGCTGGAGTGGTGGGCGGCAGTGGCGGACGGCGCGAGGAGCGGGATATGCTCGGACTTCTAACTATGTTAGAAGGAGCACTATCCCGTCCGGGCGACCGTGTCTCGCTCGTGCTGGCATGTTGGCGTGCATGCTGGTCCTGAGCGCCCCGGGATCCACCAGCTTGATCTTGGCCCAACAAACGTATGGTACTGCGAGTACCATGACGCTGTCGGTCCTGCGCCTCCTGAGATGGGCGCGGAACAAGCACGGACATCGAGGTCTGCGTCGCCTTGCCCTTGGACCTGGCAGCGTCGTGAGCTTCCTCGTCGACGTCCGTTCTTCCGCCAGCGTCCACCCCACCACCCGCTTGCTCCGGTGGCGGTGGCACCGACGCGGACGGAACAGCTGCCTCCGAAGCCTTCTTCTTCGGTGGCATGTTGATGAAGAAAATGAAGATCTAGCTCGTGTGAATGCCGGATCAGGTTCACACAACCTCGACGCCCCCTACCTGGCGCGCCAAGGATGTCGGGGAAACTGATCCACGAACACCTATGGGGCCGGCGGACCGGGACCCTTTCGGTTCAGCGGGGGGCGGAGGTCGCACGAAGAGCGGATCGAGGCGAAGCACACGAGCAGTTTACCCAGCTTCGGAGCTCTCCGGAGAGATAATACTCCTACTGCTACTTGTCTGATTGTATTGTGTTCTTGCTCGAGAGAGCTAGGTGTTTTTTTTCTGGCTTCCGAATGAATCGAAACCCCCCTCTACGTTGCGCATGGGCCTCCTTTTATATGCTCAAGGGGTCACCGACAGGTGGCAACGCAGAGAAGGGTAAAAGCGTAAAAAGGAGTTGCGGTTGGTACACCTACTTGCACAGTGTATCCTACCTAACCCTGACGGCAGGGGACAAAGGCATTGAATGCCCGTTTGTGTCGCCCAAACAGTGCAGAAAGGTACCGTCAGGGACGCCACCGTTCGCCATGATGGCGATCTTGTCAGCGTCGCATGCCACCGCGCACCGCTGGCTGCACAGCCTCTCGCCACGCGCGCCTGGGAAGGCCCCCAGGGCGACACGTTGGTGGATGCGCTGGAGCGCGGGTACAGGGTGGTTACTTGCCGCGGCAAGCGCCTTGCCGCGGTCGTCGTCTTGTCGCGCCCGGAAGCTTGTCGCTCACCAGGCCTCGAGATGTCTTGGTTGATCTTCCCGGCAAGCTCCTCTTGCCGGGGCCTTGTTGCCTTGTCGGGACGCGCGGCGCATCGCGGCAAGTTCCTTGGGATGCCTTGGTTGGCCTTCCCGGCAAGTTCCTCTTGCCGGGGCCTTGTCTCCTTGGCTTGAATACTTTGTTCTTGAATGGCTCCAAGGGAACCACGGAGGACCTTGGCGGTCGCCCGGCAAGCCTTGCCGCGGGGTGTTGCAACTGCCCGTGCACAAGTTCGGGATACTAGGGTACCCCTACTCTAGTACACCGACACCCTGTCCATGAGGGTGGGGGCGCCCCCTTGGGCGCGCACCCTACCTCGTGGGCCCCCTGGTGGCCCTCCGACGCCAACTCCAACTCCATATATTGGCTTTCGAGGAGAAAAAAATCAGAGAGAAGAAATCATCGCGTTTTACGATACGGAGCCACCGCCAAGCCCTAATCTCTCTCGGGAGGGCTGATCTGGAGTCCGTTCGGGGCTCCGGAGAGGGGAATTTGTCGCCGTCATCATCATCAACCATCCTCGATCACCAATTTCATGATGCTCACTGCCGTGCATGAGTACTTCCATCGTAGGCTTGCTGGACGGTGATAGGTTGGATGATATTTATCATGTAATCGAGTTAGTTTTGTTAGGGTTTGATCCCTAGTATCCACTATGTTCTGAGATTGATGTTGCTATGACTTTGCTATGCTTAATGCTTGTCACTAGGGCCCGAGTACCATGATTTTAGATCTGAACCTATTATGTTTTCATGAATATATGTGAGTTCTTGATCCTATCTTGCAAGTCTATAGTCACCTACTATGTGTTATGATCCGGCAACCCTGAAGTGACAATAATCGGGACCACTCCCGGTGATGACCATAGTTTGAGGAGTTCATGTATTCACTATGTGCTAATGCTTTGTTCTGGTTCTCTATTAAAAGGAGGCCTTAATATCCCTTAGTTTCCAATAGGACCCTGCTGCCACGGGAGGGTAGGACAAAAGATGTCATGCAAGTTCTTTTCCATAAGCACGTATGACTATATTCGGAATACATGCCTATATTACATTGATGAACTGGAGCTAGTTCTGTGTCACCCTATGTTATGACTGTTACATGACAAACCACATCCGGCATAATTATCCATCATTGATCCGATGCCTACGAGTTTTCCATATACTGGTTCTCGCTTATTTACTTTTCCGTTGTTACTGTTACAATCACTCAAACTACCAAAAACATTACTTTTTGCTGTCTTTACTTTTGTTACCGTTACCACCACTATCATATTACTTTGCTACTAAACACTTTGCTGCAGATACTAAGTTTCCAGGTGTGGTTGAATTGACAACTCAACTGCTAATACTTGAGAATATTCTTTGGCTCCCCTTGTGTCGAATCAACAAATTTGGGTTAAATACTCTACCCTCGAAAACTGTTGCGATCCCCTATACTTGTGGGTTATCAGACACCTAGCCAATCTAGGAGACACCACTCTCCAAGAAGTAAGAAATGGTGTGTTGATGATGAAGTCCTTGCTCTTGTGCTTCAAATGATAGTCTCCCCAACACTCAACTCTCTCTCATAGGATTTGGATCTGGTGGAAAGAAGATTTGAGTGGAAAGCAACTTGGGGAAGGCTAGAGATCAAGATTCATATAG
The DNA here is from genome assembly GCF_002162155.2 of Triticum dicoccoides. Classification (NCBI taxonomy): domain Eukaryota; kingdom Viridiplantae; phylum Streptophyta; class Magnoliopsida; order Poales; family Poaceae; genus Triticum; species Triticum dicoccoides. The sequence continues at coordinate 614,818,494 of NC_041391.1, forward strand.
TAGGAATGGAATATCTTGGCCTCAACACATGAGTAGGTAGTTCTCTCTCAGAAATGGTAAGTTGGAAGTGTAGGTTTGTTCTGATGGCTCTTTCCACGAATGAAGAGGAGGTGGAGGGGTATATATATCCTCCACACAAAATCTAACCGTTACACACAATTTACCAATCTCGGTGGGACCGAATCTACAAACTCGGTCGGACCGATTCAGTAAACCTAATGACCGTTAGTGATTTCGGTGGGACCGACATGCAACTCGGTGGGACCGATATGGTTAGGGTTAGGGCATAACTTAATCTCGGTGAGACCGATTACACAAACTCGATGAGACCGATTTTGGTAATTAGCTAACCAGAGAGTTGGTCAGGTAAACTCGGTGGGACCGATTCGCTCTTTTCGGTGAGACCGAAATGTTACGAAAGGGGAACAGATAGTTTACATTGCAATCTCGGTGGGACCGATCGCTCACTTCAGTTAGACTGAAACGTTACGAAGGGAAACAGAGAGATTACAGTCCCATCTTGGTGAGACCGAGATCCCTATCGGTGAGACCGATTTGCCTAGGGTTTGTGGCAGTGGCTATGACATTTGAACTTGGTGGCGGCGGATAGAAAGAATCGTTGGGACCGATTTTGACTTTAGGTTTAGGTCATATATATGTGGATATGAGAAAGTAGTTGAGGGTTTTTGGAGCATATCACTAAGCACTTGAAGCAAGAAACTCATTAAGCAGCACCTCATCCCTCCTTGATTGTATTGGCTTTTCCTATAGACTCAATGTGATATTGGATCACTAAAATATAAAATGTAGAGTCTTGAGCTTTTGAGCTTGAGCCAATCCTTTTGTCCTTAATGTTTTGAGGGATCCACTTTCATCATCCATGCCATGCCATTCATTGAGCTTTCCTGGAATATTTGTCTTGGAATAGTATTAGCTCAATGAGCTATATGTTGTTATGAATTACCAAAACCACCTAGGGATAGTTGCAGTTTCACAAACTCAGGAAGGCCCATCTGAATTGGGTCCGGAAGGGGAACGTCCTCTACATAAAACCACTCCGAGGGCGAATCTTCGGATGTCTTCTTTGGAGTACTGGACAAGTATCCGGTCTCGGCGACGCGCCATATTTCGGCTCCGCCCACTTGATATATTGATCCCTCCTGATTACGAGGGACGAGGCAGAACAACCCCTTCTATAGCTCGAAATGAGCCTCGCAGCCTAGAAATAGCTCACAAAGGGCGACATAACCTGCGATGTGCAGTATGGAGGCATGGGTGAAGTTATGCAGTCGGAGGCCGTAATGCTCCAGGAGCCCACGGAGGAATGGATGGATTGGAAGTCCAAGGCCCCTCAGCAAGTAAGGGACAAGGCATACTCTCTCCCCCCTGGATGGGTTGGGGAAGCTCTCTGCTTGCTCCCCGCCATTGTAGGTGGCTAGTCCGGCTCAGACGGGGACAAGGTATGAAGGCAGGAGAAACCCCTGGGTCTGCAGCTCCACCAGCTGGTTGTGGGATACGACTCACTTTACCCAATCGCCTGGCTTTGCGCTAGGGGGGCAAGAGGAGGAGTTGCGGTGGCCGGCCATGATGGAATGGTTTTCACGGGCACGCTATAATGAATCCTTGCTTGGGGAAGATGGCGTGATTCGCATCTGAGGATCCCCGTCTCTTTAATAGATGATTTACTAACATGGTCAGGGTGGCAGATGTAAAAATGCTCTGACTTCTCGCATTCGCTCGACACGTGGAAACTGCCATTATTAGGGCACATAAGCTAAGGAGTGCAACATTAACGGGAAGCCGGACACTACTCGTTACAACAGGTACTCAGGGATTTTTGAGAAGAACTCACCTTGCAATGCCGAAGACAATCTGCGCGTCGGACTCATCGTCATTGAAGCCTGGTTCAGGGGCTACTGAGGGAGTCCTGGATTAGGGGGTCCTCGGACGGACGGACTATATACTTTGTTCGGACTGTTGGACTATGAAGATACAAGATTGAAGGCTTCGTCCCGTGTCCGGGTGGGACTCTCCTTTGCGTGGAAGGCAAGCTTGGCGATTCGGGTGTGTAGATCTCCTTCTCTGTAACCGACTCTGTGTAACCCTAGCCCCCTCCGGTGTCTATATAAACCGGAGGGTTTAGTCCGTAGGACAAGAACAATCATAATCATAGGCTAGCTTCTAGGGTTTAGCCTCTACAATCTCGTGGTAGATCAACTCTTGTAATACTCATATCATCAAGATCAATCAAGCAGGAAGTAGGGTATTACCTCCATCAAGAGGGCCCGAACCTGGGTAAACATCGTGTCCCCCGCCTCCTGTTACCATTAGCCTTAGACGCATAGTTTGGGACCCCCCTACCCGAGATCCGCCGGTTTTGACACCAACACCAGGCCTGATGGCCATCTTCTCGTGTAGGAGCACGACCCCTTGATCCATATATCGATCTGGTCTGACTGGCTCTACTTTCCAGGTCTTGTCGTAAGTCGTAAGTGTATCCTGTAGCCGATGTCTCTCTGCCTTTACGGCGGGGTGGTGCAGGCTGGTTTTCGGCTTGAGTTGCCGGTCTGTCCCGACCACGCGGTTGTCGATCAGGTCTATCGTCGTCCTTACACCTTGGGGGTATTGGCTCCAAGGCCTCATGGTAGCAGCTGGCACTTTGGGTAACTCTTGGTTGGGCGCTCGAGTCCGTATTCCTTGGCTGCTAGGACATTAGTCCATCTGTCATTGAGCAGGTCCTGATCAGCTTGAAGCTGCTGCTACTTCTTTTTCAGGCTTCTTGCTGTGGCAATTAGCATGTGCTTGAAGCACTCTAGTTCGAGGGGATCCTATGGCACGATAAACTCTTCGTCACCGAGGTTGTTGTCCTCTTCAGAGGTCGGTAGGTAATTACTATCCTCTGAGCCCTCGTCCTTAATAGGATCATCAGGGTTGAATTGCCCATCCTCTAAGTTTTCCTGTTCGAATGTTTGTTCGATAGGGGCTACTTGGTCTTCGGCGTTTTCCAGAGTATTATTGTCTCCGGTGCCGGTATTGCTGTCTTTTTCACGACGTGGTTTCGAGCGGCATCATTGACGCCGGCGCTTTGGTGGTGCCTCAGAAGGCTTGTCCTCATCTGGATCTTTACCACCGTCGTCCTCATCTTCTTTGGGTGTGCCCACCATGTATACGTCATATGTGGAAGTAGCCGTCCAGCGTCCAGTGACCGGCGAGTTCTAGCTTTGTATGTCTCCGGCATCGTCGTCCATACCGTCGATGTCTTCAAAGTTATAGAAGAGCGTGTCGGTTAAGTCCTCGGTAGTGGCTATGAAGTGGGTGGTGGGTGGGATGTAAAATTCCCTGCTCTCAACCCCTGGTATGGGCTGGGCATAGTTTGGCAGCGATCCTTCTGTAATATCGAGAGATCGCATAAGGTCCAGGGCCTCGTCTAGGAGCAAGGTCTGGATGGGAAAGCGAGAGTACAACGAGTTGGGCGGGGCAGAAGTTCGGTGGCCGAACTCACATAATGTGGACCTAGAAAGTTCGGAGATAGTGTCCGGAGGCGAGTCCGGTTTCACAATGGTGAGGGGAGCCTGGTGCAACTCCGGGCCTGCCGGTGAGGCGATCCCCTCTGGTTCTCCGGTGACCGGCTCTATAGCCTTCGAGAGTCCGGCGGGCTCTAAACTCCCGTCTTCGGATCTGGTGATGCGCTCCGGATCTAAGGCCAGAGCGATGGTTGGTGGCGCGAACCCTTGGAAGATCGAGTCTCCTCGACTATTAGTGACATAGCTCTGATTTCCAAAATTGATCTAATGACCGGGGGCGTAGCTGTCGATCTGCTCCAGCTGGCCAATCGAGTTGGCCCGCAGTGCGAAGCCGCCGAATACGAAGATCTGGCCGGGGAGGAAAGTATCCCTCATGGCGGTGTTGTGGATGATTGATGGAGCCATCGAGCCTTCTAGCAACGGCACAGAGGAACTCTCAATGAAAGCACCAATGTCGGTGTCAAAACCGGCAGATCTCGGGTAGGGGGTCCCGAACTGTGCGTCTGAGGATCGAAGGTAACAGGAGGCAGGGACACAATGTTTTACCTAGGTTCGGGCCCTCTTGATGGAGGTAATACCCTACTTCCTGCTTGATTGACCTTGATGAGTATAGGGGTTACAGGAGTTGATCTACCTCGAGATCATAAGGACTAAACCCTAGAAGTCTAGCCTGTATGATTGTGATCGTCCCTCTACGGACTAAACCCTCTAGTTTATATAGACACGGGAGGGGCCTAGGGTTGTACAAGGTCGGTTTATAGAGAAAGGAATACATGATCCAAACGCCAAGCTTGCCATCCACGCAAAGGAGAGTCCCATCCGGACACGAGGGAGGGCCTTCTATATTGTATCTTTATAGCCCATCAGTCTGACCCAAGTCACATAGGCCGGCTCCTCAAGGACCCCATAGTCCAGGATTCCCTCACCAGGGGGCCCTGGCGCGCCCTGTGGGTTGTGCCCCCCTCGGGGTACCCCCCAGGTGCAGATCTGGCCCATTGGGTTCCTTCTGGTCCATAAAAAATCATCGTAAATCGTTGCGGTGTTTGGACTCCATTTGATATTGATTTCCTACGATGTAAAAAACAAGCAAAAGACAGCAACTGGCACTGGGCACTAGGTCAATAGGTTAGTCCCAAAAAATGATATAAAGTTGCTATAAAATGATTGTAAAACATCCAATAATGATAATATACTAGTGGACCCGTTGCACCAAATGGCGCAGAGACCTACTGATTCCATGTTAGCGATGAAAAGAAATCCATGGTTTAGTTGATTTTGTTATGGGCAATCACATAAAACAACAAAGTTTATCTCTCTTAGTTTGGAAAAGCGGGGACATGATGTCTACAATAGATGTATATACACATTTAAATTTAGTAGCATAGAACAAATCTAATCACATTTAGTATGAAACTAAGGTATTTTGTTGTCTATAATCAGATGCATATAGACATTTTAATTTGGTAGCACACGGTCCCATTCAAAGTTATGCCGCCGGAAATACGTGTATCTTTTTTAATCCATATGTGCATGTAGAAAAAACATGTATTAGTTGTTTTACTTGTGAGCAAGTACATACAGTAACAAATTTCACCCCCTTTGATAAAATAAAAAGTATAGGTTTGTTGTCTACAATATGATGTACATGCACATTTTACTTTGGTAGCGGCGAGTCTTATTCAAATCCACATCGCATTCAAAATATATGTATTTTCAATAATCTTTTATTTGAGCAAGCACTCTGCTGTAAAAATTTAGACCCTTTTATATAAAAATTAGTATTAGTGCATATCTTTTTGCCTAAGAATATACGCATACTTAACACCATGTATGAAATCAGTTAATGAGGCCTTATACTATTTTAAAAAGAGTAGTGTTTCTATCAATTTGTTTTCGTATGTTTGAAAAAAAAAGTATTTATGTGCCACTTAACCGCATGTATATTTCAAAGCAGTCGTATGGCAGCCAGTTTGGCCCATGAATGGAGCAACATATTTATCCCTTCTTCCTCAACACTTATTTATCCCTTCTTCCACAGCAGCTTCGTTCAGTCAGAGAGAAAACTCCTTAGTAGTACTCCCATCATCTCAATAATTGGGATGGATATCATCCACTACAATGAAGAACAACAACATTTATGTATATCTTGAACAATAAAAAGGTCATTTACAGTACATTTGGTCAAGCAACCAATTTGCAGAAGAATAATAACATTTCTCTATATCTTGAATTCCACATACAGGATTATTAATATCTTAACTTGTATGGATGGCTTCACTCGTAATAATACATATGCCTTCTGTTCATTTGCTTGACAAAATGTCCATCAGACGTATCAATCAAATAGTAAGAAGTGGGGAGTATTTCAAACCGAGACTAAGAATTAATCCTAAGTACATGAAGCGCAGTAGCTTTAAAGTCTCTGAATTATTTTGCTTCTACTCCACCAGGAAAGTGCAGGGCTTCAAGAACCAAAAGACAGCTTTCTTCGGACTCATAAGCCATGTTGTTTATATCCCCAAAAGGTTGTCTCTTAGCATCTCTGTTATTCTCATTAGCATCTCTATTTACCATAATGGTGTTGCTTGGAAAATTCACAATACAATGCACAACGGAATTAGTGCCACATGTTGATGCCACTAATTAAAAAAACACCCTTAAGAAGAACAATCAACTGAACCTTGAATGCAAGTAGGCCTAGAGCTAGAAAACAGTACATCATATTACTAAGCAAAAGCAAGTAGAAATATCAAATTGAGAGGCAGAACTATTTGAAAACCAAAATTTAGGCCAAGTAAAACATAAACATCAGGGATTTTCTTGACGTCACGTGGGAGATGGCAGTAGGAAACATATAATTGCCCTCTGGGTAAACCCTGAACACTTTAAGTAGAGCAAACAAAAGATAAGTCTGAACATTGCTTTATTTAGTCACAGCATAGCACAAGCTTACTTAATATTCTGGGCATAAGCATGACTACCAGCAACATATGAGGATTTGACAAATGTGAGATACTGCAACCAATTTTAAACTTTGCACAACTTCATGAATATACTTAATCTCCTGGCAGCACTAAACCCGTTGCGCAGAGGCCTACTAATTTCGTGCATGCTTTGAAAAGAAAACCATGTATTAATTGTTTTAGTCATGGGCAAGTACAATAGGTGACAAATGGAATAGCCTTTTAATAAAAAATGTTTTTTGTTGAATTTATACCTCTCTATCTGTTTATTTTTCCTTTGGCGAATAGGATCTGCAAAAATGTCCAGAAAACAAAATTTACTTACTGCATTTTCCAGAAGACGGACAAAGCAGAACTGTCTCAACAATGAACTGGCATCTAAACACCAGAAACTGAAGAACACTACAGCAGCACAAATCTTCTTCATAGTAAGAAAAGCAATCTTAAATTAGACAAGGATACTGATATGGGATATGACTATAAAGTACTACATAACCAAGATAAGTAGGTAAAGGGTTCATTAACAAGTATGGCCGCAGCTCACAGGCAGATTCAAAGACAACTTATTTTATTATTACTTCTAATCTGAAATGAAGACAACTTTAACATATAATACCAAGTTGCAAGAAGAAGAAAGGTCCTCAGATGAATAGCCACTATAGAACTATCTTAAAGTTGTTGTTCTACTGAGCATCTTACCGAGTTATTAGTGTATGTAATGTCACACATATAGTTGGCTCTCCTCTCATCAGACTTCATACCCGCCTATGCATATGCCACAGATGAAAGAGTGAAAGAAGGTTGAATGTTTTCCTCCGATCATACATTTATATAAAAATACTGTAACAGCGCAGAAACTGACTAGTTCCAAGCCAGAATGATAAGGGAGTCTAGAAAGTATGACAACACCATTATGTAGAAGTACACCTCAATTAGACCGACAGTTAGGCCAAGAAAACAATGAACGCGACCCATCCATTTAGCATCTCGCTGTGCCAAATAATCATTTACAGTCACCACTGAAAAAGGATTACAATGCTTATAAATGTAAAGAAGTGGCACCAAGGACATGGATGCCTGTTTAGGGTTTAACAATGGAAATGTGGAAAGTGGATCAAATCAATGTATAATATCAACAAACCAACCTTGAGTAAACATCTTTGTTTGGATCAACAAACACAGGCAAGAGTTATAATCCGAGTAACAAAATATCTTATACATACTCATGCATAAATTATTTAATAGTATCATCTTAGCAAACTACGATGGGGGAATATGGTGGTATTTAAGAACAAAAGAACGAGTGTGTGCATTGCGCTCATCCATGCACAATGCCATGATAGCAATGGTAGTACAGTTTAAGTCGGAACTTTTGATTGGCAAAACGCAAATAATCTAAATGCATACAGTACCATGAACTCCAAGTAAAAAAAAATTACCCACAAGCACGACATTGATAGAAGGAGAAAGGAATTGGAGTAACCTTCAATTGTGCATCCGTTGAATGAACTGATGGATTTGGTGTGTTCGATGCAGCATCACCCGAGTGAGTTTGACCCATAGGTCCAGATGGGGTTAACATCCTAGCTGCTGCAAGGGTCTAGGATGACCCAATAGTATTGTTTAGAAAAAAAAGAGGCATAGAAGCTTTATGAAAAAATCAAAGGGTGCAGTTGCAAATTCTACCTGGAGATTAAGATCAATGTATGCTCAGAGTCTATAGGAACCATTGAAAGGTGACCTTTTATTGCTGTGCCTCGTAGCTTTACAAGTTCATGCAGCACAATTTTGACCATTCTTAATGGCTTGTTATCAGCTCCAGCCCTACAGCATATGCAATTGTTTAATGTACAAAAAGAAATCAAATGAACAGCTATATGGTAAACTGCAAGGGATCAGCACAAACCTCCTCCGTATCTCTTCCATTCCAAGTTCTTGTAAATAAATATGAACACTTTGAAGAATGCAATCAAGGTCAACCTCATATATTGTACTCTGAAGAACCTGAAAGATGACATGTGCATTCAGAAGTGATATCTGTACAGATTCAGAATGGTCAAATAAAAATGACAACATACCTTTGTCAACTTAATTAAGCATTTGACAACTAAATCTGAAAACTTCTGATTTTTTATAGCAAGGGACTCTGATGGAGTAGGGGATGGCCATCTTGAAGGGTCCAAGGACAAAAGACCAAGCAGAAATGATATTTTTTCATATTGGGCATGGATCGTTAGCTCTATATACAAAATCAAAGCTTGAGAACATGACTGTTGCTGCTTCCGCGCTGCTGTACCTTGCAAATTAGTCATGGATATTTTAATTGTATAGTTGTTTTGCTATGGTTCTAAATAGCGTCTGTACCAGTTACTTACAAAGCACAGTTCCATTTGCTATGGTTCTGAATCAGCATGTTTTCCCATAGAACATTTATTTACCTACAGTACTCGCATCGATATCCACGAGACAAAAAGATGGAGAGGTAAATTAATTTTAGTGGGGACTAATTGGCAAGATGCTGCAGCTTCCATACATACAACAACTAAGCACACTTGCATGGATTGTATGTCGTCCCCTCTTGAAACAGATGCCCACGCCAGGCGCCAAATCAAGCAAAGGAACAAAAGACTCCTCCATAAAGAGAAATGGAGCTCCAGGACAAATATATCCCCTTCTCGACGAGGAAAGATCAAGGTACCAAACAAACTAAGAAAGCCAACAAAAAAAACTTTCAGGAATATAGCTAGATCCGAGAGCATCTCTTGAGCAGTAACAAACAAAAATCCACTTTGCGGAAACTTAGCTGAGGTACCCAACAAACTTAAAAAGACAACAAAATTTCTACATGAAAGCCTAGCTAGATCTGAGCATCTGGTCGACTGAAAGAAACAAAAGGAATCCCATTTGTAGGAACCTACCTAGACATGAACATCTCCTTGACAAGAAGGGTGAAGAAGCTCACCCAACAGAAGAACTGGAGCATGGACCTGGCACAATCACCGCGCATCCTTGGGTCCACCGCTAGCACGCTCGTTTTCGTTGGGGGTCTCCTATTCCCCCTCCAAACCGGACGGTGGCTGAGCACCACGGAAGGACGAGCCCCCTGCATAAATAGATAAGATGAACATCAGCAAGGGAGGGAGGCGATGGAGGATCTAGATGGGCGAGGCGAAGGAGCAGCCATAAATCCCGGGCACGGCGACCTGCGGGGGAGAGCGACTTCGGCTGCTGGCGGGTGAGGGCGCGGGAGATCGGCGGCTGGCGTGTGAGTGCAGGAGAGGTTGATGTCGGCGAGGGCACGAGAGGTCGAGCCGCCGGCTGGGGATGAGGAGGAGGCATTGGGGAGTGGATGGAAGGAATGATGAGGGCTCTAGGGTTGCTTTCACCCTGCCGCGTGAAGAGATGTGCGTGGAAGGAGACAAACCATTAGGCTTACGCATGGGACCAGCAGTATAAGGCCCACCGGTCATTGAACGCACGCAAAATGAACGGCCACACGAAAAAACAGCGCCCATGACTTGGCACGACCTGGCACAGACCCCACGTCGCGTGCCGCGCGGAGTTGATTGCCAAAACCTCCTCACGCGGGAACGACCAACCCAGCCAACGAGACAACGAGACACGCACCCGGTGAAGCCGACAAGCGGGACCAGAAGCAGCACTGGCCCACCCGTCATTACGGCAGGCCAAAGGTGGGCGCACAAGCCGGGTGCACATGCACCGGCCGGCCCCTCCGCAGCGGCTACCCACAATGCACGACGCGCGCAATGCGATAGGAGGTTCCCGCCAAGAGCGGTTGACCCCAGAAAATTCTAGCCTACACCCTACACCACGGGACGGACACCCAGTGCAACCGACGAGCGGGACCAAAGGCAACAACGGCCCACCCGTCATCGGTGTAGCACAGACATGGGCAGAGAAATCGGGTGCATAAGCGTTGGCCAGCCCTCTGCGGCTCACCCACGCCGCACGACGCGGATGGCGCGGCGCGCGTGACGCGGCGCGTGTGGAGAGGCGCGCGGACACCCAGGATAGTTTCACCCAGCCAATTGGATCTAGCCCGAGCCCACAGGTCATTCCCTGTCCAAAATCTACCACGTGGTGAAAACGACACAGGTCAATTCCAGCGAACATCCAACGGCTCGAAGCAAAAAAATGACCACATTGACCAGAATCGGACGGCGAACGAAGGAAGCCATCAGGGAGCTCTTGGAGCGAGTTGCCCAGCCTCTGTTTTGTTTTAAATTAGCATGAATACTTAGATACGTTGAAGACGTATCACACACCTTACTAAACTGAATGATATAGCCACCCTATTTATTTATGAGGAAAAATTCCGCTATTACTATATTCTTAAATTGTTTCCTTTCTCATTAAAGGGTGATGCTAAGTTATGGTTTAATTCTCTTGCTCCTGGTTGTGTGCGTAGTCCACAGGATATGATTTACTACTTCTCTGCAAAATATTTTCCTGCTCATAAGAAACAAGCTGCCTTGTAGGAAATATTTAATTTTGTGCAAATTGAAGAAGAGAGTCTCCCACAAGTTCGGGGGAGGCTTCTCCAATTACTTAATGCTTTGCCTGATCATCCTTTGAAGAAAAAAGAAATACTTGATATCTTTTGTAATGGACTAACCGATGCTTCCAGAGACCACCTGGATAATTGTGCCGGTTGCGTTTTCAGGGAAAGAACTATTGATCAAGCTGAATTGCTATAGAATAATATATTGAGTAATGATAATGATTGGACACTTCCTGAACCAACTCCTAAGCCAACTCCGAAGAAAAGGGGTATTTTATTTCTCAGTCCCGAAGATATCCAAGAGGCAAATAAATCTATGAAAGAAAAGGGAATTGAAGCTGAAGACGTGAAGAATTTACCACCTATTGAAGAAATACATGGTCTTGATAACCCGACACAGGTAGTAAAGGTAAATTCTCTATATAGATTTGATAAAGGTGATATCCCTCATAATAAGTCTGCTAGTCAATGCTTGGATGAGTTTGATAATTTCATTGTTAAACAAGAAAACTTTAATGCTTATGTTGGTAGACAATTGAAATGTTATGCTTATATGGTTGAACACTTGAGTGAATATATGTCTAGAGTTAAAAGTGATCTTAAGATTATTAGTGAACAACAACTCAAGTAGAACAAGTACTTAAGGCACAAGATGATTTTCTCAATGAGTTAAATAATAAGAACAATGGTAATGCTGTTAGGGTTACTAGAGGTGGTAAAATGGCCCAGGAACCTTTGTATCCTAAGGGCCATCCTAAGAGAGCTAGGCAAGATTCTCAGAGAACTAATACTGATGCATGATGCGTCCATTTTGCATCATGCTTTTATATCAATAATTATTGCATTATGGGATGTCATTACACTTTATATCTCAATATTTATGGCTATTCTCTCTTATTTTACAAGGTTTACCATGAAGAGGGGGAATGCCGGCAGCTGGAATTCTGGCTAGAAAAGGAGCAAACGTTGGAAACCCATTCTGCACAACTCCAAAAGTCCTGAAACTCCACGAAACAACCTTTTGGATTTATTAAGAATTTATGAGTGAAAGAAATAGGCCAGGGGGGCCACACCCTGTCCAGGAGACAGGGGGCGCCCCCCCCCCCCCCTATAGGGCGCGCCCCCTATCTCCTGGGCCCCCTGGTGGGCCTCCGACATCTATCTTCTGATATATCATCACTCTTACCCTGGAAATATTCGAGGGCAAGCTTACGGGATGAAACTCCGCCGCCACGAGGCGGAACCTTGGCGGAATCAATCTAGGGCTCTGGCAAAGCTGTTCTGCCGGGGACACTTTCCTCCGGGAGGGGGAAATCATCACCAACGTCATCACCAACGATCCTCTCATCAGGAGGGGGTCAATCTCCATCAACATCTTCACCAGCACCATCTCCTCTCAAAACCCTAGTTCATCCCTTGTATCCAATCTTGTATCAAAACCACAAATTGGTACCTGTGGGTTGCTAGTAGTGTTGATTACTCCTTGTAGTTGATGCTAATTGGTTTACTTGGTGGAAGATCATATGTTTAGATGCTTTATGCATATTATTACTCCTCTGATTATGAACATGAATATGCTTTGTGAGTAGTTACATTTGTTCTTGAGGACATGGGTGAAGTCTTGCTATTAGTAGTCATGTGAATTTGGCATTCGTTCGATATTTTGATGAGATGTATGTTGTCTTTCCTCTAGTGGTGTCATGTGAACGTCGACTACATGACACTTCACCATTATTTGGGACTAGAGGAAGGCATAGGGAAGTAATAAGTAGATGATGGGTTGCTAGAGTGACAGAAGCTTAAACCCTAGTTTATGCGTTGCTTCGTTAGGGGTTGATATGGACCCATATGTCTAATGCTGTGGTTAGGTTTACCTTAATACTCCTTTTTGTAGTTGCGGATGCTTGCAATAGGGGTTAATCATAAGTGGTATGCTTGTCCAAGTTAGGGCAGTACCCAAGTGCCGGTCCACCCACATATCAAATTATCAAAGTACCGAATGTGAATCATATGAATGTGATGAAAACTAGCTTGACGATAATTCCCAATGTGTCCTCGCGAGCTCTTTCCTCATTATTTGAATTTTTCCAGGCTTATCCTTTGCTACATAAAGGATTGGGCCACCTTGCTGCTCTTTATTGACTTTATTTACTTTTTGCTCGTTACTATTTGTCCTATCACAAAACTATCTATCACCTACTATTTCAGTGCTTGCAGAGAAAACCTTACTGAAAACCGCTTATCATTTCCTTCTGCTCCTGTTGGGTTCGACACTCTTACTTATCGAAAGGACTACGATAGATCCCCTACACTTGTGGGTCATCAAGACTCTTTTCTGGCGCCGTTGCCGGGGAGTGTAGCGCTTTTGGTGAGTGGAACTTGGTAAGGAAACATTTATTTAGTGTGCTGAAATTTTTGTTACTTGTCACTATGGAAACTAATCCTTTGAGGGGCTTGTTTGGGGTATCTTCACCCCAACCAGAAGAGCAAAGAGATGCTCCTCAACCTACTGAACCTTATGAAAATATTCACTTTGAGATTCCTTCGAGTATGATAGAAAAACTGCTAGCTAATCCTTTTGCAGGAGACGGAACTTTGCATCCCGACTTACACCTTATCTTTGTGGATGAAGTTTGTGGATTATTTAAGCTTGCAGGTATCCCCGATGATGTTGTCAAAAGGAAGGTCTTCGGTTTATCTTTGAAGGGAGATGCAATGACATGGTATAGGCTATGTGATGATACGAGATTTTGGAATTATAAGCGACTGAAGTTGGAATTTCACCAGAAGTTCTACCATATGCATCTTGTTCATTGTGATCATAATTACATATATAATTTCTGGCCTCGCGAAGGAGAAAGCATCTCTCAAGCTTGGGGGAGGCTTAAATCCATGTTATATTCATGTCCCAATCATGAGCTCTCTCGGGAAATGATTATTCAGAGTTTTTATGCTCGGCTTTCTCTTGATAATTGCAACCTGCTCGATACTTCCTGTGCTGGTTCCTATATGCTGAAGACTATTGATTTCAAATGGGACTTATTGGGAAGAATTAAACGCAACTCTGAAGATTGGGGTTCCGACGATGGTAAGGAGTTAGGTATGACACCTAAGTTCGATTGTGTTAAATCTTTTATGGATACCGATGCTTTCCGTGGATTTAGCTCTAAGTATGGACTTGACTCTGAGATAGTAGCTACTTTTTGTGAAACTTTTGCTACTCACGTTGATCTCCCTAAAGAGAAGTGGTTTAAATATAATCCTCCTATTGAAGTGAAAGTAGTTGCACCTATTACAGTCGAAGAAAAGACTATTACATATAGTGATCCTATTATTCCTACTGCTTATGTCGAAAAACCTCCTTTTCCTGTTAGGATAAAAGATCATGTTAAAGCTTCGACTGTTGTTTGTAAGAGTAATACTAGGACTTATACACCTCCTGAGCAAATTAATGTTGAACCTGGTATTGCTATGATTAAAGATCTCTTGGATGAAGACTTAGATGGGCATGTTATCTCTTTCGTGGGTGAAACTGCTAATATTGCTAGACCCGATACTAAGACCCATAGACCTGTTGTAGGCACGCCTGTTATTTCTGTTAAAATAGGAGATCATTGTTATCATGGCTTATGTGATATGGGTGCTAGTGCTAATGCAATACCTTATGATCTTTATAAAGAAATTATGCACAATATTGCACCTGTTGAATTAGAAGACATTGATGTTACTATTAAGCTTGCTAATAGGGACACCATCAAACCTATTGGGATTGTTAGAGATGTTCAAGTCTTGTGTGGAAAGATTAAATACCCTGCTGATTTCCTTGTTCTTGCTTCCCCACAAGATAATTTTTTTCCCATTATTTTTGGTAAACCTTTCTTGAATACTGCTAGTGCTAAGATTAATTGTGAAAAGAATATTGTCACTGTTGGCATAGATGGTATGTTTCATGAGTTTAATTTCGCTAAGTTTAGTAGACAACCTCGTGAAAGGGAACCACCTAGTAAAGATGAAACTATTTGTCTTGCTTCCATTGTTGTTCCCCCAACTGATCCGTTAGAACACTATTTGTTAGACCATGAAAATGATATGTTTATGAAGGAAAGGGAAGAAAGAGACGAAGTGTTCCTTAAACAAGAACCTATGCTAAAACATAACCTTCTCGTTGAAATTCTTGGGGATCCCCCTCCACCCAAGGGTGATCCCGTGTTCGAACTCAAACTCTTACCTGATAATCTCAAGTATGCTTATCTTGATGAAAAAGAAATATATCATGTTATTATTAGTGCTAACCTTTCAGAGAAAGAAGAAGAAAGATTATTGAAAACTCTGAAGAAGCACCGAGCTGCTATTGGATATACTCTGGATGATCTTAAGGGCATTAGTCCCACATTATGTCAACACAAAATTTCAGTGGAGAACGATGCCAAACCTGTTAGAGATCCTCAAAGACGATTAAATCCCAAAATGAAGGAAGTGGTAAGAAAGGAGATTCTAAAACTCCTTGAGGCAGGTATTATTTATCCCGTTGCTGATAGTGAATGGGTAAGCCCTGTCCATTGTGTCCCTAAAAAGGGAGGTATTACCGTTGTTCCTAATGATAAAGATGAATTGACCCTGCAAAGAATTATTACAGGCTATAGGATTGTAATTGATTTTTGTAAGTTAAATAAAGCTACTAAGAAAGATCATTACCCTTTACCTTTTATTGATCAAATGCTAGAAAGGCTATCCAAACACACACATTTTTGCTTTCTAAATGGTTATTCTGGCTTCTCTCAAATACCTGTGTCCGCGCAGGATCAATCTAAAACTACTTTTACTTGCCCTTTTGGTACTTTTGCTGATAGACGTATGCCTTTTGGTTTATGTAATGCACCTGCTACCTTTCAAAGATGCATGATAGCTATATTTTCTGATTTTTGTGAAAAGATTTGTGAGGTATTCATGGACGACTTCTTCGTCTATGGATCCTCTTTTGATGATTGTTGGAGCAACCTTGATCGAGTTTTGCAGAGATGTGAAGACACTAGTCTCGTCCTGAATTGGGAAAAGTGTCACTTTATGGTTAATGAAGGCATTGTCTTGGGGCACAAGATCTCCGAGAGAGGTATTGAAGTTGACAAAGCCAAAGTTGATGCTATTGAAAAAATGCCATGCCCCAAGGACATAAAAGGTATAAGAAGTTTTCTTGGTCATGCCGGCTTTTATAGGAGGTTCATTAAGGACTTTTCTAAAATCTCTAGGCCTCTGACTAATTTATTGCAAAAAGATATTTCTTTTGTCTTTGATGATGATTGTGTAGAAGCATTTGAAACACTTAAGAAAGCTTCGATCACTGCACCTATTGTTCAGCCACCTGATTGGAATTTACCTTTTGAAATTATGTGCGATGCTAGTGACTATGATGTAGGTGTTGTTATAGGGCAAAGAGTCGATAAGAAATTGAATGTTATCCAGTATGCTAGTAAGACTCTTGATACTGCCCAGAGAAATTATGCTACTACTGAAAAAGAGTTCTTAGCAGTTGTGTTTGCATGTGATAAGTTTAGACCTTATATTGTTGATTCCAAAGTTACTATTCACACTGATCATGCTGCTATTAAATATCTCATGGAAAAGAAAGATGCTAAGCCTAGACTCATTAGATGGGTTCTCTTGCTCCAAGAATTTGACTTGCATATTATTGATAGAAAGGGAGCTGAGAACCCCGTTGCAGACAACTTGTCTAGGTTAGAGAATGTTCTTGATGACCCACTGCCTATTAATGATAGTTTTCCTGATGAACAATTAGCGGTTGTCAATGCTCCTCGTACTGCTCCTTGGTATGCTAATTATGCTAATTACATTGTTGCTAAATATATACCGCCTAGTTTCACATACCAGCAAAATAAAAAGTTCTTTTATGATTTAAGACATTACTTCTGGGATGATCCACACCTTTATAAATAAGGAGTAGATGGTATTATTAGACGTTGTGTGCCTGAGCATGAACAGGAAAAAATCCTACGCAAGTGTCACTCTGAATCTTATGGAGGACACCACGCGGGTGATAGAACTGCACACAAGGTACTACAATCTGGTTTTTATTGGCCTACTCTCTTCAAAGATGCTCGTAAGTTTGTCTTATCTTGTGATGACTGTCAAAGAATAGGTAACATTAGTAGACGTCAGTAAATGCCTATGAATTATTCTCTTGTTATTGAACCATTTGATGTTTGGGGCTTTGATTATATGGGACCTTTTCCTGCCTCAAATGGTTATACACATATTTTAGTGGTTGTTGATTACGTTACTAAGTGGGTAGAAGCTATTCCAACTAGTAGTGCTGATCATAACACTTCTATTAAAATGCTTAAAGAAGTTATTTTTCCGAGTTTTGGAGTCCCCAGATATCTTATGACTGATGGTGGTTCACACTTTATTCATGGTGCTTTCCGTAAGATGCTTGCTAAGTATGATGTCAATCATATAATCGCATCTCCTTATCACCCGCAGTCTAGTGGTCAAGTAGAGTTGAGCAATAGAGAGCTCAAATTAATTTTGCAAAAGACTGTGAATAGATCTAGAAAGAATTGGTCCAAAAAACTTGATGATGCATTATGGTCCTATAGAATTGCATACAAAAATCCTATGGGTATGTCTCCATATAAGATGGTTTATGGAAAAGCATGTCATTTACCTCTTGAACTTGAACGTAAAGCATATTGGGCTATTAAAGAGCTCAATTATGACTTCAAACTTGCCAGTGAGAAGAGGTTGTTTGATATTAGCTCACTTGATGAATGGAGAACCCAAGCATATGAGAACGCCAAGCTCTTCAAAGAAAAAGTCAAACACTGGCATGATAAGAGGATACAAAAGCGTGAGTTTAACATAGGAGATTATGTGTTATTATTCAACTCTCGTTTAAGATTTTTTGCAGGAAAACTTCTCTCAAAATGGGAAGGTCCCTACGTCATCGAGGAGGTTTATCATTCCGGTGCTATAAAAATTAACAACTTTGAAGGCACAAATCCGAGGGTGGTTAACGGTCAAAGAATCAAGCATTATATTTCAGGTAATCCTATCAATGTTGAAACTAATATTATTGAAACCATAACCCCAGAGGAATACATAAGAGACACTTTCCAGACTCCGAAAAGGCATAGGTACATGGTACGGTAAGTATACCGATTCCAAAACAACTCTAATGGCAATTTTTATCAGTTTTGGATTATTTAAGAATTTTAGGAAAAAAGAAGTAGTCCGAAAGGGACACGAGGCTCCCACGAGAGAGGAGGCCGCACCCCCCCTGTAGGGCGTGCCCCCCTGTCTCGTGGGCACCTCGTGTGCCTCCCGGACTCCGTTTTCTTGCATATTATGTATTTTGGTCGGTAAAAATTCATTATATATACTCCCGAAGGTTTTGACCACTGTATCACGCAAATATCTTCTGTTTTCGTTTCAAGCTATTTCTATTTCAGATCTAGAGCCACATGTCATCTCCAAGCGCTTCCAAGGACAAGTTTTTCGAGAGGGTTATTAACCCCTATCTCGCGGAGGTGCTGCATCACCCTCAAACCATTGAGATGCATGAGGGGGTGCTTCACATCCGTGATGTGGAGGGACCAAGGCGTACCGGGAGCATGGAGACAAAGCTCGAAGCCATGGAGCAAGAAGTTTTCAAGTGTCAAGGGATGGTGGAACGTGGACTCAATGCCAACCAGATGATGATCACGGAGTTCACAAACAACCACAAGCTGGATGCCAAAGTCATTGGGGATACCATCTTCAAGCTTCAAGAGAAACTAGAGCATCTCCAAGCCCAGATCTATGACCTGCAGAACCAGAACTGTGAGTATGAATATAGATTCAAGCGAATGAGTTTGGCTGCAGATTTAAGGATCTTGGAGACTCGATCATCCTTTTATGATGGAGAGCCTATGCCTTGGAAGATGGACGACAAGCCTACATCATCAACAATTCCCACTTCACCACCTCCTAAGAAATAATTACATGGGTATGGGCACTCCCCTTGGCAACCGCCAAGCTTGGGGGAGGTGCCCCGGTATCGTATCACCATCACACTCCTATCTTTACCTCTTTATTCAGTTCGATCCTTTTAGTAGTATCTTGATCTAGTAGATTGAAGTTTTGATATCAAGTAGTTTTGTGTTTTGCATTGTGATCTCTTTATGTAAGCGAGTCCGTGTGCTATCTATGATAAACATTAGTGTTGAGTCAAGGGCTTTGTTGCTATGATCTTGAGAAAGTAGAAAGAACAAAAGAGTTCATATTGATCTTATGGATAGTGATAACTTCACATATAGAAAGTATGAGGCATAAAAATTGTTGAGAGTTGATGAACGTAGCCTTGGTCATCGTTGCAATTAATAGGAAGTGATAAGGAAAGAGGGGTTCACATATAGATATATTATCTTGGACATCTTTTATGACTGTGAAGCACTCATTAAGTATGACATGCTAAAAGAGTTGATGTTGGACAAGGAAGACAACGTAATGGTTTGTGTTTTCTGACACCTCAGTTAAAGTATATTGTCATTGACCTTCCAAACATGTTGAGCTTGCCTTTCCCCCTCTTGCTAGCCAAAATTCCTTACACCAAGTAGAGATACTACTTGTGCTTCCAAATATCCTCAAACCCAGTTTTGCCATGAGAGTCCAACATACCTACCTATGGATTGAGTAAGATCCTTCAAGTAAGTTGTCATCGGTGCAAGCAATAAAAATTGCTCTCTAAATATGTATGACTTATTAGTGCAGAGAAAATAAGCTTTGTACGAACTTGTTGTGGAAGTAATAAAAGCGACGGATTGCATAATAAAGGTCCACATACAAGGGGCAATATAAAGTGACGTTCTTTTGCATTAAGATTTCGTGCATCAACCCTAAACGCGCATGACAACCTCTGCTTCCCTCTGTGAAGGGCCTATCTTTTATTTTATGTTTTTGCTTTATGCTTGAGTCAAGGTGATCCTCACCTTTCCACTTTTTCATTTTATCCTTTGGCAAGCTCCTCGTGTTTGAAAGATCATGATACATATATCCAATTGGATGTAAGTTGACATAGGCTATTATTGTTGACATCACCTAAAGGTGAATACGTTGGGAGGCAACACAATAAGCCCCTATCTTTCTCAGTGTCCGGCTGAAACTCTATAACCACAAGTATTGCGTGAGTGTTAGCAATTGTGGGGGACTACGAGATAGTTGAGTATGTGAGCTTGTTGAAAAGCTCTATTGACTCTTTCTGATGTTACGATAAATTGCAATTGCTTCAATGACTGAGATTATAGTTTGTTAGTTCCCAATGAAGTTTATGAACCATACTTGACATTGTGAATTGCTTATTACTTGAGCATAAGAAATCATTTGACAAAATATATATATGTTGTTGTTCTTAGAATGATCATGATGCCCGCATGTCCGTATTTTATTTTTCTCGACACCTCTATCTCTAAACATGTGGACATATTTTTCGACTTCGGTTCCCGCTTGAGGACAAGCGAGGTCTAAACTTGGGGGAGTTGATACGTCCATTTTGCATCATGCTTTTATATCAATATTTATTGCATTATGGGCTGTCATTACACTTTATATCTCAATATTTATGGCTATTCTCTCTTATTTTACAAGGTTTACCATGAAGAGGGGGAATGCCTGCAGCTGGAATTCTGGCTGGAAAAGGAGCAAACGTTGGAAACCCATTCTATACAACTCCAAAAGTCCTAAAACTCCACGAAACAACCTTTTGGATTTATTAAGAATTTATGAGCGAAAGAAATAGGCCAGGGGGCCCACACCCTATCCAGGAGACAGGGGCGCGCCCCCCTATAGGGCGCGCCCTCCTATCTCCTGGGCCCCTGGTGGGCCTCTGGCGTCTATCTTCTGATATATCATCACTCTTACCCTGGAAAAATTCGAGGGCAAGCTTACGGGACGAAACTATGCCGCCACGAGGTGGAACCTTGGCTGAATCAATCTAGGGCTCTGGCGGAGCTGTTCTGCCGGGGACACTTCCCTCCGGGAGGGGGAAATCATCACCAACGTCATCACCAACGATCCTCTCATCGGGAGGGGGTCAATCTCCATCAACATCTTCACCAGCACCATCTCCTCTCAAAACCCTAGTTCATCTCTTGTATCCAATCTTGTATCAAAACCACAAATTGGTACCTGTGGGTTGCTAGTAGTGTTGATTACTCCTTGTAGTTGATGCTAATTGGTTTACTTGGTGGAAGATCATATGTTCAGACCCTTTATGCATATTATTACTCCTCTGATTATGAACATGAATATGCTTTGTGAGTAGTTACGTTTGTTCCTGAGGACATGGGTGAAGTCTTGCTATTATTAGTCATGTGAATTTGGTATTCGTTCGATATTTTGATGAGATGTATGTTGTCTTTCCTCTAGTGGTGTCATGTGAACGTCGACTACATGACACTTCACCATTATTTTGGACTAGAGGAAGGCATAGGGAAGTAATAAGTAGATGATGGGTTGCTAGAGTGACAGAAGCTTAAACCCTAGTTTATGCGTTGCTTCGTTAGGGGTTGATATGGACCCATATGTCTAATGATGTGGTTAGGTTTACCTTAATACTCCTTTTTGTAGTTGCGGATGCTTGCAATAGGGGTTAATCATAAGTGGGATGCTTTTCCAAGTTAGGGCAGTACCCAAGTGCCGGTCCACCCACATATCAAATTATCAAAGTACCGAACGCGAATCATATGAACATGATGAAAACTAGCTTGATGATAATTCCCAATGTGTCCTCGGGAGCTCTTTCCTCATTATTAGAATTTGTCCAGGCTTATCCTTTGCTACATAAAGGATTGGGCCACCTTGCTGCACTTTATTTACTTTATTTACTTTTTGCTCGTTACTATTTGTCCTATGACAAAACTATCTATCACCTACTATCTCAGTGCTTGCAGAGAAAACCTTACTGAAAACCGCTTATCATTTCCTTCTGCTCCTCATTGGGTTCGACACTCTTACTTATTGAAAGGACTACGATAGATCCCCTACACTTGTGGGTCATCAATGCACCTAGTCCTACTAATAAAAAGAAAAAGAATACTGATAGGAATTTGCATGCTTCTAGTGAACCTGTTATAGACACATATGAGAACCCCAATGATATTTGTATTTGTAATGCTGAGACACAATCTGGTGATGAACATGAACCTAGTGATAATGTTAATGATGATGTTCATGTTGATGCTCAACCTAGTAATGATAATGATGTAGAGATTGAACCTGCTGTTTATCTTGATAACCCACAATTAAAGAATCAACGCTACGATAAGAGAGACTTCGTCGCTAGGAAGCACGGTAAAGAAAGAGAACCATGGGTTCAGAAACCCATGCCTTTTCCTCCTAAGCCATCCAAGAAAAAGAATGAAGAGGATTTTGAGCGCTTTGCTGAAATGATTAGACCTATCGTTTTGCGTATGCGTTTGACTGATATGCTTAAAATGCCACCTTGTGCTAAGTATATGAAAGATATTGTCACTAATAAAAGAAAGATACTAGAAGCTAAAATTTCCACCATACTTGCTAATTATACTTTTAAGGGTGGAAAACCAAAGAAACTTGGAGATCCAAGAGTACCAACTATACCATGCTCCATTAAAAGAAACTATGTTAAAACAGCTTTTATGTGATCTTGGAGCCAGTGTTAGTGTTATGCCTTTCTCTTTATATCGTAGTCTTCATTTGAATAAGTTGACACCTACTGAAATCTCTTTGCAAATGGCTGATAAGTCAACTGCTATACCCATCGGTATTTGTGAGGATGTACCTGTTGTGGTTGCAAACGTTACTATCTTAACAAACTTTGTTATTCTTGATATTCTCGAGGACGACAACATGTCGATCATCCTTGGTAGACCCTTTCTTAATGCTGCAGGGGCTGTTACTGATTGCAACAAAGGAAATATCACTTTTCCTGTTAATGGTAATGAGCACACGGTACACTTTCCGAAGAAACAACCTCAAGTTCATAGTATCAATTCTATTGGAAAAATTTCAACTATTACTATGAGAGGTTTTGAATTCCCTCTTCCTACTGTCAAAAAGAAATATGATATTCTTATTGTTGGGGACATGCATATCCCCGTTGAGGTAACTTAGTGTTATTCGTAAATTCTCTAGTTTCATGTTATTCGAAAAAGGTTTGTTAACAAGACTTGATCAACCTTGTTAGTGGATTCCTTTTGATGAGCATGAGATGGATGAATTTAGAAGGCACAACTTTCTGTACCCTCCTTTTACTTTTTGTTACTTAGTTTAAATAAAGCAAAAATAGTATTTTCTGTCTATTTCTATGTTATCCTTATAATAAAAAATACCCCAAAAATAAAAGTTCTCCAAATGCCCTGAAAATTTAGTATGATTTTTTGTAGAATATTTGAGAATTTCTGGCACTTAGAACACACCAGGGGACCACACCAGCTAGCCACAAGGGTGGAGGGCACGCCCCCTGTCTTGTGGGCCCCACGTGGCCCCCTCCACTTATTCCAGCACCCATCCACTTCGTCTTCCTCCAGAAAAAATCATCCCGTAGCTCAAACTCGCGTTCTTGCTTATTTTGCTACCATTTTTTATCTCCTTGCTCAAAGCTCCATTCATAAACTGCTTTGGGGAATTGTTCTTCGGTATTTGACTCCTCCGATGGTCTAATTAGTTTTTGTTCTAGTGCTTATTTATTGCAAATTTTTACTGCTGTGGTGACCCTGTTCTTGAGCTTGCATTTCAAATTTATATGGTCCAAAGTAGTTTTGATGCATGATTTAGCTTCTAGGCACTTATAGGAGTAGTTGCTATCAATCTTGTTGAGTTTGGTTCACTTTTATTTTGAGTCATGAAAATTTCAGAAATTTTTCAGAGGAAGAAAAATGTCTAGGAGAATGTACCAAGGTGGTTCTTCGAGGAAGAAAGCACCAAGGTTCATGATACATGAGCCGGACCTTGAACCACCAAGGGTAGCTCAAGTGCGGCCTTGTGAATGGCCGTCACATGAATTTATGGCCCATGTAGGCTTCAAGGATCAATTTGATGTGTATGTGTGTAATGCTGATCTTGAGGACTTCGTATCAGTTAACTGCCAGCAATACTATTACCTCACCGATTCCTTTGTGTGGATGTTTGATTTTCATCTAAGCGCAATACTCACACTGTTATATTTGACCTCTATGATAAATCATATACCATGGACCTTGAAGATTGTAATACTTCTTGCAAAATCCCATAGTGGGACATCTTTAGTGAACCTCACAAATCTCAACATAATAATTTCCTTGCTAGCATCACTGTGGGAGAAACTAGAAATATCACACAAGCTACCATAGGGAGCATTCATTTTCCTGCCATACATTAGTTTGCTCTCTTTATAGGTAGATGCATTAACGGTAAGCATGATCATAGCCACATTTGCATCCCAGATCTTAGTGTCCTCAAGAGTGTGGTGCTAGGTGATAAGTGATATAACTTGGGGGCCATTATTGCACGGAGATACATCTTAATGCTAAAGATGGAGATTTATTTGGTGGAATTTATGCAACTCATTTAGCTGATTATCTTGGTGTATCTATAAGAGGAAATTATATTGAGTTGCCACCTGATTTTCTAGATTATAATGCTATGGTTCAATTCCAGTTTCTTGAGAGGAACGACCAGTCCTTCCAGTACCGACTAATCTTTGACAGACGGTGTGCTGTCATTATTACCCTTCCTTCTCCTACCTCCTTTAACTTTTAGGTAAATGGGAGATATGTTATTACTAGAGAGGAGGCAAGCGAGTATGAGAGAATAGCGGAGGCCGCTCGCCTCCAGGAAGCAGCTCGTCAGGCGGTAGCAGCCACAGCACAGTACTACCCCAACTATGATGTCGAATATCATCCGGGCCAGTGGTAGCCCTAGACCAACTTAGGCCAAAAGCCTAAGCTTGGGGGAGTATGTATTTCTCACCGACATTACATTCATGTTCACACATTCACTCTAGTTGTCGGTGTTCGTCCTTTTTCATTACATTATCCATGCCAGTTTCTTTTCTTTTCTTGTTTTCTTCTTGTGTGTTTGAAAAACTTTGAGAAAAACCAAAAAAAATTAGTTGTATCTTCTAGTTAGTTTACTTTCCATCCTTGTAGTAGTAGTAGTATTGAAGAAAACCCAAAAAGATTTCTCGTTCTTCTTTTGCTTGTTGGGAGCTTTCCCGTGTAAATAGTTTTTTTCGTTCTTGTTTACTTTCTTCAGAAAAGCAAAAAACACCAAAATCATTTCAGTGTGTTTCTTTGAAATTCTTTTCTTTTCTTTGGGGGACGAGAGGAGAAGGCCACGATGAAAATGATGAGTGGCTCTCATATGCATTATTGTTGATCTAATAAAGAGCCCATATTACCTTGTCTTCTCCTTTGAATAAATGTTTGCAGATTCCAGCTTAGTCCAATGCATGAGCACTATTATTATCCACACTATTCGGTCGTGCAAGTGAAAGGAAATAATGACGATATATGATGAAATGATTAAGATGAGGAAAAGCTGGTATGAACTCGACCTATCTTGTTTTTGTAAATATGATTAGTTCATCGTTCCTGATTCAGCCTATTATGAATGAAATATGTTTGCAATGACCATTAGAGATTATAGCTACTCATGTCATGCTTAATTCGCTAGGAGTTTAGGTTTACCTTGCGTGCCAACATGCTATTAAAATGGTTGTGATGTAGTATGATAGGATGGTATCCTCCTTTGAATGATTCGAGTGGCTTAACTTGGCACATGTTCACGCATGTAGTTGAAACAAAATCAACATAGCCTCCATATATTTATGTTCATGGTGATTTATATCCTACTCATGCTTGCACTCATTGTTGGTTAATCTTAATGCATGTTTATGACTGTGTCGCTCTCTAGTTGGTCGCTTCCTAGCCTCTTTCTAGCCTTCACCTGTACTAAGCGGGAATACTTCTTGTGCATCCACTTCCATAAACCCCAAAGTTATTCCATATGAGTCCATCGTACCTACCTATATGCGGTATTTACCTGCCTTTCCAAGTAAATTTGCATGTGCCAACTCTAAACCTTCAAATGAAATTCTGTTTTGTATGCTCGAATCGCTCATGTAGCAACTAGAGCTGTCTATGTCTTCCATGCTAGGTGGGTTATTCTCACGATGAGTGGACTCCGCTCATCATTCACGAGAAAATGGCCGGTAACCGGTATGCCCAGTCCCATGCTCAAATCAAAACAAAATAATTGCAAACAAAACTCCCCCGGGATTGTTGTTAGTTGGAGGGTACCTGTTGTTTTGGACCAACCGTGGAGTGTGCTTGTTGGTGGTGGGGGAGTATAAACTTTACCATTCTGCTTGGGAACTTTCTATAATGTATGTAGCATGGAAGATACCAAGATCTCTTGGTTGATATGCTGACAATGAAAGTATACCGCTCAAAATATTATTTATTTTTGTTTCAAAACTCGAGCTCTGGCACCTCCGTAAATCCCTGCCCCCCTCTACGAAGGGCCTATCTATTTACTTTTATGTTGAGTCATCATCCTCTTATGAAAAGAACCAGTTAGAGATCACCACTGTCATTTGTATGCATTTTTATTAATTGATATTGAGTATGACTGTCACTGGATCTCTTTTGCCATGAATTACAATGTCTAGTCAGTCCTTGATCTTCGAGGGTGCTCTGCATTTATGTGTTGCGGTCTCACAAAGGGCTAGCGAGATACCATCTTGTTATATTATATCATGGTTGTTTTGAGAAAGTGTTGTCATCCAGGATTTATTATTATTACTCGCTAGTTGATTATGCCATTGATATGAGCAAACGTGAGACCTAAATGTTATTGTGAATATGGTTAGTTCATGATCATCGCTAAAATCTTGAATGTTGGCTTGACATATTTGCAAACTGAATTGCTTGTGAATATGGTTAGTTCATGATCAAACAGAGCTTGTAAAAGTTTTTCTTTATCACTTTTAGTTTGTCAACTGAATTGCTTGAGGACAAGTAATGGGTTAAGCTTGGGGAGTTGATACATCTCCATCGTATCTACTTATCCAAACTCTTGTGCCCTTGTTTTGGACTCTAGTTTGCATAATTTGAATGGAACTAACCCGGACTGACGCTGTTTTGAGCAGAACTGCCATGGTGTTATTTTTGTGCCGAAATAGAAGATCTCGGAATGACCTGAAACTTCATGGAAATAACTTTTGGAATAAATAAAAAAATTGGTGACAAAATCAGCTGAAGGGGACCCACACCGTAGCCACATGTGTGGGGGCGCACTCTACCCCCTGGGCGCGCCCCCTGTCTTGTGGGCCCCCTGGACCTCCACCGACCTCAACTCCAACTCCATATATTCATGTTCGGGGAGAAAAAAATGAGAGAGAAGGATTCATCGTGTTTTATTATATGGAGTTGCCGCCAATCCCTGTTCTTCCTGGGGGGGGGCAGATCTAGAGTCTGTTCGGGGCTCCGGAGAGGGGAATCCGTCGCCATCGTCATCATCAACCATCCTCCATCACCAATTTCATGATGCTCACCGCCGTGTGTGAGTAATCCCATCATTGGCTTGCTGGACGGTGATGGGTTGGATGAGATTTACCATGTAATCGAGTTAGTTTTGTTAGGGTTTGACCCCTAGTATCCATTATGTTCTAACAGGTATGTTGCTATGACTTTGCCATGCTTAATGCTTGTCACTAGGGCCCGAGTGCCATGATTTTAGATCTGAACCTATTATGTTTTCATGAATATATGTGTGTCCTTGATCCTATCTTGCAATTTATAGTCACCTACTACGTGTTGTGATCCGGCAAACCCGGAGTGACAATAGTCAGGACACTTCCCAGTGATGACTATAGTTTGAGGAGTTCATGTATTCACTAAGTGCTAATGCTTTGGTCCGGTTCTCTATAAAAAGGAGGCCTTAATACTCTTAGTTTCCATTAGGACCCCGCTGCCACGAGAGGGTAGGACAAAAGATGCCATGCAAGTTCTTTTCCATAAGCATGTATGACTATATTCGGAATACATGCCTACGTTATATTGATGAATTGGAGCTAGTTCTGTGTCACCCTATGTTATAACTGTTGCATGATGAATGCCATCTGACATAATTGTCCATCATTGATCCATTGCATACGAGCTCGTTTATTATTGATGTTTGCTTAGTTACTTCTCTGTTGCCACTGTTACGATTGCCACAAAACTGCTAAAGTTACTTTTGCCATCGTTAACGTTACTTCCATACTACTTTGCTACTAAATACTTTGATGCAGATATTAAGTCTTTCAGGTGTGGTTGAATTGACAACTCAGCTGCTAATACTTGAGAATATTCTTTGGCTCCCCTTGCGTCGAATGAATAAATTTGGGTTGAATACTCTACCCTCGGAAACTGTTGTGATCCCCTATACTTGTGGGTTACCATGGGGTGCCCGAAACCCCTTCCAGTGACCTGATTACTTCCCGGTACATCCCGAAACACTTCTTGTGTCCAAATACCATCATCCTACATATCTATATTTACCTCTCGACCATTTTGAGACTCCTCGTCATGTCCGTGATCTCATCCTTGACTCTGAAAAACATTCGGTCACCAAATCATACAACTTATATAACACTATATCATCAACGAATGTTAAGCATGTGGACCCTACGGGTTCGAGAACTATGTTGGCACGATCGAGACACCTCTCCAGTCAATAACCA
Organism: Triticum dicoccoides; assembly: GCF_002162155.2. NCBI lineage: Eukaryota > Viridiplantae > Streptophyta > Magnoliopsida > Poales > Poaceae > Triticum > Triticum dicoccoides. The sequence goes on from NC_041391.1 coordinate 614,847,240, forward strand.
ATAGTGGAAGCTGGATGCCCATATTGGTTCCTACATATTCTATGAAGATCTTTGTCGGTCGAACTATTATGACAACATACGTAATTCCCTTTGTCCATCGGTATGTTACTTTCCCGAGATTCGATCGTCGGTATCTTCATACCTAGTTCAATCGCATTACCGGCAAGTCTCTTTACTCGTTCCGTAATGCATCACCTCATAACTAACTCCTTAGTCATTTGCTTGCAAGCTTATGATGTGCATTACCAAGAGGGCCCAGAGATACCTCTCCGATACTCGGAGTGACAAATCCTAGTCTTGATCCATGCCAACTCAACAAACACCTTCGGAGATACCTGTAGAGCATCTTTATGATCACCCAGTTATGTTGTGACGTTTGATAGCACACAAGGTGTTCCTCCAATATCCGGGAGTTGCACAATCTCATAGTCAAATGAATATGTATTTGTCATGAAGAAAGCGATAGCAATAAACTGAACGATCAATATGCTAAGCTAACAGATGGGTCTTGTCCATCACATCATTCTCCTAATGATGTGATCCTGTTATCAAATGACAACACATGTCTATGGTTTTGGAAACCTTAACCATCTTTGATCAACGAGCTAGTCTAGTAGAGGCTTACTAGGGACACGATATTTGTTTATGTATTCACACATGTATATAAGTTTCCGATCTAGCATGAATAATAAACCTTTATCATTAATAAGGAAATATAAAATAATTACTTTATTATTGTCTCTAGGGCATATTTCCTTCAGTCTCCCACTTGCACTAGAGTCAGTAATCTAGATTACATTGTAATGAATCTAACACCCATGGAGTCTTGGTGCTGATCATGTTTTGCTCGTGAAAGAGGCTTAGTCAACGGGTCCACCAGATTTAGATTCGTATGTATTTTTCAAATTTCTATGTCTCCATCCTTGACCTTTTCACGAATGGAGTTGAAGCGTCTCTTGATGTGTTTGATTCTCTTGTGAAACCTGGATTCCTTCACAAACCAATTGCTCTAGTGTTGTCACAAAAGGTTTTCATTGGACCCAATGCACTAGGTATTACACCTAGACCAGATATGAACTCCTTCATCAAGACTCATTCATGTGTTGCTTCCGAAGAAGCTATGTACTATGCTTCACACGTAGATCCCGCCATGACGCTCTACTTGGAACTGCACCAACTAACAACTCCACCATTCAATATAAAACGTATCCGGTTTGTGACTTAGAGTCATCCGGATTAGTGTCTTAGCTTACATCGACGTAACCATTTACAACGAGCTCTTCGTCACCTCCATAAACAAGAAATATATCCTTAGTCCTTTTCAGGTATTTCAGGATGTTCTTGACCGCTGTCGAGTGACCCACTCCTGGATTACTTTGGTACCTTCCTGCCAAACTTATGGCAAGGCCCACATCAGGTCTAGTACATAGCATAGCATACATGATAGAACCTATGGCCGAGGCATAGGGAATGACATTCATTTTCTCTCTATCTTTTGAAGTGGTCGGGCTTTGAGTCTGACTCAATTTCACACCTTGTAACATAGGCAAGAACCCTTTATTTGGCTAATCCATTTTGAACTTCTTCAAAACTTTATCAAGGTATGTGCTTTGTGAAAGTCCTATTAAGTGTCTCGATCTATCTCTATAGATCTTGATGCCCAATATATAAGCAGCTTCATCGAGGTCTTTCATTGAAAAATTCTGATTCAAGTATCCTTTTATGCTATCCAGAAATTCTATATCATTTCCAATCAACAATATGTCATCCACATATAATATCAGAAATGCGACGGAGCTCCCACTCACTTTCTTGTAAATACAGGCTTCACGGTAAGTGTCGGTGTCAAAACCGGCGGATCTCGGGTAGGGGGTCCCGAACTGTGCATCTAGGCGGATGGTAACAGGAGACGAGGGACACGATGTTTTTACCCAGGTTCGGGCCCTCTTGATGGAGGTAAAACCCTACGTCCTGCTTCATTAATATTGATGATGTGGATTACAAGAGTAGATCTACCACGAGATCAAGGAGGCTAAACCCTAGAAGCTAGCCTATGGTATGATTGTTGTTCGTCCTATGGACTAAGGCCATCTGGTTTATATAGACACCGGAGAGGCCTAGGGTTACACAGAGTCGGTTACAAAGGTAGGAGATCTACATATCCGTATCGCCAAGCTTGCCTTCCACACCAAGGAAAGTACCATCCGGACACGGGACGAAGTCTTCAATCTTGTACCTTCATAGTCTTGGAGTCCGGCCGATGATGGTAGTTCGGCTATCCTGACACCCCCTAGTCCGGGACTCCCTTAGTAGCCCCTGAACCAGGCTTCAATAACGACGAATCCGGCGTGTATGTTGTCTTCGGCGTTTGCAAGGCGGGTTCTTCTTCATGCTCCATGTGTTTGCTGGATAGTGTCCGGTTGCTTCATAAATGCTGCGCTCCTTGGCTTCCGCGTCCAATAATGGTCTTCTTCCACGCGTCGCACAAATGCGAAAAGCCAGGGTATTTTTATGTTTTACCCCCTAGCTGCGCAAATAAGCTGCCTATAAGGGAGGCGAGGATCCAGATCCAAATCACATCATCCTCCTTCCGCAAGCACTCATCGAGGCGCATCTGACACCAAACCCATTCCAACATGGACAGTCGACGCGGCTCCTCTTCTCGCGCTCCCAGCCCTAAGCCAGGAGATTGGAGGAGATGCTCAGTCCCGCACAGTGAGTTAGTGACGCTCCAAGCAGAGGGATATCTTCCCCCGGCCTTCATGGTTCCGGTTCGAGCCAGACTGGCCACCTACAAAGGTGGGAAGCAGGCGGAGAGCGCCCCCAATCCCTCCAAAGGAGAGCGGGTGTGCTTCGTCTCCTACTTAATAAGGGGACTCGGATTTCCTATACATCCGTTTCTCCAGGGGCTCCTGGAGTTCTACGGACTCCAGCTTCATCACCTTACACCTGCCTCCATTTTGCACATCGCGGGCTTCGTAGCTCTGTGTGAGCTGTTCTTGGGCATTGAGCCCCATTTTACGCTGTGGAAGAGGCTGTTTTGCCTCGTACGCCGCTCTCACAAGGGGTCGATATATCAAGTGGGCGGAGCCGAAATATGGCGCATCGCCGGGACCGGATACCTGTCCGGGACCCCGAAGAAGGCGTCCGAAGATTGGCCTTCGGAGTGGTTTTATATGGAGGACGCTCCGCTGCCGGATCCAGTCCGGATCGGCCTTCCGGAGTTCAGCAACGCTCCCCTGAAGAAACGCCTAAGTTGGCGCCCACGGAGCCCTCGACGAGAAGATGATAGTAGCATCCGTTACTTGATGGGCCGGATACGGCTGCTAGCCCATTCCGGATTAACCATGATCGGAGTCATGGCCACATGCATTATGCGTGGGGTGCAGCCGCTCCAATATAGGGGCCACCCCATGTGGGACTTCAACGGAGATGACGACGCCACCCGTCACGGCCGCAAGGGACCTGGCTCGATCGATGATCTGGTGAAGATCCTGTCCGGCTTGTACAAGGGGGAGAAGGAGGACTTCCTCCGCACGAATCCTCTGAACGGATTTTCCATGAACAACCCTCGGAGCTGGGTAAGCGGTCGCATGCATATCTGAACCGTGCCTTTAAAGGCAATTGTCTTATTGTATGATTTTGACACAGGAACTGCGTCAGGACGTGGAGGGCATAAAAAGCCCAGCCCCACAACCCGAAGACCCAGAAAGGTCCCTTGATCCGGCCTCCGAAGAGGATCCGGACTTAGCGGTGGAACTGATTGACGGGGTGTACCACCAGCTCAGCATAGATAATGCTTTAGTCGCCATTATGGCTGACTACCCCGGTTTGTGTCCGGCTTCCCCGGTGAGTACGACTGAAGTCCTGGCACCGTTACTTCTTTAATGCTTAGTTCTGACCACCGTGCACCAATGGTGTTCGACAGGAAGCGCCTTTACGGCAGGAAGTCGAGCCCGCAGCGACCAGCCAACAAGGGTCAGTCCGGCCCAGCAGGCGGAAGAGGAGTGCGACGCAAAATGAAACGTCGCCGCAACGGTACGGAGCACCGCTATTTTTTAAGGGAAGGATTCCCAGGAGGTATATTAATGCTCATAACTTTTCCAGAAAGAGCGCTCGCCGGACAGTGTCCGGAGAGGTTGCCAATCAAGCCTCCGCCAGCCATGCTCCAACGCATGGCCCAGAAGGGGAGGCGAATACAAGGCATGAGTCGGACGCTCCTCCGACGGAGGATGCCGACAGGCTGTCCGCCACCCGGTCTGAGGTGGAGAGCGCCATGAATCACAGGCGTCGCCGGACAGTTCTTCGTGACGCGTGTTTCTCCCCAAGGCGTTAAATGCCTTTGATGCGGGAAACGCGCACCTCCGTGCCGCTCAAGATGGGTTAACCAGAGCCACGAAGCAGTATGTGAAAGACATACGTGTAAGTAATTTTAATAGTTATATATGCCAGTAGCCCTCGAGACTTTAAATGGTTAAAATAACTGATTTAAGGATCAATTTTTATGCAGGATCTTACGGAGAAGAATACCCATCTGTCCTAGGAGCTCCAAGAGTGCAAGGCCCAACTTGAGGCCGCACTGGCCGCCACAGGGGGAGCCACAGAGACCCCCGCTGGTAAGACGTACTTTGAAAAGATAATTAATTAACAAAGTGCGGCGTGAATCTGACAATAATATTGCAGAGGGCGCCAGACTAGATCCGGACAAGCAACAGCTATTGCGTCAGCTAAAGGCTGGCGAGAGGGTGCTTATGAAGGTGCAGCAGGAGAGAAACAAGCTCCAAGATGCCCACACCCAGCTAGGAGAAGAGCCGAAAGGTGTTCGGGCCCAGCTGTCTGGCTCCTTGAAGGAGAATCAGCGACTTCGTCGCGGCATTTATAGTAAGTGCTTGAGCAAATTCCTTTGAAAAGAAGAATTCGGCGAGGAAGTCGTTTGACAGAAATATGTCTTTAGGTGTGCTCACAGGTCGCCCTGCGGAGGAAATGCCTGGGTCAACAGGTGACCAACTTCCCGAGCTGGTGCAATTGTTCGAACGTGTTCGGCAGGCGATGAGTGGCGTCGTTCAGGCTTTATGGCCATCCGTCTCCCTACCCGAGGGCCTTGGTGAGCTTGCTGAGAAGCTCCAGGGAGCACGGCGACGCCTCTGTTTGTGGAAGATATCGGCCTGCCATCAGGGCGCCAGGGAGGCCTGGGCCATGGTGAAGACGCGCTACTCGAAGGCTGACCCAAACCACATGGCCGAGGTTGGTCCTACGGGGCCTGATGGGAAGGAGATCCCTGTGAGCTTGATGTATGGCCAAGTAGAACTGGCCGCGAAATATTCCCAATAGGACTGTAAATTAGACAGCCTGTTAGATGGGATTGAGGAGGAGTACAATCAGTCGGTTTGACGATGTAATTTGAAATGACATGTAAGATACCTTCTAGCCGGATTGTAGATCGCTTGTCTTTGCGGACCGTTTTGCTTCAACCTCGGGACCCAATAGTCCGGAGTGTGTCCGAATACCCCTACGGTTATAAAAGAACCGGGGCATGCATGGAGACAAGGCGTCGGGGTCATAATTGCTTTATCAGACAAGTGCCCAACTAGTTATGTTATATTACATGGTTAGTAAGAAACATCTTCCAGGGAGAATAGTTCCGTTAAGGGTTCCTTTCCCTCTGAGGCATGCCCTAAGGTGCAATGCCGGACTGCGAAAATAGCAGAAAAAGCATCTGGGGGCTTATAAATAAGTAAGTAATAAATCATCTTTCAAGTCACCGACCGAATATTCTCTTAAGAACGCTAGCTTTTGGCTTCACCCAGTCTGAGGTACACATCCGGCTGACCCGGCAGTAACAATCGCAGAGGTGCTCCCTTTACCTCCTAGCCGAACAATCGGGAACGTAGGGGTAAGCACAGGAGCCAGGCAACCCAGCTTGGCCAAAACTTAAGTCATATCGATGCATATAATGGTGAATAAAAGGTACATGCGGAAGTATGACACATGTATTGGGCGTGAAGCCCATATTAATAAGCTTCTGGTAAAGAAGCCCCCAGGTATAATGAGTGCTAGGAGCACATCAAGTGTGTGCGAACAAAGCGCAAATCAGCCTATAAAAGGTATTGAAAAAAAAGTGGGAAGAAGGAGGGGGACAAGAGACAGTAAAAAATATAAAAAGGTGGACGGGGGAGTGAGACGAACTCTGAGTCCGGTGTTTAGGCGTAGAATCTTCGGAGACGGGCTGCGTTCCATGGGTTCGGCTCGAGTCGGTTGTCAGATGCTTTACGTAGATGGTATGCTCCGCCGGTCAGGACTTGGTCGATGATGAAGGGACCTTCCCACTTGGGCTTAAGTTTGTCCTTTTTCTTGTCCGGCAGGCGTAGAACGAGTTCGCCGACATTGTAAGTTTTGGCCCGTACTTCTCTGCTTTGATATCTTCGAGCCTGCTGCTGATAGAATGCGGAACGAGCCTTTGCCACGTCCCGCTCCTCCTCTAAGGCGTCCAAACTGTCCTGCCGATCCAACTCGGCTTGTCTTTCTTCGTACATGCACACACGAGGTGAGTCATGAATTATATCGCAAGGCAGAACTGCCTCTGCGCCATACACCATGAAAAATGGTGTGAATCCAGTAGTTCGGTTTGGCGTGGTCCACAGCCCCCAGAGTACGGAGTCGAGCTCCTCTACCCAGTGCGTGTTAGATTCCTTGAGGGACCGCACTAGTCTGGGTTTGATGCCGCTCATGATTAGACCATTTGCTCACTCGACTTGACCGTTAGTTTGGGGGTGATAGACTGAAGCGTAATCGAGCTTGATGCCCATGTTTTTGCACTAGAGTTTAACCTCGTCGGCAGTGAAGTTCGTGCCGTTATCAGTGATGATGCTGTGGGGGACGCCAAAACGGTGTACTACCCCAGATAGGAAGTCTATCACCGGTCCGGATTCTGCCGTTTTAACCGGCTTGGCCTCAATCCACTTGGTGAATTTGTCCACCATGACCAATAAGTATTTGTGCTCGTGGGTTCCCCCTTTAAGGGGTCCAACCATATCAAGCCCCCAGACCGCGAACGGCCAGGTAATGGGTATAGTTTTGAGGGCGGTGGGTGGCATGTGGCTCTGGTTAGCAAAGAGCTGGCAACCGACGCATCGTTGGACTAAGTCCTGAGCATCTGCCCGGGCTGTCGGCCAATAAAATCCTGTACGGAAGGCCTTGCCTACGAGTGCCCGGGCTGCAGCGTGGTGCCCGCCGAGTCCGGCGTGAAGTTCAGCCAGGAGATTCCGCCCCTCCTCTTTGGAGATACACCTTTGAAGGATTCCGGTTGTGCTTTTCTTATAAAGTTCTCCCTCATGGACCTTGTAGGCTTTAGATCGCCGAACTATGCAGCGGGCCTCATTTTGGTCTTCGGGAAGTTCCTGCCGAATTAAGTAGGCTAGGAATGGTTCTGTCCACGGGGCAATTACTGCCATTATTTCGTGAGCTGAAGGTGTTATTTCGTTGGCTGAGCCGCCGATTGTGTCAGAATGGTCTGAGTTAGGTGATGCAGCTGGCTCCGGATTGTTATTTCCGGACTCCTCTTCCCATAACACGGATGGCTTGAAGAGCCGTTCCAGGAAGATGTTTGGAGGGACGGCGTCTCGTTTCGCGCCGATGCATGCTAACACGTCTGCTGCCTGGTTATTATCCCGGGCTACATGGTGGAATTCAAGTCCTTCGAACCGAGCTGACATTTTTAGGACGGCGTTGCGGTAAGCTGCCATTTTTGGATCTTTGGCATCAAAGTCTCCATTTACTTGGGATATTGCGAGGTTTGGATCCCCGCGCACCTCTAGGTGTTGAATGCCCATGGAGATTGCCATCCGGAGGCCATGTAGAAGGGCCTCGTATTTGGCTGCATTATTGGAGTCCATGTACATTATTTGAAGTACGTATTGGATTGTGTCTCCAGTTGGGGACGTCAGGACGACGCCAACCCCCAAGCCAGCCAACATTTTGGATCCGTCGAAATGCATGATCCAATTGGAGTATGCGCCGTACTCTTTAGGGAGTTCGGCTTCGGTCCATTCGGCGACGAAGTCGGCCATAACCTGCGACTTTATAGCTCGCCGTGGTTTATAGGTTATGTCAAATGGTAAGAGCTCAATAGCCCATTTTGCAATCCTGCCCGTTGCGTCGCGATTGTTTATAATATCGTTGAGAGGTACTTCGGAGGCCACCATTATGGAACACTCTTGAAAGTAGTGTCGCAGCATCCGGGATGCCATGAACACCGCATATGCTATCTTTTGATAATGTGGGTACCGGGACTTGCATGGAGTTAGAACAGTGGATACGTAGTACACTGGTTTTTGAAGAGGGAATCTGTGCCCTTCTGTCTCTCGCTCGACAACGAGTACCGCGCTGACAACTTGATGTGTTGCTGCAATATATAATAACATAGGTTCGCCCAGGTTGGGCGCGGCCAGGACCGGATTTGTTGCCAGTATGGCCTTTATTTCTTCGAGTACGGCTGTGGCAGCATCCGTCCATTCGAAATGTTCGGTGCGCCGGAGGAAGCGGTAGAGGGGCAGAGCCTTTTCTCCCAAACGGGAGATGAACCGACTTAAGGCCGCTATGCATCCGGTTAGTTTTTGTATTATCTTGAGGTCTTTTGGAATATCCAATTGTGACAGAGCTCGGATTTTGGCCGGGTTTGCTTCAATTCCTCTACCGGATACGATGAAGCCCAAGAGCTTTTCGGCTGGTACGCCGAAGACGCATTTTTCCGGATTGAGCTTAATGTCATATGCTCGGAGGTTGTCGAATGTCACCCTCAAGTCTTCTACTAGAGTTTCGAACGTGTTTGGTCTTGACGACCACATCGTCTACGTATGCCTCTACTGTTTTGCCTATCTGGGTAGCCAGACATGTTTGAATCATGCGCTGATATGTTGCGCCGGCGTTTTTGAGTCCGAAGGGCATTGTGTTGAAGCAGAATGGCCCATATGGAGTAATGAATGCCGTTGCGGCCTGGTCTTTCTCCGCCATCTTGATTTGATGGTATCCGGAGTATGCGTCGAGGAAGCACAATGAATCGTGCCCTGCCGTAGCATCAATGATTTGGTCGATGCGAGGGAGGGGGAAAGGGTCCTTTGGACATGCCTTGTTAAGGTCTTTAAAATCGACGCAGAGGCGCCAGGATTTGTCCTTTTTTGGTACCATTACTAGATTGGCTAGCCAGTCCGGATGTTTTATATCTCTGATGAATCCGGCTTCTAAGAGTTTGGCTAGCTCTTCTCCCATTGCCTGTCTTTTGGGTTCGGAAAATCGCCGAAGAGCTTGTTTGACCGACTTGAATCCTTTTAGGATGTTTAGGCTGTGCTCTGCCAGCCTGCGTGGGATTCCTGGCATGTCTGAAGGGTGCCAGGCAAAAATGTCCCAATTTTCCCGAAGGAATTCTCGTAGTGCGGCTTCGACATCAGGACTTAATTGTGCCCCAATGGAGGCCGTCTTTGTGGGGTCCGTTGGATGGACCTGAAATTTGACTATTTCGTCTGCTGGTTTAAAAAGAGGTGGACTTGGACCTCTTATCGAGTATCACATCGTCCCTATCCACCGTGGAGCGCAGCGTAGTTAGTTCCTCTGCCGCTAGGGCTTCGGACAATGCCTCTAGGGCCAGTGCGGCTGTCTTATTTTCAGCGCGGAGTGCTGTATCTGGATCACTGGCAAGAGTGATTGTCCCATTGGGTCCGGGCATTTTGAGCTTCATGTACCCGTAGTGGGGTATAGCTTAGAAGATTGTGAATGCCTCTCGCCCTAACAAAGCGTGATATCCGTTGCCGAATGGGGCCACTTGGAACGTGACCTCCTTGGACCTGTAATTGTCCGGTGAGCCGAACACTACATCTAGTGTGATTTTTCCTGTGCAGCGTACTTCTCGACTAGGGATTATCCCTCTGAAGGTTGTGCTGCTTCGCTCGATGCGGCTCCAGTCAATATCCATTTTTTGAAGGGTTTCCTCGTAGATGAGGTTTAATCCGCTGCCGCCATCCATGAGTACCTTGGTAAGGCGAAAGCCATCCACTATCGGACTGAGGACCAATGCGGCTGGTGCTCTAGCTGTTCGGAATTTAGGTTCGTCGCTGGCGTTGAAGGTGATAGCCGTGTCACTCCATGGATTTGCTGTTGCTACTTGGTAGACTTCGGCGAGGCCGCGGATTGTTCGTTTCCGCATGTTATTTGATGTGAAAGTCTCGAAGACTGTTAATACTGTACCGGTACTGCTGGGCTGTTTGCCCGGGGCTAAAAAGCCTTCGCCACTTTTGGCCACCTGCCGTAGTATCCAACATGCTCGAAGGCTGTGTGTTGGAGTGGCGCCCTCCGTACTGTGGATTTTGCAGGGTCCGTTGAGCCAACCCTCCAGTACGGTTCCATGCCCTTTAGGGGGTCTTTGCTTTTTGGTTTTTAACCCAGGTGCTTGAGTATGGCGCACCCTTTTACTTCGGACTAGGGTTGTGGTCAAGGCCGGACTGTCCCAAAACCTAGTTTCGGTGTTCCTGGCACTCTCTACCGTACAATATTTTTGTATGATAGTCGCTAGGTCGATGAAGCGTGTAACTTCGCAACGACTTATGGCGTTCATGATTCCCTTGTCCGTGCAATTGTTACAGAAAATTGAAATCGCGCTTTCTTTGCATCAGTCCTTTATTCTGTTCATAACCAGGAGGAATCTGGCCCAGTAATGATGTACTGTTTCATCGGGCTCTTGCCGTATTCGAGATATATCGCTTATGTTTGGGTGGGCGGGTGGAATCAAGTTCGGAACCCCGCCCGATCTGAGGCTCAAAGACCAAGAAGTTTCCGGATTTGGAAGCTTGACTTGCTGGATGCTTTCCAACGAATCTAGTCCGATGCCCGACTCTAAGTTCAGTATTTGATTAGCGTCTGTCCCTTCGCGGGAATCCGGCTTGGAGGGATTGGGAATCCAGACATAGTTGGTTTTCAATGTAGAAGAAGGGTTGCCGCATTGTTCCTCTACCACGACAACATGGTGGGTGGCCTAAGGAGAGTTAATCTCTCTCAGATCGGGTTTAAGCCCAATCTGATCGTTGTCTGTGGTGACTCCCAGGGCGGCGATGCGATCCAAGAGCTCGTTTACAGAGGAGAGCTCAATCGGATCTAACTGCTCGGCAAATTCCGGGATGACATGAAGATCGCTTTTGATGACCTGAGAGGTCATCGTCGGAGCGGTGGCCGAACAGGCGGTCATAAGAAAACCACCTAGCCGGACAGTTTGGCCGGCGGCCAAAGCTCTCTTGACGACGGTGCCGTCTTTAAAGACGGGAGAAGGCATCCTTCCTGACCGCGACGGCACAGAGGAACTCTCAATGGAAGCACCAATGTCGGTGTCAAAACCGGCGGATCTCGGGTAGGGGGTCCCGAACTGTGCGTCTAGGCGGATGGTAACAGGAGACGAGGGACACGATGTTTTTACCCAGGTTCGGGCCCTCTTGATGGAGGTAAAACCCTACGTCCTGCTTGATTAATATTGATGATGTGAGTTACAAGAGTAGATCTACCATGAGATCAAGGAGGCTAAACCCTAGAAGCTAGCCTATGGTATGATTGTTGTTCGTCCTATGGACTAAGGCCATCCGGTTTATATAGACACCGGAGAGGGCTAGGGTTACACAGAGTTAGTTACAAAGGTAGGAGATCTACATATCCGTATCGCCAAGCTTGCCTTCCACGCCAAGGAAAGTCCCATCCGGACACGGGACGAAGTCTTCAATCTTGTATCTTCATAGTCTTGGAGTCCGGCCGATGATGGTAGTTCGGCTATCCGGACACCTCCTAGTCCGGGACTCCCTCAGTAAGTCTGTATAAAACCATATGCTTTGATCACCTCATTAAACGTATATTCCAACTCCAAGATGCTTGCACGAGTCCATAGATGGATCGCTAGAGCTTGCACACTTTACTAGCACCTTTAGGATCGACAAAACCTTCTTGTTGCATCATATGCAACTCTTCTTTAAGATATCCATTAAGGAATGTAGTGTTGACATCCATTTGCCAGATTTCAGAATCATAAAATGCGGCAATTGCTAACATGATTCGGACAGACTTAAGCATCGCTACGGGTGAGAAAGACTCATCATAGTCAATCCCTTGAACTTGTCGAAAACCTTTTACGACAAGTCGAGCTTTGTAGGCAGTAACATTACCATCAGCGTTAGTCTTCTTCTTGAAGATCCATTTATTCTCTATGGCTTGATGATCATTGGGAAAGTCCACCAAAGTCCATACTTTATTCTCATACATGGATCCTATCTCAGATTCCATGGCCTCAAGCCATCTGCCAGAATCTGGGCTCATCATAGCTTCTTCATAGTTCGTAGGTTCTCCTTGGTCTAGTAACATGACTTCGAGGACAAGATTACCGTACCATTCTGGTGCAGATCATGGTCTGGTTGACCTACGAAGTTTAGTAGTAACTTGATAAGAAGTTTGATGATCATCATCATTAGCTTCCTCCCTAGTTGGTGTAGGCATCATGGGAACAATTTTCTGTGATGTGCTACTTTCCAATTGGAGAGAAGGTACGGCTACCTCATCAAGTTCTACTTTCCTCCCACTCACTACTTTCGAGAGAAACTCATTCTCTAGAAAGGACCCATTCTTAGCAACAAAGGTCTTGCCCTCGGACTCGTGGTAGAAGGTGTAGCCAATAGTTTCTTTAGGGTATCTTATGAAGACAGACTTCTCCGATTTAGGTTCGAGCTTATCAGGCTGAAGCCTTTTGACATAAGCGTCACATTCCCAAACTTTAAGAAACGACAGCTTAGGTTTCATGCCATACCACAGTTCATACGGTGTTGTCTCAATGGATTTATACGGTGCCCTATTTAACGTGAATGCAGCTGTCTCTAATGCATAACCCCAAAATGATAGTGGTAAATCGGTAAGAGACATCATAGAACGCACCATATCTAACAAAGTACGGTTATGACATTCAGACACACCATTACGCTGTGGTGTTCCAGGTGGCGTGAGTTGTGAAACATTTCCACATTGTTTTAAATGAAGGCCAAACTCGTAACACAAATATTCGCCTCCGCGATCAGATCATAGAAACTTTATTTTGTTGTTACGATGATTCTCCACTTCAATCTGAAATTGTTTAAACTTTTCAAATGTTTCAGACTTGTGTTTCATTAAGTAGATATACCCATACCTACTCAAATCATATGTGAAGGCCAGAAAATAACAATATCCGCCGCGTGCTTCAACACTCATCAGACCGCGTACATCGGTATGTATTATTTCCAACAAGTGATTAGCTCGCTCCATTGTTCCTGAGAATGGAGTTTTAGTCATCCTGCCCATGAGGCATGGTTCGCAAGTACCGAATGATTCATAATCAAGTGTGACACCCTGGTTTTTGCTGGTTTTGCCATCCTGCTCTTCATTTGCCTTTCTCTTTGAAATTCGGGTTTCTGAGTTGATTCATTTGGACTTGCACTTGGGCATTGTTTTGATGTTCACCCAAGTCACCTCTCTCACTCCTCCCAACCTTTCTCGATCTCCCACACATCCTCAAAGATGCTTTGGAATATTTTTCTTATAAATAAAATATCCATTTTCCTCTTGCAAACGGAGTATTTGCACTTCTCTTCCAAAGCAACCCCTCCGTTACTTTGTCAGAAAAATCTGAGAAAATTCTCACACCACCTCTAGGAAGTGTCTCATCACCCTATGCAAAAATATCATATGGTCATGTGGCCAAATTTTGCTAGGGAAAATCATTTGCATTCTACCCTAATAATGCACTTTGCACAGCAAGTGTATTATTCCTTGATCCAATGAAGCTGATTTTTCTTGAGCTTCATTAGCCTCCTAAGAAAACCTTAACCCCATGAGATTAGACCTAAACTCCTTCTAGAAGCCAACCAAACATAGTGCACAAGTTTCTGTCCAGAAACTTGTTGAGGAGCTCTTGTTCAATCCGGTCAGCCTTTCTATGTTTCATCACTTCTGCAAGACAAACACTACACGAACAACACACAAGACAAGGTCTGGCAACACTTGGGCGCCATTTTGGCATAGATCATGTGGTGACCGCATGTGGACATGCGTGCTGGCATGTGTTAGGCATGCTCTGCGCTGCACCCGAACCCCTGTTCAGCGCGTTCTCGTCCCAGCGCTCGCCGCCGACTACCGCACCATGCCACCTGCCTCGACACATCTCCCTTGACCTCTCCCTACCGCTCGCCAATGCCGGAGCACCCGCAACCAGGACGGGCACGTCACGGCCAAGAAGACAGTGCGCCCGTGCCCCTGTCTTCTTCTCCACTAGCGCCCTGAGTTCTTATTTGAGATTCATAGTGGCCGCGCGAACCCTGAGCTCTTCTCCCCCTCCCCCTGGCACTCCTCGTTGCTGTGCGCCACTTCCAGAGACCTCCGGTGGAGCCGAGACCCCCATCCCCTGTGCCTATAAATACCGACCCCCTTTGGCCTCTTAGAGCACCTCAAACCACTCACCCAACCTCCACAACGAAGTAGACAAGCCCCAGCCCGCCCGGGCAGGCCTTTGGCCGCCGTCCCCAGTCCAAGCTCTCCGGTGATCCCCTCTTCTGTTCCTCTCTACTCTAGTGCTCCTCGAGCTCAATCCACTTCTCCAACGACTCCCTGGTGATCCTCTGGTGCCAGCTGAACCCGTTGTAGCCCCTAGTGTAGCCATGCCTCGCCGTCTTCCTCGACTTCGGTGAGCTCCGCTCGCTGCAGCCGCTAGAGAAGCCCGTGCCAACCTCGTACGACCACCTCTAGCCACGCCATGGGTAGAGGCAGGAGCGCAAACGTCTCTGCTACCCATCCTTTCCTCTCAAACTGGCCGCCGAGCCCTCCTCACCGGAGAAAGTGCTGGCAAAGCACCGCTATCCTCTGTTTCCTCTCTCCCTCTCTCCAGATCTGATGCATGGAGCCCACTGTCAGCCTCACCACTCACGCCCGAAGCGGTATGAGTGGATGCGTATTCCTGGAATGCGCCATCGATGTCACCCCCCAAATTTTCTTTTTAATTCAAATTTAATTCAAACTTTGACCAGTAACTTTGACTGGCTCTAACTTTTAAACCATAAGTCCAAATGAATTGATTCTTTGTGCATTGTGTTTGTCTTGGAATTCTCTAGTAGCACACAAAAATAGAGATTCTTCTCTGCTGACTAGAATTTCTGGGGAATTTCAGAAGTGTTCTTGATATTTTCTTTTTGTGGTTTTATTTGTTTTCAGAGGAGGAACCTTGCCTTGAAGGAAACCAGGAGGAGTGTGACCCTCCTCTGTGCTAAGGCAAGACACCACAAGCATTTGCATGGTGTCGTCTCAATATTTATGATTTCCCAACTTGAACATGAATTATTTTCATGCATTTAATCATTTAAATGAATAATGTTTATGCTAGTTTACTTTTCATGCTTGAAGTGCCTAGTTTATAGTAGTGTTTGAATGAATGGATTAGTATGAGGTAGTAGAAGTATTCTGATAATATGGTTATGATTTGGGTATGATCGGTATCATTTTCATATAGGAGTTATTGATTTTAATATGATATTGCATAACTGAAAATGATGAGATAGAGAACCAGTAAAGTTGAAACCAGTGAGTTAAAGTGATGAGTAGTGCAAGTAGCTTGATTCTATGATGTTGATCTATTTACTTTCGTGCTCTGTGGATATAGTGTAGGTTAGATAGTTGCATGTTCATGGCATACTGTGACTCATAGTTTCTTTCATTTCAAGTTAAACCTGATAATAAACTCAACTTGAACATAATGTTGATCGGGTCATGGTGCCATTGAATCGAGCTTTCTAGTGCAACCACATTTTCCTTTATGGGAAGGCCTTTATTCGGTCCGTTGTCATGCCTCTGGTCGGTGCCTCCAAACGAGGGAAGGGCGTGCGGTACCCTAGCCTAGTAAGTAGACATAACCTTGTGTGCCCGTTGTTGTTGTTGTTGTTGTTGTTGTTATGGTACCTTGTTCCCGTTTGGGACCGTTGATTTGTTTTGCCACGGGAATGGCCGTTGGATGTCTTTGGTAGACATCGAGGCCACCCATGACTTAGCAAGAGAGGAGTTGGTCGAAGTGGCCGAGAGAGTGTCATGGCAATGGAAGAGTTCTCTCGGAATGCCATTGGTCCACACGTATGGGAGTGCGAGGCCATGGGTTCCGTGGTGTGGGTACAGTGTGTTAACCTCTGCAGAGTGTTTATTAAATCTTTTGATTGCCGCGTCCTCGGTTACAGACACAACTCGTAAGTAGGTCACACCATGGGTCAACATAAATAAGCTAACCTTGCACACTAAAGATACACCGTGGCACTGATTATGTGATGAGATCATTGAGACCATGAGTTGGTCATTGTTGTGGAAACAAAGAGTTGGTTCCATTTGTGATCCGGGAGTGATCACCGTATTGATGAGATTGGTATTGTTTGTGATCCGGGAGTAATCACCGTTTGATGATATTGGTTACGAGGTAACCCGTCTGGTAAGTGAGTCCGAGTGACTCGGTGCACGAGCACGTTCACTGCATGAGTAGTATATTGATGCTTTGCATGAGTAGTATGTTGATGCTTTGCCTGTGTAGTATGTTGATGCTTTGCATTTAATCTTCTTAATTATCATAATATTGTTTGCCATTATGCTTATGTTTGTTGTGAGCTTGCAAGTACATTCAATGTACTGACCTGGCGTGTCATGCCAGATTTCAGGAAAGTCATACCGGATCGGAGTGCTTCTCGTGTCTAGATTGTGTCCACATCGGTGTCCCTGTGCTATGGAGTCCCACTTCATCGTCGTTCCGCTGCCGCGTAGTTATCTTGTTTGAGGCCCCTTCATGTTCATTAAATAATGTACATACCATTCAGCCACACCATGTGTTCCGCTTGGCCTCGCTACTTTATGTTTCCGCTAGCATCAATAAAGCGGTTGTTTTCTGTACCAAGTTGTTGTGTGTTGCCAGAAGACTAGAACTCTGGACTGGCAATGCAAGGTAAACCGGTTGCTCTGAGCCAGGGTGCCACAACGCTTGGTATCAGAGCCGCGCTAACTATAGGACACGCGTGGCCGACGCGCTAGTAGACAGTAGTTAGACTTGAGTGACGTTAGTTTGCATCTGTTGCTGCATTGCATGCATTTGATTTGTTGTTATTACTAACCGACTAATGATTGTGAGTGTAGATGCCTCCAGTTCCATACCCGTACCAGTCTGAGCCAGTACCTTACACCTCGCCCCATCTGCTTCAGATTGTATGGCGTCGACTCTACCCCGACGGTGCTGATTTAGTCTACCAGGGGTATCGGGAGCATCTAGCGGGCTCAGTGTATGAGTACTACGCGGAGGTCACTTTGCATCAGAGTTCCCCTACTGGCGCTTACAATCGTTCCTCTAAGGGTGGTTTTGCTTCAACACCTTCTCAGGCCATCTAGTTTGCCGCATTCGAGGCTCTTGTAGACTTGCACTACAATGAGGTTCGCATGCAGACCCATCCAGGTTTCTTCTTCTACCCTTCTCTACACGAGAACGGGCGTATCCACTTCCCTTTCATTAACCCGGTGTGTGATCATTCGTCCAGCCACCTTTCTCGCTATATCACCACTGGTTACCTCATGATTGTCGAGTTGGCCCGGGAGTTGACACGCACCCGTATCGCTCTCGCTACTGCTCGAAACAGATTCACCCCACCTACCGTAGGATCCAATCCATTTGTTCCTCTAGCCTTTGTTCCTCCTACTACTCTGGTTAACCCTCCGAGTGCTTCGACCATCTCGACAGTGACCCCTCATGAGTCTCCTGTCGAGTGGGCTTTCCTTCTTGCTACCCCCTGATACGTCTCCAACGTATCTACTTTTCCAAACTCTTTTGCCCTTGTTTTGGACTCTAATTTGCATGGTTTGGATGGAACTAACCCGGACTGACGCTGTTTTCAGCAGAATTGCCATGGTGTTATTTTTGTGCAGTATAAAAGTTCTCGGAATGACCTGAAACTTCAGGGAGACACCTTTTGGAATCAATAAAAAATAGTGGCGAAAGAATCAAATGAAAGGGGCCCACACCCTGTCCACGAGGGTTGGGGGCGCGCCCCTTTGCCCCGTGGGTCCCCTGGACCTCCACCGGCCTCAACTCCAACTCTACATATTCACATTCGGGGAGAAAAAAAAGAGAGAAGGATTCATTGTGTTTTACGATACGGAGCCGCCACCAATGCCTATTCTTCCTCGGGAGGGCTGATCTAGAGTCCGTTCAGGGCTCCGAAGAGGGGAATTAGTCGCCATCGTCATCATCAACCATCCTCCATCACCAATTTCATGATGCTCATCGCCGTGCGTGAGTAATCCCATCATAGGCTTGCTGGACGGTGATGAGTTGGATGAGATTTACCATGTAATCGAGTTAGTTTTGTTAGGGTTTGATCCCTAGTATCCATTATGTTCTAAGATTGATGTTGCTATGATTTTGCCATGCTTAATGCTTGTCACTAGGGCCCGAGTGCCATGATTTCAGATCTAAACCTATTATGTTTTCATGAATATATGAGTGTTCTTGATCCTATCTTGCAAGTTATAGTACCTTCTACGTGTTTTGATCCGGCAAACCCCGGAGTGACAATAGTCGGGACGCTTCCCCGTGATGACCGTAGTTTGAGGAGTTCATGTATTCACTAAGTGCTAATGCTTTGGTCCGGCACTCTATTAAAAGGAGGCCTTAATATCCCTTAGTTTCCATTAGGACCTCGCTGCCACGGGAGGGTAGGGAAAAATATGTCATGCAAGTTCTTTTCCATAAGCACATATGACCATATTCGGAATACATGCCTACATTATATTGATGAATTGGAGCTAGTTCTGTGTCACCCTATGTTATAACTGTTGCATGATGAATGCCATCCAACATAATTATCCATCATTGATCCATTGCCTACGAGATTTTCACCTATTGATCTTTGCTAAGTTACTTTTCCGTTGCTACTGTTACGATTGCTACAAAACTGCTAGTATTACTTTTTCCACCGTTACCGTTACTTCCATACTAGTTTGCTACTAAATACTTTGCTGCAGATATTAAGTCTTTTAGGTGTGGTTGAATTGACAACTCAGCTGCTAGTACTTGAGAATATTATGTAGCTCCCCTTGTGTCGAATCAATAAATTTGGTTTGAATACTCTGCCCTCGAAAACTGTTGTGATCCCTATACTTGTGGGTTATCAAGACCTTTTTCTGGCACCGGTTCTGGGGAGCATAGCTCTATTCTCCGAGTCACTTGGGATTTATATCTGTTGATCACTATGAGGAATCTTAAAGACAACAAAACCAAGATATATCCCTCAACTACAAGGGGAGGTAAGGAACTGCCATCTAGCTCTGCACTTGATTGACCTTCTGTTTTGAGTAAACTTGTGACACCTACACCTGCTATTGATTCTGATATGTCGCATGTTATTGATGATGCCACTTCTGCTATGCATGATGCTTATGATGATACTACTTCTCTGCTTGATAATAATGTGCCACTAGGTGAATTTCTTGATGAACAACTTCCTAGGGTTAGAGAGAATGAAATTACTGAAACTGATGATATTAATGGAAGTGATGATGAAGAATCTCCCCCTAGATATGAATTGCCTGTTGTACCTGAAGGTTATGTTATGGATGAAGAAACTGATAGAGACTTCTTTGCTTGCAATGATAGATATGGTCTTAAGAAACTGTTAGCTAAGTTGAAAGAAAAGTCTTTGAATGCTAGAATGAAATATGATCCTGCTTTTGCTACTTCACCTATCTCTGTTACTGATAAGGATTATGAATGCTCTATCAATCCTGAGTTAATTACTTTGATTGAATTTGATCCTTTCTATGGTTATGAATCTGAAACTGTTGTGGCACATCTCACTAAACTAAATGATAAAGCCACCCTATTTACTCATGAGGAAAACATTTCTATTACTATATTCTTAAATTGTTTCCTTTCTCGTTAAAGGGTGATTCTAAGATATGGTGTAATTCTCTTGCTCCTGGTTGTGTGTGTAGTCCCAGGGATATGATTTACTACTTCTCTGCAAAATATTTCCCCGCTCATAAGAAACAAGCTGCCTTGCGGGTAATATTTAATTTTGTGCAAATTGAGGAAGAGAGTCTCCCACAAGCTTGGGAGAGGCTTCTCCAATTACTTAATGCTTTGCCTGATCATCCTCTCAAGAAAAATGAAATACTTGATATCTTTTATAATGGACTAACCGATGCTTCCAAAGACCACATGGATAGTTGTGCTGGTTGTGTTTTCAGGGAAAGAAATGTTGAGAAAGCTGAATTGCTATGGAATAATATATTGAGTAATGATAATGATTGGACACTTCCTAAACCAACTCCTAAGCCAACTCCGAAGAAAAGGGGTATTCTATTTCTTAGACCTGAAGATATGCAAGAGGCTAAGAAATCTATGAAAGAAAAAGGTATTAAAGCTAAAGATGTTAAGAATTTACCACCTATTGAAGAGATACATGGTCTTGATAACCCGACACAGGTAGTAAAGGTAAATTCTCTCTATAGATTTGATAAGGGTGATATTCCATCTACTAAGTTTGGTAGTCAATGCTTGGATGGGTTTGATAATTTTATTGTTAAACAAGAGAACTTCAATGCTTATGTTGGTAGACAATTGAAACGTAATGCTTATGTGGTTGAGCACTTGAGTGATTATATGTCTAGAGTTAAAAGTGATCTTAAGCTTATTAGTAAACACGCTTCCATGGTTACAACTCAAGGAGAACAAGTACTTAAGGCACATGATGATTTTCTCAATGAATTGAATAGTAAGAACAATGATAATGCTATTAGAGTTATGACTAAAGGTGGCAAGATGACCCAGGACCTTTGTATCCTGAGGGTCATCCTAAGAGAGTCGAGCAGGACTCTCAGAGAATTAATACTGATACACCTAGTCCTTCTAATAAAAAGAAAAAGAATAAGGATAGGACCTTGCATGCTTCTAGTGAACCTGTTATTGACACACCTGAGAATCCCAATGATATTTCTATTTCTGATGCTGAAACACAATCTGGTGATGAACATGAACCTAGTGATAATGTTAATGATGATCTTCATGGCTGATAAACAGGAAACATAGTTGAATGTACAGACATTGTATGAGAGACAGATGCAATAGATAGTATGGAAAAAAGAGGGCATGAAATAGTTGACATGTATATTGTTTAACTAAAACGGATAGCATGACATAATTTCACATATATGATGTCTATCTAAACTGGATAGCATAGCATACCATAATTCAAAGATATGATGAATAACTAAACATGATCGCATGACATAATTCACCTACATGTTATCTAAGTAATCAGGATCGCATCATTTAATTCACATATGTGATTTATATG
The DNA here is from genome assembly GCF_002162155.2 of Triticum dicoccoides. Taxonomy (NCBI): domain Eukaryota; kingdom Viridiplantae; phylum Streptophyta; class Magnoliopsida; order Poales; family Poaceae; genus Triticum; species Triticum dicoccoides. The sequence continues at coordinate 614,868,650 of NC_041391.1, forward strand.
CTAAACAGAGGGCATTCAATATGATGTCTGAACTAAGAACATGGTGTTGAATATTGTGTATTTGATGTCTAAACTATGCAATGCAAGACACCATATGCATGATATGAGTGATACGTCTCCAACATATCTATAATTTTTGATTGTTCCATGCTATTATATTACCAGTTTTGGATGTTTATGGGCTTTACTTTACACTTTTATATCATTTTTGGGACTAACCTACTAACCGGAGGCCCAACCCGAATTGCTGTTTTTTTGCCTATTTCAGTGTTTCAAAGAAAAGGAATATCAAACGGAGTCCAAAAGGAATGAAACCTTCGGAAGCAATCTTTTTGGAACAAACATGATCCAGGGGACTTGGAGTGCAAGTCAAGAAACAAGCGAGGCAGCCACGGGGGTGGAGGGCGCGCCCCCTAGGGCTGGGCGTGCCCCCTGTCTCGTGGGCCCCTTGAGCGTCCACCAATGTACTTCTTCCTCCCATATATACCCATGTACACCGAAACCATCAGGGGAGCCACCGAAAAACTATTTCCACTACCGTAACCTTCTGTATCTGTGAGATCCCATCTTGGAGCCGTCGTCGGTGCTCCGCCGGAGGGTGAATCCATCACGGGAGGCCTCTACATCAACTCCATGGCCTCTCCGATGAGTTGTGAGTAGTTTACCATAGACCTTCGGGTCCATAGTTATTAGCTAGATGGCTTCTTCTCTCTCTTTGATTCTCAATACAAAGTTCTCCTTCCTCTTCTTGGAGATCTATTCGATGTAACTCTTTTTTGCAATGTGTTTGTCGAGATCCGATGAATTGTGGGTTTATGATCAAGTTTATCTATGAGAAATATTTGAATCTCCTCTGAATTCTTTTATGTGTGATAAAGTTATCTTTGCAAGTCTCTTTGAATTATCAGTTTGGTTTGGCCTACTAGATTGATCTTTCTTGCCATGGGAGAAGTGCTTAGCTTTGGGTTCAATCTTGCGGTGTCCTTTCCCATTAACAGCAGGGGCAGCAAGGCACATATTGTATTGTTGCCATCGAGGATAAAAATATGGGGTTTATATCATATTGCATGAGTTTATCCCTCTACATCATGTCATCTTTCTTAGTGCGTTAGTCTGTTCTTCATGAACTTAATACTCTAGATGCATGCTGGATAGCGGTCGATGTGTGGAGTAATAGTAGTAGATGCAGGCAGGAGTCAGTATACTTGTCATGCACATGATGCCTATATACATGATCATGCCTAGATAATCTCATAATTATTCGCTTTTCTATCAATTGCTCGACAGTAATTTGTTCCCCCACCGTAATAATTATGCAGCCTTGAGAGAAGCCACTAGTGAAACCTATGGCCCCCGGGTCTATCTCTTATCATATAACCTTTCAATCTACTTTCATTTGCATCTTTACTTTTCCAATCTATATCATAAAATACCAAAAATATATTTATCTTATCGTATTATCTCTATCAGATCTCACATTCGCAAGTGGCCGTGAAGGGATTGACAACCCCTTTATTGCGTTGGTTGCGAGTTCTTTGTTTGTTTGTGTAGGTGCGCGGGACTTGTGAGGAGCCTCCTACTAGATTGATACCTTGGTTCTAAAAAACTGAGGGAAATACTTACGATACTGTGCTGCATCACCCTTTCCTCTTCAAGGAAAACCAACGCAAGCTCAAGACGTAGCAAGAAGGATTTCTGGCGCTGTTGCTGGGGAGGTCTTCGCTCAAGTCAATACATACCAAGTACCCATCACAAACTCATGTCCCTCGCATTTATATTATTTGCCATTTGCCTCTTGTTTTCCTCTCCCCCACTTCACCCTTGCCGTTTTATTCGCCCTCTCTTTCCCAATCTCCTATCTCTTTCGTTTGCCTTTTTGTTTGCTTGTGTGTTGGATTGCTTGTCGGTATGGCGCAAGATAATACCAAATTGTGTGATCTTTCCAATACCAATAATAATGATTTCCTTAGTACTCCGATTGCTCCTCTTAATGATGTTGAGTCTTGTGAAATCAATCCTGCTTTGCTAAATCTTGTTATGAAAGATCAATTTTCCAGCCTTCCTAGTGAAGATGCCGCTACCCATCTGAACAACTTTGTTGATTTGTGTGAGATGAAAAAGAAGAAAGATACAGATAATGATATTGTTAAGTTGAAGTTATTTCCGTTTTCACTTAGAGACCGTGCTAAAATTTGGTTTTCGTCTTTTCCTAAAAATAGTATTGATTCATGGAATATGTGCAAAGATGCCTTTATCTCTAACTATTTTCCTCCCGCTAAGATCATCTCTCTTAGGAACGACATTATGAATTTTAAACAACTTGATCATGAGCATGTTGCCCAATCTTGGGAAAGAATGAAATTAATGATTCGCAATTGCCCTACTCATGGTTTGAATTTATGGATGATCATACAAAAATTTTATGCCAGATTGAATTTTGCTTCTAGAAATCTTTTAGATTCGGCCGCGGGAGGCACATTTATGGAAATCAACTTAGGAGAAGCTACCAAACTCCTTGATAATATTATGGCTAATTATTCTCAATGGCACACTGAAAGATCTACTAGTAAAAAAGTGCATGCTATAGAAGAAATTAATGTTTTGAGCAGAAAGATGGATGAACTTATGAAATTATTTGCTACAAAGAGTGCTCATATTGATCCCAATGATATGCCTTTGTCTACTTTGATTGAGAATAATAATGAATCTATGGATGTGACTTTTGTTGGTAGGAATAATTTTGGTAACAATGCTTATAGAGGAAACTTTAATTCTAGACCGTTCCCTAGTAATTCCTCTAATAATTATGGAAATTCCTACAATAATTCTTATGGTAATTTTAATAAAATGCCCTCTGATTTTGAAAATAGTGTGAAAGAATTTATGGTCTCTCAAAATAATTTTAATGCCTTGCTTGAAGAAAAATTGCTTAAAGTTGATGATTTGGCTAGGAACGTTGATAGACTTTCGCTCGATGTTGATTCTTTGAAACTTAGATCTACTCCTCCTAAGCATGATATCAATGAGTCTCTCAAAGCTATGAGAATTTCCATTGATGAGTGCAAAGAAAGAACCGCTAGATTGCGTGCTAAGAAAGATTGCTTTGTTAAAGCGTGTTCTTCTAGTTTCCATGAAAATAATGATGAATATCTAAAAGTTATTGATGTGTCACCTATTAAATCCTTGTTTTTTAATATGAATCTTAATAATGATGGGACTGTAGATGAGTCAACTTTAGTTGAAAGGCGTCCCAATGATTCAGAGTTTTTAGATCTTGATGCTAAATTTGGTAAAAGTGGGATTGGAGAAGTCAAGACTTTAAATAGCATTGAACCCACTATCTTGGATTTCAAGGAATTTAATTATGATAATTGCTCTTTAGTTGATTCTATTTCCTTGTTGCAATCCGTGTTGGATTCTCCTCATGGTTATAGTCAAAATAAAGCCTTTACCAAACATATTGTTGATGCCTTGATGCAATCTTATGATGAAAAACTTAATTTGGAAATTTGTATTACCTAGAAAACTTAATGATGAGTGGGAACCTACTATAAAGATTAAAATTAAAGATTATGAGTGTTATGCTTTGTGTGATTTGGGTGCTAGTGTTTCCACAATTCCGAAAACTTTATGTGATATTCTAGGTTTCCATGAACTTGATGATTGCTCTTTAAATTTGCACCTTGTGCATTCCACCATTAAAAAGCCTATGGGAAGGATCAATGATGTTCTTATTGTTGCAAATAGGAACTATGTGCCCGTATATTTTATCATTCTTGACATTGATTGCAATCTTTCATCTCCTATTATTCTTGGTAGACCTTTCCTTAGAACGATTGGTGCGATTATTGATATGAAGGAAGGGAACATTAGATTCCAATTTCCATTAAGGAAAGGCATGGAACACTTTCCAAGAAATAAAGTCAAATTACCTTGTGAATCTATCATGCGAGCTACTTATGAATCAAGTGCCAAAGATGGCACTACTTAGATCTATCCTCGCTTTTATGCCTAGCTTGGGGCGTTAAACAATAGCGCTAGTTGGGAGGCAACCCAATTTTAGTTTAGTTTCTTTGTTTTTGTTCCTGTTTAGTAATAAAATTTGCATCTACTTTCTGGTTAGATGTGTTTTCTTGCTTTAATTAGTGTTTGTGCCAAGTAGAACCTATAGGATAACCTATGGTATGAGTTAATTTGATTCTGCTGAAAAACAGAAACTTTGCGCTCACGAGAAAAAATTCAATAAATCACAGAAACGTGATTTTGCGTTGATTCTTTTTGCTGTAGATCAATAGATAAATTGCCTAGGACTTCCTATTTTTGTAGGAATTTCGGAGTTCCAGAAGTAACCGAAAGTTACAGATTGCTACAGACTGTTCTGTTTTTGACAGATTCCGTTCTTTCGTGTGTTGTTTGCTTATTTTGATGCATCTATAGCTAGTATGTAGGGGTATGAACCATACAGAAGTTGGAATACAGTAGGTTTAACACCAATATAAATAAAGAATGAGTTCATTACAGTACCTTATGTGGTGGTTTTTCTTTCTTGCACTAACGGAGCTTATGAGATTTCCTGTTGAGTTTTGTGTTGTGAAGTTTTCAAGTTTTGGGTAAAGATTAGATGGATTATGGAATAAGAAGTGGCAAAAGCCTAAGCTCGGGGATGACCATGGCGCCCCAAGATATTCAAGGATAAAAAAATCCTAGGCTTGGGGATGCCCCGGAAGGCATCCCATCTTTTGTCTTCGTCTATCGGTAACTTTACTTGGAGCTATATTTTTATTCGCCACATGATATGTGTTTTGCTTGGAGCGTCGTGTATGATATTAGTCTTTGCTTTTTAGTTTACTACAACCTTACTTTCTGTACACACCTATTGAGATAGAAATACTTGATTAGAAATTTATTAGAATACTCTATGTGCTTCACTTATATCTTTTGAGCTAGATAATTTTTGCTCTAGTGCTTCACTTATATCTTTTAGAGCACGGTGGTGGATTAATTTTGTAGAAATTGTTGGTCTATCATGCTTCACTTATATTATTTTGAGAGTATTTTAGAACAGCATGGTATTTTCTATGGTTATAAAATGGGACATTTACATTTATGCCCCTAATTTGCGCCCACTCTCAGATTTACCCCTAAATTTTTGATGTACTTAAATTTGCCCCTAAAAAGCATTTTAAGTCACAGGAATGCCCTTCCATCTGGTCAAAGTTGTTTGACCAAAACTTTGAAAATTCATAACAAATTCATACGAAGTCAGAAAAATGCAAATAAGATATCAAAATGTTCATAAAAACATCACCTATACGCGCATGTCATTTACGTCCCTCACCTACATGTGCATTTATTTGAATTCACCCTAAATTGTTTTTTAATGTTATAAACCCTAAAAAGCTTTAAAGAGTGCTTTTGTCATGAACGTAAATGACATGTGCATATAGGTGTTGTTTTTATGAGCATTTTGATATCTTATTTTGCATTCTTCTAAGTTCATATGAATTTGTTATGAATTTTCAAAGTTTTGGTCAAACAACTTTGACCAGCTGGAAGGGCATTTCTGTGACTTAAAATGCTTTTAGGGGAAAATTTGAGCACATCAAAAAGTTAGGGGTAAATTTGAGTAGTGGGTTCGAGTTAGGGGCACAAATGTGGATGTCCCTACAATTGGTCCTAGAATGGTGGGCATCCAAGTTGGGTATAATAAAAACTATCATAGGAAGTGAATTGGATGCTATGATCAACTTGATGCTTAATAATTGTTTTGAGATATGAAGGTGGTAATATTAGAGCCATGCTAGTTGATGTAATTGTGAATTTAAGAAATACTTGTGTTGAGGTTTGCATGTCTCGTAGCATGCACATATGGTAACCATTGTGTGACAAATTTGAAGCATGAGGTGTTATTTGATTATCAATCTTATGAGTGGCAGTCGGGGACTAGCGATGGTCTTTTCCTACCAATCTATCCCCCTAGGAGCATGCGCGTAGTGCTTGGTTTTTGATGACTTGTAGATTTTTTGCAATAAGTATGTGAGTTCTTTATGACTAATGTTGAGTCCATGGATTATACGCACTCTCACCTTCCATCATTGCTAGGCTCTTCGGTACCGTGCATTTCCATTTCTCACCTTGAGAGTTGGTACAAACTTCGCCGGTGCATCCAAAATCCCGTGATATGATACGCTTTATCACACATAAACCTTCTTATACCTTCCTCAAAACAGCCACCATACCTACCTATTATGGCATTTCCATAGCCATTCCGAGATATATTGCCATGCAACTTTCCACAGTTCCGTTTATCATGACACGCATCATCATTGTCATATTGCCTTGCATGATCATGTAGTTGACATCGTATTTGTGGCAAAGCCACCATGCATAATTTTTCATACGCCGACGGAGGCATTCATATAGGGTCATACTTTGTTCTAGTATTGAGTTGTAATTCATGAGTTGTAAATAAATAGAAGTGTGATGATCATCATTATTAGAGCATTGTCCCTTAAAAAGAGAAAGGCCAAATAAAAAAAAGAAAGGCCCAAAAAATTTATATAAAAGGGACAATGTTACTATCTTTTTCCACACTCGTGCTTCAAAGTAGCACCATGTTCTTCATATAGAGAGTCTCATTTGTTGTCTCTTTCATATACTAGTGGGGATTTTTTCATTATAGAACTTGGCTTGTATATTCCAACGTTGGGCTTCCTCAAAATGCCCTAGGTATTCATGAGCAAGAAAGTTGGATGCACACCCACTTAGTTTCTTTTATTGAGCTTTCATACACTTATAGCTCTAGTGCATCCGTTGCATGGCAATCCCTACTCCTCATGTTGACATCAATTGATGGGCATCTCCATAGTCTATTGATTAGCCTCGTCAATATGAGACTTTCTCCTTTTTTGTCTTCTCCACATAACCCCCATCCTTATATTCTATTCCACCCATAGTGCTATATCCATGGCTCACGCTCATGTATTCCGCGAAGGTTGAAAAAAGTTTGAGATTACTAAAGTATGAAACAATTGCTTGGCTCGTCATCGGGGTTGTGCATGATGAGAGCATTGTTATGTAACAAAAATGAAACATGACCAAACTATATGATTTTGTAGAGATGAACTTTCTTTTGCCATGTTATTTTGAGAAGACATGATTGCTTAAGTTAGTATGCTTGAAGTGTTATTATTCTTTATGTCAATATGAACTTTTATTTTGAATCATTTGGGTCTGAAAATTAATGCCACAATAAAGAGAAATACATTAAGAAATATGCGAGGTAGCATTCCACATCAAAAATTCTGTTTTTATCATTTACCTACTCGAGGACGAGCAGGAATTAAGCTTGGGGATGCTTGATACGTCTCCAACGTATCTATAATTTTTTATTGTTCCATGCTATTATATTACCTGTTTTGGATGTTTATGGGCTTTACTTTACACTTCTATATCATTTTTGGGACTAACCTACTAACCGGAGGCCCAGCCCGAATTGCTGTTTTTTGCCTATTTCAGTGTTTCGAAGAAAAGAAATATCAAACAGAGTCCAAATGGAATGAAACCTTCGGAAGCGATCTTTTTGGAACAAACGTGATCCATGGGACTTGGAGTGCAAGTCAAGAAACAAGCTAGGCGACCACGAGGGTGGAGGGCGTGCCCCCTTGTCTCGTGGGCTCCTCGAGCATCCACCGACGCACTTCTTCCTCCCATATATACCCATGTACCCCGGAAATATCAGGGGAGCCACTCCGATGAGTTGTGAGTAGTTTACCACAGACCTTCAGGTCCATAGTTATTAGCTAGATGGCTTCTTCTCTCTCTTTGATTCTGAATACAAAGTTCTCCTTCCTCTTCTTGGAGATCTATTCGATGTAACTCTTTTTGCGGTGTGTTTGCCGAGATCCGATGAATTGTGGGTTTATGATCAAGTTTATCTATGAGAAATATTTGAATCTCCTCTGAATTCTTTTATGTGTGATTAAGTTATCTTTGCATGTCTCTTCGAATTCTCAGTTTGGTTTGACCTACTAGATTGATCTTTCTTGCCAGGGAGAAGTGCTTAGCTTTGGGTTCAATCTTGCGGTGTCCTTTCCCAGTGACAGCAGGGGCAGCAAGGCACATATTGTATTGTTGCCATCGAGGATAAAAAGATGGGGTTTATATCATATTGCATGAGTTTATCCCTCCACATCATGTCATCTTTCTTAATGCGTTACTCTGTTCTTCATGAACTTAATACTCTAGATGCATGCTGGATAGCGGTCGATGTGTGGAGTAATAGTAGAAGATGCAGGCAGGAGTCGGTCTACTTGTCACGAATGTGATGCCTATATGCATGATCATGCATATATAATCTCATAATTATTCGCTTTTCTATCAATTGCTCGACAGTAATTTGTTCACCCACCGTAATAATTATGTTATCTTGAGAGAAGCCACTAGTGAAACCTATGGCCCCCGGGTCTATCTCTTATCTTATAAGCTTTCAATCTACTTTTATTTGCACCTTTACATTTCCAATCTATATCATAAAATACCAAAAATAGATTAATCTTATCATATTATCTCTATCAGATCTCACATTCGCAAGTGGCCGTGAAGGGATTGACAACCCATTTATTGCGTCGGTTGCGAGTTCTTTGTTTGTTTGTGTAGGTGCGCGGGACTTGTGAGGAGCCTCTTACTGGATTGATACCTTGGTTCTCAAAAACTAAGGGAAATACTTACGCTACTGTGCTACATCACCCTTTCCTCTTCAAGGAAAACCAACGCAAGCACAAGACGTAGCAATGAGCAGTATAACCATCCCAAGTTAGAGCATACACCTCGGTGGGGGAATAGGACTGGTCATCTGTCTCTGAATCCATCTCTGAGGAGCTATGAAGACCCAAGAAGAGATCTTCTTCCACAGGTAACACTATCTGCTCTGAAGGCTTTGTTTTCACTCCAGATTTTTCCATCTCCCACCCAAATGGCTGATTCAGAGGAAGAGTAGTTTAATGTACAAATTGTTGAGAAATGGAAATGTAATGAAGAAAAGGATGGGAAAGATATCATTAAAATATATGATGCCTAGTTAAACAGGATGGCATTGCACATTTCACATATATTATGGCTGGCTAAAAGACATGAGACTGCATAATTCCCTTATATGACAAACTAAATAGGTGGCATTATAGAACATATCTAAACTAAGCAGATGACATATATGATGTCAAAAGTAGGCACTGCAAGGCAACATATGCATGATATGACTAACATCATCATGCCAAGGTAGAGCAAACACCTTGGGGAGTAAATAGAAGTGGTCAGCTGCGTCTGAATCCGCCTCAGAATAGATTTCTTCCTCTAGATTACAATCTGGAGAGGGGGAGGGTTTGCCATTGAACCCACCATGGATCGATGTCTGCATGACATTGTATTGTGGCGCAAAACTCTTCTCTTTTTCTCTACATGTTCAGCATGACTGTGTACAATATCTGACATGCATACGAAAAAAATATGGTGAGATTATGTAAGGAGAGCATGCAGAAATTTAGAGTGATGGTAGCAACCAGTGGATATATGGATCCAAAAATAATGATAGTAGGCTGATGATTGCTTTAATTTAATAATAAGACAAATGATGATTGCTTTACTATTTGTTTCCCACCCAAGATGAACAACATAGGCATACCCTAGGTGAACCAGATATTAGACAGAGATAATATTCATTGCTGCCTCGATATGTGCCCCACAACTAATTTAGAACTCAAGTTTGAACATTAATTTGGACCTGGCTTGGAGTCCAAGAGGTGAACATGATGATAATGTAGCAGGTAACTTTAAGCAATGCATAACATAAGCAAAAACAACAGAGTGCGACCTTTCTTGTGGACCCGTGTACTCCTCAGGTTCGTTTGCTGCGTCGATGATGGTGATGCTGTTGCGGTGGGTGCCGGTGGCAGGGAAGGAGATATGAGGCGGCGAAAGACGGTCAAGAGTCGTGATGTTTGGTTTGGTGGACGCTTCTGTCGATGGAGAAGCTCAGGTGAGGTGGACGATATCGCGGCAGGAGCAGGACAAACCACACAAAGTTCCCTTCAACACCTACATGTAACTGAAGTAATTCTGTAAGGGCTCATTTGGCTTGCATGATTCTAAAAACGCAGGGATAGGAACAACACCAGAATATGATAGGAATGCACATGGTAAATAGAGCATTTGTAAAAATAAGATTTCTATCAACTTGGGTGTTTGGTTCACAGGAATTGGAAGAGCAGAGGAATGCAAAGAAACATGGCCAAAATAATGTGAAACCATATGAAAGCGTGTACAGTTAGAATGTTATTCTGCCACTAATGCACTTGGTCTTGTTTTCATGCTTATGATTTTCAAAAGTAGGTCTAGATGGATGTTTTGCTCCATTCCTTTCAACAAAATGCATGAATAATTGAATAGTAGAGTGCTATAGGAAAATTCCCTATTGCTATGTTTTTCCGTTGAACCAAAATAGCCCTAATGGATCGACATGAATGTATAGTAATAAGTGATGCAACAAGTGTACAACCTCTTTGTCATAGCCGGGCCGACCTCAGCATCACTGGGTTGGTCACTGAAGCAGTTGAGGCAGAGGTGGCTGTCGAAGGTGTGTAGGAAGATCTGAGGAATCTGTAGATGGCGTCCAGGGCACTGCTCTGCTATGATGGATCATTCTGTCATTGGAGCAGCTCCGGTGAGCCGTAAGACGTCAAGGCTGAAGCAGCACAAGGCATACATCGCCAATCTCAAGTGGGATTCTAATAGCATCTCCAATAGATTATGTAAAATAGATGTAAAATTTACATCACCAAAAACCACGTGACTACAACAGATGAGGTAAAAACTGTTGACTCTGAACTTAACTGTCGAAACTGAAATTTACTGTGGAATCTGAATGTTACTGTCAAAACTGAATGCAATGGTAGCAGAGAGGCACTTGACATGTAGTTTAGGGAGGGCATGCAGTTCATCTTCAACCTTCACCCCCCTGAGCCGCCAGCCACCACCGGCCGATCCGCCGGCCCTAGCACCGCCTCGCCGCCCTGAAACAACTCCCCACCGCCGGTTCGCCACCGCCCGGCCAGCCCTCTAGGCCCCCACCCCCACCCTGAACCCTAAGATAGATATTGGGGTACCTCTCTGGTGATCCCCCTCTCCACTGCGGGTGGTTCTTCCTTAACATCGGTGAGCCCCCCCACCCCCTGAAAATCGACTGACCCAAAAGTCGATTTAGTCGACTGAAGTGTAGCTAAATCGGAGCAGAGCAACAACACGAGCGAGGGGGGGGGGAGCAGAAGTAGCAGCGCGAGCGAGCGATCGAGAGCCGGAGCAGCAGCAACAGTAGATCCGGCTGGTATGTACGCTGCCTCCGAAGGGGCCTCACACTGGGGGAGAGCCGCAGTGGAGATGTCGCCCGCAGTGCCGGCTTCAAGGTAGCCGCTCCATGGGGGTGCGGGATGGAGCACCGTCGGCGCCGGGAGGTCGAGTTAAGGAGAAGGTGCGATGCGATGAGTGTACAACCTCTTTGGTGGCTCCGAGTAGGCCTCGACATCATCCGAGGAGTCGGTGTGGATGTTGAGGTTCCGGTGGAGCAGGTTAAGGCGGCGTTGTGGGGATGGAGCGGCCACGATAGATGAGGAAATCGTTGGAGCAGCTCCTTGGAGGCGGAGGACGGGCGGCTGAACCGGCGGGACGTCGAGATGGACAACGGATCCTCATCCAGGGAGGTGGGCGAGGGACGTCGAGCTATTGCGGTGGACGACATCATTGGCGAAGATGCTCCGGCTGGGCAGCGGTGAGGTGGCGGACGGAGGAGGGTGAGGTTTCGCGGCTTGAGCGGAGAGGTTATGGTGGCATGGGATTCGAATGGCGAAAAGGAGGCGATGGGAAGGGGTGAACCATGACTTAGGGACGCGCTTGTCCAAAATGTAGGGTGTGTTACAAAAGTACCCCCACCGATTTGAACTAGCGACCCTTTCGACTCAGGGTTAGAAGGGGGATTTCGCGTGTCGAGATTTGGCAGCTGGAGGGAGTTTTCGCGCACGTTGTAATTTCGGGATAGCAAGGCGCGGGTTGTGAAGGTGCCAGTTTTGGGAGCAGGATATCTGAATTTTCGGGATATAACAAGGTGTGGGTTGAATTTTAGGGACAAGCCTAACGTGCAATATTTTACTTGTATGTACCAAATCAATTCGCACTTCCCTCAACCAAAAAGAAAACGAAAAAAATAAAACTATTCACACCACACATAAAGAGAGTCTTGCCCCATTTTACTATACAAATGATATTCAAAGCTACTCCCTCCTTCCATCTATATAGGGCCTAATGCGTTTTTTGATGCTAACTTTGACCAAATATTAGAGCAATAATATATGACATGCAACTTACACAAAGCACACCGTTAAATTTGTGTGTGAAAGGAGCTTTCAATGATATAATTTTCACATTGTGCATGTCATGTACTATTAATCTTGTCAATAGTCAAAGGCGGTCTTAAAAAACGCATTATGCCCTATATATATGGAAGGAGGGAGTATGAATCCATGTTATGTCCAATTAAATTTCTTCGCTAGCTGTATAATGCATGTAACCTACTCATACCAACATTTTAGTGCATTCCAAATGTCTATACTACCGCTGCAATTCGAACTGAATTTGAATTCGTTTCTCTATTTCAATAAGAATCTACAATCATGATTGTTGCCAACTTCAACCATCATTCGTGTATTACCTTAATAACACACCACATGATTACTATAGGGACAGATATGAACTATGTGTACTATATGAACTCGAATTCTATTTTTTGAACACACTTGATGTTGATTCCAAATAATAGTACATTTGATGTACTAACTATATATTCATAATCTAAACCATGTTCCATACGTACACCGTGTTTATCACACAAAGTATAGTGCGTCGCCACCTACATTATGACAAGTATTTAGCCCTGAGCTGCAAAAGCCACACATTAGCCCAAATTATTATCAATGGTCTATATATTATACGTAGTACTAGCAAGATGCCCATGCGTTCCACAAAACATCAACATGATCAAGGGGAGGCCTAATTTGCAAATATGGAGAGGGGTGTGGGTATCTTTTTTCAAAATTTCCATAGTTTCCTTCCTATCCATCAGATATAAATCATACGGCCTATATTGCAGGATGGTAGGCACACCATCATCAACAACTCTATTTTTATAAGAGTAGAGATAAAATATATTATATGTAGTATAACATGTTCATAACCACACCATGTGTATCACCGTTTTATATATTCACACATGCATCAGTTTAAAACACTATGATAAATTCTTCAAATATCCGAATTCGCTTTTTATAATGAAGTATGATCTCTATTCGTCTTTTACACCCACACAATCCTCTTATCTTTGTAGCTAGTGCTAACTTTCTCTCGTGCATGCACACGCCCGCATCCCTCTTACCCTCCCTCAGCATTCTCTAGCTCCGTCGTGCAAATTCGTCTTTTCACTTTAGGTCGTTCACCCATGGTGTGTGTAGGCCCCCCAACTCGTTCTGTACGGCACGCATCGATCGATATGCCTGTCTAGCCAGGTGTGCCTAGCACAAACACAAACTTCCCCTCTTCTCTTATCACCGTCCATGCCTCACTCCCACCACTCTTTTCATCGATCCCGTACTCGCACACTCCTTACCCTTCGATATAGTATGCCTCTCGCACCACCTCCTAGATGCATCCCTCTCTCTCTATCCTTCTCCCTGTGCCTTATTTGCTTCTAACACACAAATGCATGCATGTATACCGATTGATCTCCCAACATATACCTAGGTCGACTTTAACTATTCCCCCCCACCCATCAATCGATGTACCTCACAAGTTATGTCTCTCCTTTCTCTGACAAAGGATGATTGATCTTCCTATGTATTTACGTCTTCTTACCACAACCATA
>NC_041391.1:614882622-614911851 GCF_002162155.2 Triticum dicoccoides
CGTGCCCTCCATTTGTCTAGCAAGCCTCTCCCACCATTTGTTAGAAGCAACTCCACTACCACCCCCTCCAACACTCTAGCTCTATCTCTCTCCCAACTTTATTCCTCTCCTACACATATGCATGGATGCCGATCGATCTCCCTTAATACATGAGGTAGATCGATCTCCCTTAATACATGAGGTAGGCCTCTCACCTCCTCCACACATATACCAACTATTGTACCTCTATAGTTAATTAGGCATCCCCCCACGACACACAGATAGTCGAGCGTTGTAGGTAGGTATCCATGCCAGAGAGACAAACTGCACTTGTCCCCTCTCACATTCCAGTAGGCCAACCACTCTATATCTTTGATGTGGGCACACACAAATTCGATGGCACTCTTTATCGATCGCACACGCACACACACATCATCTTTCTTTTCGATTCTATGGACACCTCAAGCCGATGATACCTCCACTCTCTTCTCGTGGATCGCCCCCTCTATATATATGATATATCTAGGACTCTAGTTCACACACATTGCATATGTTACATTTTTTGATTGACCCCTCCTCCCCCCAAAAAACACTCACGAACCCACACACTATATCTCTTATACGTTTGTATCTCTCTCACACAACCCCACGTAGGTGGTGTATGCATACAAGAAGAGAATAGGTGCACCGTGCATGCACTGACTCTTCGTGCCCAGCCACACCCACACGGGTACACGGTGGAGCTCATTTCTGTATGAAATGGTAGCCCACGTGCTAATTTGAATGCGTGTAGCGGTTGTTTACCTCTGGAGGTCGTGTACCACGCATGCACGAAACAAAGTTCGACTTGATGCGTTGGCGCATTATTTTTAAAAGAAGTTATATCGCTCAATGGCACATACATAGAAAAAATGATTTTTATGGAGAAAAAGGTAGTCCGCTCCACTATATACAACGGAACCTACCTGCCTGGGTTTGTATCTCTTCAAAGTATCTCACACAAGGCTGTGGTGGCCTCTCTCTCTCACACATCGTTGGTCACTGATCCGGCCGCATCCCGTCCGCCGGCGATAAGGGAGGATGTGCATGGCTTCTCCATTCAACTGCGCCGAGGCAGCACGTCCCGATCTATGGTACACACCGTTCTCTCTGACCAAGCTCCGGCGCAGTAGGGCCTACGCCACCTGCTCGCTGCCGCAGTATGGGTAGATTCCGCCTGCCGCTGCTCACCTAGTTACATCCCAACGACCTCCAGGTATCCCCTCCGGCCTTGCTCCACTGCCCGTCTTCCCACCTCGCTGCGTGTGGATCTTCCATAGTTCTTTGCCCAAAACGTAGCTCGTCCTGTTATCATATTGCAATCTCGTCCTCACACCATTTTAGACAAACACAATCGTGTTGTTATCTTCCCTTAGGACAAGGAATATGCTTCTTTTTTGTCATCGCATGTGTCGTCAACTGTTATTGGCCAGTAATTGCTTCCTTTCTACCTCTTTTTTGCAAATAGGGCTATCCATTTCACCTCGTTGCTATTGCGACCTTTTGGTGAACTACACAAATCATTTTTTCCTTAAGAGTGTTTTTGTAGTTGTACTAAAATGTCACACGGGCAGCGTCTCTACATTTCAGTGTGATTGCACAAACGAAGATTGGTTTTGCTCTATCCTCCTCATCCAACTCCGAGCCTAATCTTCTCCAAATAGTTAGTCTTAAGAGAGAATGCAAAGGTGACCGGCTTCTATTTGTGTGTTTATTGTTTCATCAACAGTCCTCTATTATCGTAATCACACTTAATATCTTTGGAACAGGGACGCTCAGCTCTATTTTAGTGGAACTGCACAAAATGATCGGAATGTTGCATGCTCCATACATCTACTTTTTTCCCAACATGCCTTGTTGATTTAGATAGAGCTGGGGGTACATTGCTGCCAATGAAAGCATGGATCAATTTTAATTGAACACCTTCTCACAACTTTGTCTTCAGTTGTGATGTAAATATTAGCTCTGATCTGCTAATAATTGAGATGCATTAGCATGGAAGTTAGTTTTTTATTGTTTCCGAAAGAGCATCGATGGCAAGACACACGAAACAAAAGCTGAAAGCTCACACCATTGTACAATTTCATGTCGCTGGAAAATTATTTGTATAGTACATCAATTATGTAAACAAATGCTGGAAGCTTGATAGCATTGGCAGAAGCTTCTTCAGCATCCGGGTCCATGTGCCATGCACAAAATTATACTCCTTCATTCCTAAATATTTGTGTTTTTACAAATTTCTAATGGGCATATTTTAGAGTGTAGATTCACTCATTTTGCTTCGTATATGTACTCCCTCCATCCCTAAATATTTGTCTTTCTAGAGATTTCAACAAGTGACTACATACGGAGCAAAATCAGTGAATCTACACTCTAAAATATATCTATATACATCCGTATGTAGTAGTCCATCCGAATCTCTAAAAAGACAAATATTTGAGTAGTCACTCGTTGAAATCTCTAGAAAGACAAATACTCCAGAGTATATTAAGAACCGAGGGAGTAGTGCACAACCGCATGGGAGACTCAGCCCGGTCGTTGCGCCGCATTAATAGTGAGTAATGAGCAGTCAAATCATAAGCCCCACCTTTCCCACTGTAAGTTGCTCGGAAGAAGCAACCATCAATACGCTCTTCTTTGAATCCGCTCATACTACTCCATCCGTCATTGTTTATAGAGCGCGCTTCAAAAAAATAAAAAATCTCTGGGACCACAGCGACTAGCGATTAGCCTGAAAAATAGCATTGGTAGTTATAGCACGGCGTCTATTACTAGAGGAAATAATGCGTACACACTTGCATGCAATGCTTCCACCCCGGGTACACACATGCATGCACTTACTCCACTCCGTAGTACATCGAGAGAAAATTGTGGACTTGATTGCGGTTACCACTCCCTAATTAATTAAGCATTAAATCAAACGCGTCTAAAGTCTCTCTGGTGGTGGAAATGCATTGAGAGAAATGCATCATAATGAAGCACGCCCTGTAAACTATGACAGAGGGAGGAGTAGTATGAAGGTGCAAAACCAAGTACACGTATGGCCAGTCGGTCAACACACCTCCTCTTGGCATATCACTGACATGTGGGACCGAAGTGTGAGCAAACCGATCTCAATTGACGACAAAATGGCCAACCCGCCGTTCCTTGAGAGAGACGAGGAGCAAGAACACACAGACGGGCTCGCATGGAGGCCAAGATATATTCGAGCATGGTTGATCGATATCATCATTACATGTTCAATGTTTTTTCATACTATACTATTGGGTTGCCGTCTTCCCCCCTTCCCCCGAATAAATGTGTACTTTATCAGAGATTAAATAAAAAGAGTACAGACGCTCCACCATGCGGATCTAGTAGTAGTACTACTCGTACTACTAAACCTCGCGCTTGGATCTTCACCTCTTCGTGAAGTCGAACAATGATGGTACTCCGCATGTTGGGTACTACAGTGTATGTCTTTAGCAATCTGACACTGAATGAACTGATGCATGTCCACTGTCTGGGCGAGGGTAGGTTGCATTAGTCAAAAGGCGTAAGCGAGCTTCACCTTGTCCTGCAAGTTTCTCCTTGTTCTGCGAGTTGTCGGGACACACCAAAAAGTAGTGCTAGTCCATACTCCCTCCTTTCCGGTTAATATGGCTTAATCTTTTTTGCGGGTAAATGAGAGAGCTTTATTCATATATAAGCATTCTTAGGATGATCAGCCAGGACACTGGTCACTAGGAAGCGAGGTACCCCGCAAAATAAGTAGGAAGCGAGGTGTTTCATCAAGCCAACTCTCGGCCACATTCAAAGTGCAGCAAGCACTGTTCGCACAAAGATGCACCGCAAGGTTTGCTGATCTGTTTACATGCTGAGTAACCAAAAAAGAGGAAGTATTACCGAGAGCTCCTATTTGTAACATGATATGATCCAGAATTAAGCAAGAATTGTGGCGAGTGTTCCATGCAATCAACTTCCTTTATCACATGTGAGAACCCTCGAAGAGAACCAAATGTGTTGAAGATTGCTTTGTCACATTTTAAAAATATAATAAGAGTGCAAATGCTCCTCCATCCGGTTCCTAGTAGTATAGTACATACCTCTATAGACTATAGTAGTAGTACTAGTACTAGTAAACTTTGCGCTTGGCTATTCGCCTCTTCGGGAAGTCGAACAATAATAGTACTAGTATAGTGTATGCTTCTGGCAATCTGACACTGAATTAACTGTTGCACGTCCACCGCTTGAGCGAGGGAGAGCTTGCATTAGTCAAAAGTTTCTCCTTGTCATGCCAGCCATCGCGCGCAAGCTTCTCCCATCCTGCAAGCTTCTCCTCGTTTGGCAAGTAGACGGGACACAACAAAGTAATGCTAGTCCATACTGCCTCCTCTACGGTTAATATGGCTTAATTTCAAACGAGATAATACACTATTTGTCACTGTATATTTGTAAAAATACGGTCAGTGGACTTCATAATACGATCATTGCGCTCAATATATACATTTTCCGGTGTTTATATGGTCACTAACTCACCCTGGCTGAGTATGTGTGTGTGCATGCACGTGTAGGTTGAGCACTTGAGTGTGACCGTGTGTGTTCTGTCGTGTGCTCGGACATGCATGCATTAGGGCGTCGCGCGCGTTTTTGCGTCCATGTGTACGTGTGACTGTTGCATGAATGCATGAGGTTGTAGTCCCTTACATTCACATGTTCTTAAGTCAATGCTTTGTCAAATGTTGCATGCAAGTTTTAATCATACGTTGTTCAGTGATGACCCACAAGTATAGGGGATCGCAACCGTTTTCGAGGGTAGAGTATTCAACCCAAATTTATTGATTCGACACAAGGGGAGCCAGAGAATATTCTCAAGTATTAGCAGTTGAGTTGTCAATTCAACCACACCTGGATAACTTAGTATCTGTAGCAAAGTATTTAGTGGCAAAGTAGTATGGAAGTAATGGTAACAGTAGCAAAAGTAGCAGTAGCAGTTTTGTAGTAATTGGATAGGTGATGGATAATTGTAACGGTGGCAACGACAAAGTAACCTAGCAAAGAACAATATGTGAAAAGCTCGTAGGCATTGGATAGGTGATGGATAATTATGTTGGATGTGATTCCTCATGTAATAGTTATAACATAGGGTGACACAGGACTAGCTCCAGTTCATCAATGTAATGTAGGCATGTATTCTGAATATAGTCATACATGCTTATGGAAAAGAACTTACATGACATCTTTTGTCCTACCCTCCCGTGGCAGCGGGGTCCTATTGGAAACTAAGGGATATTAAGGCCTCCTTTTAATAGAGTACCAGACCAACACGCATTGACACTTAGTGACTACATGAAATCCTCAAACTATGGTCATCACCGGTAAGTATCCCGCTTATTGTCACTTCGGGGTTAACGGATCATAACACATAATAGGTGACTATAGACTTGCAAGATAGGATCAAGAACTCACATATATTCATGAAAACATAATAGGTTCAGATCTGAAATCATGGAACTCGGGCCCTAGCGACAAGCATTAAGCATAGCAAAGTAGTCATAGCAACATCAATCTCAGAACATAGTGGATACTATGGATCAAATCCTAACA
Source organism: Triticum dicoccoides (assembly GCF_002162155.2). Classification (NCBI taxonomy): domain Eukaryota; kingdom Viridiplantae; phylum Streptophyta; class Magnoliopsida; order Poales; family Poaceae; genus Triticum; species Triticum dicoccoides. Next base: position 614,888,227 of record NC_041391.1, read on the forward strand.
AAACTAACTCAATTACATGGTAAATCTCATCCAACCCATCACCGTCCAGCAAGCCTACGATGGAATTACTCATGCACGGCGGTGAGCATCATGAAATTGGTGATGGAGGATGGTTGATGATGACGATGGCGACGAATTCCCCTCTCTGGAGCCCCGAACGGACTCCAGATCAGCCCTCCCGAGAGAGTTTAGGGCTTGGCGGCGGCTCCGTATCGTAAAGCGCGATGAATCCTTCTCTCCTATTTTTTTCTCCCCGAACGTGAATATATGGAGTTGGAGTTGAGATCGGTGGAGCACTAGGGGGCCCACGAGGTAGGGGGCGCGCCCTAGGGGGGGGCGCCCCCCACCCTCATGGACAGGGTGTGGGCCCCATGGCCTTGATTCTTTTGCCATCATTTTTTATTAAATCCAAATAACTTTCGTGGAGTTTCAGATCATTCCGAGAACTTTTATTTCTACACAAAAATAACACCATGGCAGTTCTGCTGAAAACAGCATCAGTCCGGGTTAGTTCCATTCAAATCATGCAAGTTAGAGTCCAAAACAAGGGAAAAAGTATTTGGAAAAGTAGATACGACGGAGACGTATCAACTCCCCCAAGCTTAAACCTTTGCTTGTCCTCAAGCAATTCAGTTGATAAACTAAAAGTGAGAAAGAAAAACTTTTACAAACTCTGTGTGCTCTTGTTGTTGTAAATATGCAAAGCCAACATTCAAGTTTTCAGCAAAGATTATGAAATAACCATATTCACAATAACACTTAGGTCTCATGGTTACTCATATCAATGGCATAATCAACTAGCGAGCAATAATAATAAAAGTCGGATGACAACACTTTCTCAAAACAATCATAATATGATATAACAAGATGGTATCTCGCTAGCCCTTACTGAGACCGCAAAACATAAATGAGAGCACCTTTAAAGATCAAGGACTGACTAAACATTGTAATTCATGGTAAAAGAGATCCAGTCATATTCATACCCAATATAAACTAATAGTAATGCATGCAAATGACAGAAGTGCTCCCCAACTAGTGCTTTTAAATAAGAGGGTGATGACTCAACATAGAAGTAAATAGATAGGCCCTTCGCAGAGGGAAGCAGGGATTTGTAGAGGTGCCAGAGCTCGATTTTTGAAACAGAGATAATAATATTTTGGGTGGTATACTTTCACTGTCAACATAACAACCAAGAGATCTCGATATCTTCCATGCTACAAACATTATAGGTGGTTCCCAAACATAATGGTAAAGTTTATACTCCCCGTCCACCAACAAGCATCGATCCATGGCTTGCCTGAAACAACGGGTGCCTCCAACTAACAACAATCCTGGGGGAGTTTTGTTTGCAATTATTTTGATTTGATTTGAGCAAGGGACTGGGCATCCCGGTGACTAGCCATTTTCTTGTGAGTGAGGAGCGGAGTCCACTCCTCTTGAGAATAACCCGCCTAGCATGGAAGATACAGACATCCCTAGTTGATACATGAGTTGTTCGAACATACAAAACAGAATTTCATTTGAAGGTTTGGAGGTTGGCACATACAAATTTCCTTGGAACGGCAGGTAGATACCGCATATAGGAAGGTATGGTGGACTCATATGGAATAACTTTGGGGTTTATGGAAGTGGATGCACAAGCAGTATTCCCGCTTAGTACAAGTGAAGGCTAGAAAAAGACTGGGAAGCGACCGACTAGAGAGTGACAACAGTCATCAACATGCATTAAAATTAATAGACACTGAGTGCAAGCATGAGTAAGATATAATCCACCATGAACATAAATATCGTGAAGGCTATGTTGATTTTGTTTCAACTACATGCGTGAACATGTGCCAAGTCAAGTCACTCGAATCATTCAAAGGAGGATACCACCCTATCATACCACATCACAACCATTTTAATAGCATGTTGGCACACAAGGTAAACCATTATAGACTCCTAGCTAATTGAGCATGACATAAGCAACTATAATCTCTACTTGTCATTGCAAACATGCTTATTCATAATAGGCTGAATCAGGAACGATGAACTAATAATATTCACAAAAACAAGATAGGTCGAGTTCATACCAGCTCCTCTTATCTCAATCATTTCATCATATATCATCATTATTACCTTTCACTTGCACGACCGAATGGTGTGGATAATAATAATAGTGCACGTGCATTGGACTAAGCTGGAATCTGCAAGCATTCAATTCAAGAGAGAAGACAAAGTAATATGGGATCTTGGTTAAATCAATCAATTATGCATAAAAGAGCCACTCAACAATTCCATCAAGGTCTTCTCCTTTCAACCCCCAAAGAAGAGAAAAGAAATAAAACTATTTACACAGGAAAGCTCCCAACAAGCAAAAAGAAGAACGGGAAATCTTTTTGAGTTTTCTTTTAATTAATACTACACGCATGGAAAATAAACTAGCTAAAAGCTATTACTATTTTTTTTGTTTTTCTTAAGATTATTCAAACACACAAGAAGAAAGCAAGAAAATAAAATAAACTAGAATGGATAATACAATAAAAAAGTATGAGCAACGACAGCTAGAATGAGTGTGCGAACATGAATGTAATGTCGGTGAGAAATACGTACTCCCCCAAGCTTAGGCTTTTGGCCTAAGTTGGCCTATGCCCATGGATCAGAGCTACTCTCTCCGGTGTACTAAGGAGTGTCATCTGAGTACCACCGTTTGGCAATCTCCTCCGGATCCCACTGATAAAAGGACTGTCGATAAGGGTCAAGTGGTGGTTTCGGCTCAGGCTCTGGAGCTGATGTCTGGCCCTGGTACGCATAAACGGCCTCCGGCAAGACAAGAAACATGATTGAAGATAAATCAAACAAAGAGGGTGCAGGCAGGATAATATTTTCATTGTGAGTCTTATTAAATCTCAAATTATACTTAAGCATTTTGTCATCATTATTGACAATGAACTCATGTGCTACCATACTCTTATAATCTAGAAAAGTAGGGGCAACAACTTTTCCTCTTCCTCATAATGCCTAATAGGTATCCTAAGGTGTTTAGCAAGGCGTGAAGCATAGATACCTCCAAAGATGGGGCCCTTGGTACGGTTCAAACTTAATCGTTTAGCAACAATAGCTCCCAAACTAATAGTGTTATCACGAAATAGAGCATGGCACAAAATAGTAATATCAGGAACACTAAGATTTCCACAATTTCCGCAACCAATTAAGCATCTACTAGCAAATATTGCAAAGTAACATAGAACAAGAAAGTGTATGCTAGTAATTCTTTCATCGGAATCCTTCCTAGTTTCTCCTACAGTAATCATGTCAATAAAACCGTCCACATCTCTACGATGTGGTTCCTCTATGCTGCCCCCAAAGGGTATATTGCAAACCGCACAAAACTCACACAGTGTTATCTCTCTAACCTCATCATATAAATGAAACTCCACTGAAGGTGGTGATTTCTTAGCATGAAAGTGAAAATTTTGCACAAAAGTATTGGTGAGTAAGAGATACCGTTCGAGCTGGTCGTGGAGGAAGTCGGTGAGGCCCGCATTATCAACCAAAGAATCTCCTCATCATTTCTGAAAACTTCTGAAATTTTTAGTAACTCAAAATAAAAGTAAACCAAACTCAATAAAATTGATAACAACTACTCCCACAAGTGCCTAGAGACCATATATCATGCATTATAACTACTTGGGACCAAATAAATTTGACATTCAAGCTCAAGAACAGGGTCACCTTAGCAGCAAGAATTTGCAATGAATAAAGCACTAGAACAAAAACTAATTGGACCAATGGAGGAGTCACATACCAAGGAACAATCCCCCAAAGCAGTTTTGTGAATGGAGCTTTGAGCAAGGAGATCGAAAATGGCAGCAAAATGAGCTAGAACTCGTGCTTGAGCTGGTTGGTGATTATTTTGGGAGGAAGAAGAAGAGCATGGGTGTAGGAATAACTGGAAGAGGGCCACCAGGGGCCCACGAGGCAGGGGGCGCGCCCTAGGGGGTGCACCCTGGACCCTCGTGGCCAGATGCTGGCTCCCTCTAGTGTGTTCTCAGTGCCCGATATTCTCAAATATTCCAGAAAAAATCATATTTAATTTGCAAGGCATTTGGAGAAATTTTATTTTCGGGATATTTTTTATTGCATGGATAATTCAGAAAACAGACAGAATATGCTGTTTTTACTTTATTTATTCTAAGTAACAGGAAGAAAAAGAAGGGAACAAAGAGTTGTGCCTTCTAACTTCATCCATCTCAGCTCATCAAAAGGAATCCACTAACAAGGTTGATCAAGTCTTGTTAACAAACTCATTCTGAATCGCATGAAACCGGAGAAATTTCGAAATGACACTAGGTTACCTCACCGGGGATATGAACATCCCAAATAATAAGAATATCATACTTCTTCTTTACAGTAGGTAGAGTAAATTCAAAACCTCCAATAATAATTGATGGAATTTTTTCAATAGAATTTATACTGTGAACTTGAGGTTGTTTCATCGGAAAGTGTACCATATGCTCATTACCATTAACATGAAAAGTGACATTGCCTTTGTTGAATCAATAACATCACCTGCAGTATTCAAAAGGGTCTACCAAGGATGATTGACATACTGTCGTCCTCAGGAATATCAAGAATGACAAAGTCTGTTAAGATAGTAACGTTTGCAACAACAACAGGCACATCCTCACAACTACCGACTGGTATAGCAGTTGATTTATCGGCCATTTGCAAAGATATTTCAGTAGGTGTCAACTTATTTAATTCAAGTCTACGATATAAAGAAAGAGGCATAACACTAACACCGGCTCCAAGATCACATAGAGTAGTTTTAACATAGTTTCTTTTAATTGAGCATGGTATAGTTGGTACTCTTGGATCTCCAAGTTTCTTAGGTATTCCACCCTTAAAAGTATACTTAGCAAGCATGGTGGAAATTTCAGCTTCCGGTATCTTTCTTTTATTTGTAATAATATCTTTCATGTACTTAGCATAAGGATTCGTCTTAAGCATATCGGTCAAATGCATTCGCAAAAAGATAGGTCTAATCATTTCAGCAAAGCGCTCAAAATCCTCATCATCCTTTTTCTTGGATGGTTTAGGAGGGAACGACATGGGTTTCTAAACCCATGGTTCTCTTTCTCTACCATGCCTCCTAGCAATGAAGTCTTTCTTATCATAACGTGGGTTATGAAGATCAACAGCAGGTTCAATTTCTATATCGTTGTTATTGGTAGGTTGAGCATCTATCTGAACATCATTATTAGTATTATCACGAGGTTCATGTTCATCACCAGATTGTGTTTCAGCATCAGAGATAGAAATATCATTAGGATTCTCAGGTGTGTCTACAACAGGTTCATTAGAACCATGCAAAGTCCTATCATCTTTCTTTTTCTTCTTTTTAGAGGGACCAGGTGCATTAGCATTATTTCCCTGAGAATCTTGCTCAATTATCTTAGGGTGGCCTTCAGGATACAAAGGTTCCTGAGTCCTTCTACCACCTCTAGTCATAACTCTAACAGCATTATCATTTCTCTTATCATTTAATTCATTGAGCAATTCATTCTGAGCCTTAAGCACTTGTTCTACTTGAGTGGTAACCATCGAAGCGTACAATCATATAAGCATTACTTTTCAATTGTCTACTAACATAAGCATGGAAATTTTCTTGTTTAGCCATAAAATCATCAAATTCATCCAAGCATTGGCTAGCAAACTTAGTATACGGGATTTCAACTTTATCATATCTATAAAGAGAGTTTACCTTCACTACCTGTGTCGGGTTATCAAGACCGTGTATTTATTTAATAGGTGGTATATTAAGGCCATGTATTTCTTCGACAGGAAGTAAATTTTTAACATCTTCAAGTTTAATAACTTTCTCTTTCATAGATTTCTTTGCCTCTTGCATATCTTCAGGACTGAGAAATAGAACACCTCTTTTCTTCGGAGTTGGCTTAGGAGTTGGTTCAGGAAGTGTCCAATTATTTTCATTTGTCAACATATTATTCAATAGCAATTCAGCTTGGTCAACTGTCCTTTCCCTGAAAACACAACCAGCACAACTATTCAGGTGGTCCTTGGAAGCATCGGTTAGTCCATTATAAAAGATATCAAGTATTTCATTTTTCTTAAGAGGATGATCAGGCAAAGCATTAAGTAATCGGAGAAGCCTCCTCCAAGCTTGTGGGAGACTCTCTTCTTAGATTTGCACAAAATTATATATCTCCTTTAAAGCAGCTTGTTTCTTATGAGCTAGGAAATATTTAGCGGAGAAGTAATAAATCATATCCTGGGGACTACGCGCACAACCAGGATCAAGAGAATTAAACCATGTTTTAGCATCACCCTTTAATGAGAAAGGAAATATTTTAAGGATATAGTAGTAGCGAGATTTCTCATCATTAGTAAACAGGGTGGCTATATCATTTAACTTAGTAAGATTTGTCACTACAGTTTCAGATTCATTGCCATAAAAAGGATCAGATTCAACCAAAGTAATTATCTCAGGATCAACAAAGAAATCATAATCCTTATCAGTAACAAAGATAGGTGAAGTATCAAAAGCGGTGTCGGTGTCAAAACCGGCGGATCTCGGGTAGGGGGTCCCGAACTGTGCGTCTTAGGATCAATGGTAACAGGAGACAAGGGACACAATGTTTTACCCAGGTTCGGGCCCTCTTGATGGAGGTAAAACCCTACGTCCTGCTTGATTGATATTGATATTGTGGATGTTTACAAGAGTGGATCTACCACGAGATCAAGGAGGCTAAACCCTAGAAGCTAGCCTATGGTATGATTGTTGTTGTATATCTATCGACTAGCCTGGCCTCGGTTTATATAATGCACCAGAGGCCTAGGATAACAAGAGTTCTAGCCGAATACGCCAGTGGGGGAGGAGTCCTTGTCTTGATCGCCAAGTCTTGTGGAATCTTCCTTGTATGCGGCAACTGTCCGGACTGGCCCATGAGTATACGGCCATGGGGATCCTCGGCCCAATCCAACTGATCGGGAGACGACGTGGTGAGTACCCCCTAGTCTAGGACACCGTCAGTAGCCCCCTGAACCGGTCTTCAAGTTGGGGACGCTCCTCGATTCTTCCGAACTGTTCTTCATCTTCGGTCGCCGGTCTTGAAAACTGGTTCAACAAATCTTCTCATCTTCTATCTTGAGGATCGCCGAAATGCATTCGACGAGTTTACGCGTTGGGTATCCGAGGAGCCCCTTTAAGTTTACGGCCTTTATCAATGCCTTGTTATTTTTATGCCATGCCTCGGGTTTGAAGTCGTTCCCGGGTGGCAACATCCTCTTGTGTCCGAGCTCCAACGCCGGACTGCATTCGAGGTATCCTTTGCAGCCGAGCACCAATGCCGGACTGCTTCCCAGCTCTAACGCCGGACTATGTATCCGAGCTCCAACGCCGGACGGTATCCGAGCTCTAACGCCGGACTATGTATCCGAGCTCCAACGCCAGACGGTATCCGAGCTCTAACGCCGGACTATGTATCCGAGCTCCAACGCCGGACTGTATCCAAGATGTCATCGATCATCTTGGTCCAAAAAAGTTGAAGGAGTTTAGCCGAGCTTAATGCCGGAAATGCCCTCTATGGAGCCAGCCACTAGCGCCCGAGCTTTATGCCGGACTGCTTCCGAGGTGGTGCACCACCCCGAATGTGGGCCAATTTTTGTCAATATTTTTGATTGGTGCCAGTAGCCCTCAAGGTGGGTATCGGTCTAAAACCCGAGATGCACATGAAGGATGACATAAGACCGCTGATCCCCGTAGCCGCTGAGACTCATGTTGATTTGCAAAATCGGTCTGAGGATCAAGTCCTAGCTCGGCAGAATACTTCGGGACACAAAAAGCGGCGTGCTCAGTCCTCGAGACTCAGGTTGGGCGCGGCCGACCAACCTGAGGATCAAAATCTCCTCGGAAACTGTATTGCACTTAAAATTTTCTGCATAGAACAGGCAATGCAGTAGCCCCCGAGACACTGGTCGGGTGGCAATACCAGATCAGGGGATCGATGTGCCCCTTTAATATTTGTATAAATAATAAGCCCGAAGCCCAGTAGCCCCCGAGCCTTAATGCGGGCACGGGAGGCTGAATTAAGGATCGATATCCATAGTAAAATCACAAATTATGTGTAATGACTCTATGTATCCAAGTACTTTACGTCATTAATGCTCGGATCCGCATTGTACAAAACTTTATTGACCGACCATTGGCTTCCACCTCCTCGGCCAATAGCCGAGGAGTGCTTGTCTTACTTTATAAAGCCTTTATGAGGGCAAAGATTTACAAGAAACAAGGCAATCTGGCCATACGGTTTTATAAACAAAGGTATGCGGAGAGACATGTTATATTACTGTTTAACAGAAGAAATGTCTTCCAAAGAAAATAGTCCCGCTATCGGTTCCTTTCTTTGGGTTGTCATGCTAAGCATGATCATGAAACCTCAGCTCCAATGTAAGAGCAAAATATCGAGGATTTAGTTTGGGAGGCCAGTTAATAGCCCCCGGTAGTGTTCGGCGACAGTCGAGGTCAAGCCGTAAACACTTCGGCCATTGTTATGAATGGCCCATTGTTTAATATAGTCATCGGATCGCTGACAAGTTTACACCTATTGTGACAGTCAGTTTTCGGCTTTCTCCACTGAGGTGCTTGACCATGCGAACTAGAAGCACAATCGCAGTGGTTCTCCCTTTGCACACCTAGCCGAACAAAGCGGAACGTAGGAGGCAAGCGCGGGAGCCGGGCGACCCAACTATTGACCGAAGACACAATTCGAAACTGATGCATATATAGCAATATCCGAGAATGTTTTTGCCGAATCTCAAAAGGTGTCCGGCGTTGCACTGCGAGACTTGTGCTGAAAACACACAGATAGTTTAAAAGTGCCATGGGCTCGAAAAGCCAAAAAACTTATTCAAAAGGTTAATGTCCGAACTAGATCAAGTGTTCGGTGCCAATCCGAAAATTGGATTTTAGAAAAAAGGTGCTTTTGTCGTTCTTTAACATGACACATCCTATCTCAAAACTTCAAGCGGGTCAGCCTACGGCTTCTTTGAGAGAGAAATTAGGCTCCCCGGCTAGTGACCGCACACTTGTGTCGAAGGAGTGATAAATAATAATAAAAACTTTGCAACGACTAAGAAGAAAAACACTTATCATAAAATGGCTCATATAAATTTAAGAGCCCCCAAGTGTCTTGGGTAAAAGTTGATAATGTAAGGTGACATGTAGAATGCCTTCTAGCCGGATTGTAGATCGTTTGTCATAGCGGACCTTTTCGCTTCAATCTCTGGACCCAATAGTCCGGAGTGTGTCCGAATACCCTCGCGGTTATAAAAACCGGGGCATGCGTGGAGACCAGGCGTAGGGGTCATTAGTGCTTTATCAGACAAGTGCCCAACTAGTTATGTTATATTACATGGTTAGTAAGAAACATCTTCCAGAGAGAATAGTTCCGTTAGGGGTTCCTTTCCCTGGGAGGCATGCCCTAAAGTGCATGTCCGGATTGCGAAAAAAGCAGAAAAACATCTGGGGGCAGGTAAATAAATAGGTAAGAAATCATCTTTTGGTTCACCGACTGAGTATTCCCTTAAGAACGCTAGCTTTCGGCTTCACCCAGTCTGAGGTACACATCCGGCTGACCCGGCAGTAACAATCGCAGAGGTGGTCCCTTTACCGCATAGACGAACAATCGGGAACGTAGGGGTAAGCACAGGAGCCAGGCAACCCAGCTTGGCCAAAACTTAAGTCATATCGATGCATATAATTGTGAATAAAAGGTACATGCGGAAGTGTGACACATGTGTTGGGCATAAAGCCTGTATTAATAAGCTTCTGTTAAAGAAGCCCCCAGGTATAATGAGCGCGGGTAGCGCGTCAAGTGTGTGCTAACAAAGTTTCGACAAGGAAAATTTGTACAAGCAACTTTTTTACAAACAAGTATAATTCTTTGTCGAACCGGACACAAGTTAGAGATTTAAAACTTTGAGCATGAAGGCAACTTAGCTGGTTAATGTGTTCGGTATTGACGATGCGGTCCGAGCTTGATGCGGGACAAGGTTCCATCCCCCAAGCCTGTCCCGAGGTGGCGGAGCAAAGAGCTCGGCCCTGTGAAGTGGTGACATAGCATGGTCAATGCAGGACGGCAGAGTGATGCCGAAGTCCCTGGCATGGGGTAATGAAGTGTTGACGAAGCCCCCCGTCCAGCCGAGGTGACGTCAAAGGATATAGTCCGGCTGGATCATTTTCCTGTGCATAAAAAATAGTGCAGACCGGGGATAATAGTAATAATAGGAATTAAAAAAAATGTTGCATAATAAATAATTTATGCAAAGTGAGTAGTAAAAGAAATATGGCCTGGCGCCAAAGTCGATGTCGATGCAGGTCATCGGCGTGATGCAATAAAGGCGTGGCAAAGCCTGGATTCACAGGTCGATCCGAGTTCCGGATGCGGCGTTCGCCGAACTGTGTACGGAAACTGACCGAACCATCATGCGACCGTCGATAATGCGGCCACCATTTGATAGACCTGTGTACATATGCTGGACTAACCAGAGTAATAATTCCTTGGGAAAATTTAACCCAAACAAGCGAAAAGAAATACTAGGATTAATAGCACCGGGTTTATTTGTTGTAGCAATCCGAAGGAAGGTGATTCCCAAAATTGGGACTCGATCCACGCACCCATGCCTGGTCGGCTAGTGACGCCGAAGTGTCCGGAGTAGGTTGATGAAGAGATGGTGAAGCCCCCGGTCCAGCCGAGATGTCGAAGTAGGTCGGCGTGATGGACACCAGCTTGAAGAAGCAATAGTGCGGCCCTGCCGATGCAGGTCGTGACGTGGTCGATGCCGGCTTGATGAAGCGACCGTGCGGCGATGCCGGTATGCCCGCTCCGTGTAATCCGTGGGGCGGTGATGTTGGTGATGATTTATCCTTCGCGATGCCGGACTCTTGTTCGGCTTGCCAAGATGATGATCCAAAGAAGTTGAGCTCGGCTCAACAAAGCGACGACGTGTCTAACGCAGGTCGGCCGCCGTGGAGTGATGTTGTCGGGCTGGTTTGACACCGGCGCGACGGGGAAGTTCGTATTGCAAGAATACTTTCAATACTACTGGGATGTGTTTGAGAATAAAACACAACACCCCATACGAAAACTTCCTTCAAAAAGGATGTCCGAGATCCCGTTCATAAAGAAGATGAATTCGGGTCGGATTCGTACTCGCGCAGAAAACAGATCCAAAAAGTGATGCACTAATTGGAAGTTTCCCGGAGTTTGGACGGTCGGATCGAGCTGAATTTTTGGCAGGTGGTAGATATGGGAATTTCCGTAGTAAATCAACGGTTGGATCCTCCAAAGGACATCCGAGCTAGATGCTGGATACCACGCCCTAAACTCGTCCGGATTCTCGTCCAGATTCAACAGGGCTCCGGTATATCGGAGATTGCCAGAGATTCCTCCATCGGAACTCGACGAAATTTTTGCAGGGTTGTTGTAGACTTAATTCCGCATAATTCCACTGAAGTAATCGTTTAAGCGACACTCGAGGAGGCGGTGGCGGCGGATACAAATTTGCTGTCCAGAAAAATAGCACGGTCGCCTGAGTGCAATGTTGACGTTGAGCCCCCGAGCTCCGTGGATGACTCCTCCATGATCTTGATAGAGATTGGAGTTGGTGTTGATGAAGGCCTTCATCCGAACATGACGATCGGAGGTAGGGTGCAGTCCTCGGTCAAGCCAAGGTGACCAGCCGAGCTGGCGACGAAGAAGCCGACGTCGCAGTTGACCTGCAGTCGAGCCATTGATCCTTTCGCCGATCACACAGCGGAACTCTCAATGAAAGCACCAATGTCGGTGTCAAAACCGGCGGATCTCGGGTAGGGGGTCCCGAACTGTGCGTCTTAGGATCAATGGTAACAGGAGACAAGGGACACGATGTTTTATCCAGGTTCGGGCCCTCTTGATGGAGGTAAAACCCTACGTCCTACTTGATTGATATTGATATTGTGGATGTTTACAAGAGTGGATCTACCACGAGAACAAGGAGGCTAAACCCTAGAAGCTAGCCTATGGTATGATTGTTGTTGTATATCTATCGACTAGCCTGGCCTCGGTTTATATAATGCACCAGAGGCCTAGGATAACAAGAGTTCTAGCCGAATACGCCAGTGGGGAGGAGTCCTTGTCTTGATCGCCAAGTCTTGTGGAATCTTCCTTGTATGCGGCAACTGTCCGGACTGGCCCATGAGTATACGGCCATGGGGATCCTCGGCCCAATCCAACTGATTGGGAGACGACGTGGTGAGTACCCCCTAGTCCAGGACACTGTCAAGCGGGTTCATGTTTCATTCTAGCATTCAGAGACTTTTGTTTCAGCTTAGCTAATAATTTATTAAGATATGATCTATCATTGCAAGCAAGAAAATCTCTAGCAGTTTCTTCATCCATAAATAGCCCTCAGGAACAACAGGAAATTCATATTTAGGGGGAGAACCTTCATCATCACTATCATCAATATTACCAGTTTCAATAATTTCATTCTCCCTAGCCCTAGCAAGTTGTTCATCAAGAAATTCACCTAATGGCACAGTAGTATCAAGAATAGAAGTAGTTTCATCATAAGTATCATGCATAGAAGAAGTGGCATCATCAATAACATGCGACATATCAGAATTAATAGCAGAAGCAAGTTTAGGTGTCACAAGTTTACTCATAGCAAAAGGAGAATCAAGTGCAGAGCTAGACGGCAGTTCCTTACCTCCCCTCGTAGTTGAGGGATAAATCTTAGTTCTTTCGTCTTTCAAGTTCTTCATAGTGATCAACAGATATAAATCCCAAGTGACTCAAAGAATAGAGTTGTGCTCCCCGACAACGGCACCAGAAAATAGTCTTGATGACCCACAAGTATAGGGGATCACAACAGTTTTTGAGGGTAGAGTATTCAACCCAAGTTTATTGATTCGACACAAGGGGAGCCAAAGAATATTCTCAAGTATTAGCAGTTGAGTTGTCAATTCAACCACACCTGGATAACTTAGTATCTGCAACAAATTATTTAGTAGCAAAGTAGTATGGAAGTAACGGTAACAGTAGCAAAAGTAACAGTAGCAGTTTTGTAGTAATTGTAACAGTGGCAACAACAAAGTAACTTAGCAAAGAATAATATATGAAAAGCTCATAGGCATTGGATAGGTGATGGATAATTATGTCGTATGTGATTCCTCATGTAATAGTTATAACATAGGGTGACACAGGACTAGCTCCAGTTCATCAATGTTATGTAGGCATGTATTCCGAATATAGTCATAAGTGCTTATGGAAAATAACTTGCATGACATCTTTTGTCCTACCCACCTGTGGCAGCGGGGTCCTATTGGAGACTAAGGGATGTTAAGGCCTCCTTTTAATAGAGTATCCGACCAACGCATTAACACTTAGTGAATACATGAACTCCTCAAACTACGATCATCACTGGTAAGTATCCCAGTTATTGTCACTTCGGGGTTAACGGATCATAACACATAATAGGTGACTATAGACTTGCAAGTTAGGATCAAGAACTCACATATATTCATGAAAAAATAATAGGTTCAGATCTGAAATCATGGCACTCAGGCCCTAGTGACAAGCATTAAGCATAGCAAAGTCATAGCAACATCAATCTCAGAACATAGTGGACACTAGGGATCAAACCCTAACAAAACTAACTCGATTACATGGTAAATCTCATCCAACCCATCACCGTCCAGCAAGCCTACGATGGAATTACTCATGCACGTCGGTGAGCATCATGAAATTGGTGATGGAGGATGGTTGATGATGACGATGGCGACGGATTCCCCTCTCCAGAGCCCCGAACGGACTCCAGATCAGCCCTCCCGAGAGATTTTAGGGCTTGGTGGCAGTTCCGTATCGTAAAATGTGATGAATCCTTCTCTCCTATTTTTTCTCCCCGAACGTGAATATATGGAGTTGGAGTTGAGGCCGATGGAGCACCAGGGGGCCCACGAGGCAGGGGCGCACCCCCACCCTCGTGGACAGGGTGTGGGCCCCCTGGCCTTGATTCTTTCGCTAGTATTTTTTATTAAATCCAAAATAACTTTTGTGGAGTTTCAGGTCATTCCGAGGACTTTTATTTCTGCACAAAAATAACACCATGGCAGTTCTGCAGAAAACAACGTCAGTCCGGGTTAGTTCCATTCAAATCATGCAAGTTAGAGTCCAAAACAAGGGTAAAAGTGTTTGGAAAAGTAGATACGACGGAGATGTATCATTCACACATGCATTCCCGATATTAATACGTTGGTAAAGACAATTTTCTTGAGGAAAACGAGCCCATGAATTGAGTACAAAGGGGACCAATAAGCCAGGATGGAGGGAGTACCAGTAGTAAACCGGAAGGAGGGAGTAGGGACTAGTAGTACAGTACTAGTACTATGTAACAACATGCAGTACCAAAATTCCTCTATGCACATCATGTCTACGTGTCATGCAAGAAAATAGAGATAAGTACAAGTGAGACTCAGGAACGGTCATACACGTAGGGGGAGTACGTGTAGGGGCCACTAAGGAGCAGTCAAATAACACAGTAAGTTAGTCGGAAGAAGCAACCATCATTTCACTCTTCAATGGCACGTACGCAATATAAAATGGCGGATATGAAGAGAAAAATAAAACCACTATATATACACTAGCAGGAGCCTAAGCTACAAGCATGCTTGCTTGGGTTGCTCTCTTCACAAGTATAGAACGATGGTGGCGACACCGCTGGTCACATATCCGGCCTGATCCTGCATCTGGGGGAGGGGAACAATGTTCTGCATAGACGTGGTCGACATCGACGAGGGAGAAAACCCACAGTCGGTGTGTCCCAATCATGGGTCACCGCGGTATGGGCTGATGCCGCGTCCCAACCGCCCTTCTAGCTACAGCCCGACGTTCCAGGTAGTACATCTTCCTTTTGGAGCCGGCTTGCTCTACTGCTGTAGCTCCTCATGTAGCTCCATCTCCATGTCGATCTTTCTCTACTTCTACTAGCTTCTACTTGTGATGAGTTTATGTCTCATGAACTAGCGCCAATACAATTATTCTAATCACACTTCTTCAATATCTTTTCCATCAGGGATGCTCAGCTCGATTTTAGTGGAACTGCACAAAAGCATCATATGATCCGAGGGTGCCAGCCGTCTTTCCTTCGACAGGTTCTACCTAGCCAGGAAATTAAATACTGTTTAGGGTTTAGGGTTTAAGTCGTAGTGACCCCACCAGTAGTTTTTCTTTCGTACACGCTCTCACAACTTTTGTCTTTAGTTGTGAAGTAAATATTGGCTATGATCTGTGAATCATTGAGATGCATCAGCATGCGTGTTAGTTTTCCTTTGTATTTGATGGAATGTTGTAACAGGGCAACCTTGGAGTAGGAATGAAAATGGAGTTGAAAGTTTCCGTTTTTCTGGAGAAAAAATGGAAACAGAGAGAAATCAACGGTTCGTAACGTTGGATCGCGCCATCGAGCAAAACTAACATTTAAATTAGGTCTATCACATTCGTGTCTCACCCTCCTCCACGGCTCGACCCCACATGGTCTCTCGGCATGCCACTTACCGCAAACCAAGTATACGATAACTTTCCCCCTGCTTGTCGATGGATCGAGCCATGGAGCACTAGCACTACTGGAAGAGATTGACGAGTTGGGGGAGGACAGCTAGCTGTAGCATGGACTCTCAAGAACTTTTTACATGCATGTTGTGGCTGGCTATTGCGACCTTCAAACGCGGAGCAGTCGCGTGCACCAGGAAGCGGCACGGGCGATGCTCTCTTGTCCGGCGTGCCGCTTCAATGCAGGCACCAGTGAGAGGTCGCGCCTGCTCTGGCCGGGAATGAATGTGGCACTGATCATTTCGGGCGGGAAGCACACGTGGGTGATGAAGAGGTGTAACGCCTCGGATTCGATGCGCCAAGTGTCTTCCAGTTATTCGCCGTAGTTGCCATGTCATTGCTTGCGTGTTGCATTTTTCCATGTCATCATATGCATTTTATCTGCATGTTTTTTGAAACTTGCATCCGTTCGGGTTCCGCTGTTTCTCTCCATTGTCCTTTTGGAGTCCAAACCTCTCGCGCGTGCCCCATCGCCCCCTCATACCTTGTTTCGTACGCGGGATAAAAACGTTCTCGGAATGGACCGAGGTTTGCCGAGTGGCTTTGGTATATCACCGGTAGACCGCCCGTCAAATTTCATTCCATTTGGAGGTCGCTTGATGCCCGAACGGTTAACCGCGTAGCCCAAAACCCCTCTCTCTTTGCAGCCCAGCCCCTCTTCACCATAGCCCATGAGCCCATCCAAACCCCCTCCATGCTCTCGGTCGTTGGATCGTGATCGTGTGGGCGAAAACCACTCCTAGCTCCCTCTATCTATAAATTAGCCCCTCCCCCCGAAATTCACGGATGAATTCACCCCAAACCCTAAAAATCGCCCTCCGCCGCCACCGGACACGTCCGCCGCCACGGGAGAGAGCCCCGCCGCCGCCCGTGCCAATCGCGGCGCGCCACATGGCCTCCCCTTCGCCTTGCGCCCGCTGGCCCTTCGGGCCCGTCGCCGGCCCCCGCGGCCCGCGCCCTCCGCGCGCCTCGCCCCGTCGGCCGGTCTCTCGCGCCGCCGCGCCTCCCGGCCGGACCCGCCGCCGCCGCACCGGACCCCGAGCCTCGCCCGTGCCTCCCATCACCGCCGCCGCACCGGACCCCGAGCCTCGCCCGCGCCTCCAATCGCCGCCAGCGCCCCGTCTCCCCTCGCTGCCCCTCGCTGCTGAGCTCCGTCCGCCGGCGCCCATCGCCGGACCGGCCATCGGAGAAGCCCGGCTCCGGAGGGCCAACCCTCGCCCCCAGTGCCGCCCCCTCGTCGGCCGTGCCTGGATCCGCCCCTCTTTGACCCTGCCGACTGCCTCCCCGACCTCTGCTCCGGCGAACCTTGGGATTTGTGCCCGAAATCCTAGATCTGAGTTTGCCCCGATTTTCTCTAAGTCCTTTTTCTGCAACTTTGTGTTCCTCTATTCAACATGCCATAACTCATCATCCGTAGCTCCGTTTTGCATATATGAGATATCAAAATTTTCACCGGGATATGCATTTCATTTAATTCCATTGTGCCATGTTTGTTTGAGTCCATCTTGATGCCCTTATCATCGTTTCAAGAGTGCTATATGATGTTAACCTGCTGAAACTATTATAACTTGGTGATTTGTCTTTTTCATTGCATTTTGTGTGTGCATTCTATGAGCTTGATGTCTACATAAGTTTTGACCTACATCATGTCGTCTTTACTGTGGTGCAATACATGTATTTTTGTGAGTCTTGTAGTGAGTGCATCAAGCTCATGAAGTAGGGTACTTGCTGTTACTGGTTTGCTAGGCTGAATCTGCTATATCCTGATGCTATGTTAACCTGCTCCTACAAGTCATTCTATGCATAATATGGAGATTTTCACTAAGGATGTTTTGTTATACATGTCATGATCTATCCATGCATGCCCCTGGTTGCATTTAAAGCCTGCTTTAACTTGTTATCTTGCTCCAAACTTGCTAAATAATGTTGCTGTCAGCCTGTTAACATTAAGTTCAATTTTGCCATGAGCTTTGCCAGTGATCCATGCACCCTATGAACTTGCTATTGCCGTGTTTAGCTTCATAAATATGCCATCTTACTGTTCGTCACCTTTCCATGCCATGTATTGCTCTGTGGTGAGTGCTACTAGCTCATCAACATGCCTACTTATTGTTGTTCCTGCCATGTATGAATCTATCATATCATTTGCCATGTTTGCATGGATGATACTATCTTTTCTGTTGATCTTTGGAATTAGTTCAGCAAGGGAGTTTTGTTATTTGTCTTTAGTATTAGTATGCCATGCCTTTGGTTGCCATGATAAGTTCCTGTAACATGTTGTTTGATAGCCCTAAACATTGCAACCTGATGTTATTTCTGCTAAGTCTGAAACTGTTATAATTTGCAATCTTGTCATGTCCTTTTGAGCATGTTCTAGTGATTTCTGGAGATAGCTCAGTGTTCATGTTTTGTTAAGATTCATTTGTACATCATGACCATGCCTTTTTTCCTGTTGAGGTGTTGTAGCATATTGTTTTGATGCTTGCTAGATGCCTAGTTGCTGTTTTGGACAGATTGTTGTTATATCATGTTTGGAGTTTATGTGTTGAACCATTGCTCCGTTTTGAGTGTGCTCTATATGAAACTTGCTTAGTTTTGCATGTAGTTTCATATTATCATGTTGCATCCTTGTTTTGGTGTGTTTTCTTGATGTTTGAATGCATTTTGCATCAATGCCATGTTTAACTTGTTTTGCTCATATCTTCTAGGCCGTAGCTCCAAATTAAATGAACTTTATATGTAACTTGACTAGAATTTCGTGTAGATCATTTTGGTGCATCTTAACTTGTTATTTAACAACTTGAACATAAGGTTTATTCAGATCTGTACCAACTTCGAAATTTGCATATGGGGACTTACCAGATTAGTTATATGTTGTTCCCGGCCTCATTTAAACTTGCCTTGATGTGGTGATCTTGTTTGCATCATCTCTTGCCATGAGTAGCTTCATGTAGTTCTGTCTTGCATCATGCTTGGTTGTGCATCATGTCTTGTCTATTTGTTGTGTGTTTACCTTGTTGTTTGCTTCTTTCCGGTTGTGCTTCTTCTCGATAGTTCCTGTTTCATTGCGATCATGAGGATTCGTTCGTCTACGCTTGGGTCGTCTTCGCCCGTTCATCTTCTTCATGGACTCGTTCTTCTTCCTTGCGGGATTTCAGGCAAGATGACCGCTACCCTTGATCTCACTACTATCATTACTATACTAGTTGCTTCGTTCTATCGCTATGCTGCGCTACCTATCTTTTACTCTTCAAGCCTCCCAAATTGCCATGTCCGCCTCTAACCTTTTTCACCCTTCTTAGCAAACCGTTGCTTGGCTATGTTACAACTTTTGCTCAGCCCCTCTTATAGTGTTGTTAGTTGCAGGTGAAGTGGAAAATTGCTCCATGACGGACAGGATTATGTTGGGATATCACAATATCTCTTATTTAATTAATGCATCTATATACTTGGTAAAGGGTGGAAGACTCGACCTTATGCCTGGTGTTTTGTTCCACTCTTGCCGCCCTAGTTTCCGTCATACCGGTGTTATGTTCCTTGATTTTGCGTTCCTTACACGGTTGGGTGATTTATGGGACCCCTTGACAGTTCGCTTTGAATAAAACTCCTCCAGCAAGGCCCAACCTTGGTTTTAACATTTACCACCTAAGCCTTTTTCCCTTGGGTTCTGCAGACTCAAGGGTCATCTTTATTTTAACCCCCCGGGCCAGTGCTCCTTCGAGTGTTGGTCCGAACTAAGCTACCTGCGGGGCCACCTTGGGGAAACTTGAGGACTGGTTTTACTCGTAGCTAGTCTCATCCGGTGTTTCCCTGAGAACGAGATATGTGCAGCTCCTATCGAGATTTGTCGGCACATTGGGCGGCTTTGCTAGTCTTGTTTTACCATTGTCAAAATGTCTTGTAACCGGGATTCTGAGTCTGATCGGGTCTTCCTGGGAGAAGGAATATCCTTCGTTGACCATGAGAGCTTGTGATGGGCTAAGTTGGGACACCCCTGCAGGGTATAAACTTTCGAGAGCCGTGCCCGCGGGTATGTGGCAGATGGGAATTTGTTAATGTCCGGTTGTAGATAACTTGACACCAGATCCGAATTAAAACGCATCAACCGTGTGTGTAGCCATGATGGTCTCTTTTCGGCAGACTCTGAGAAGTGAACATGGTTTTGGGTTATGTTTGACGTAAGCAGGAGTTCAGGATCACCTCTTGATCATTGCTAGCTTCATGACCATTCCGTTGCTTCTCTTCTCGCTCTTATTTGCGTATGTTAGCCACCATATCATGCTTAGTCGCTGCTGCAACCTCACCACTTTACCCCTTACTTACCCATTAAGCTTTGCTAGTCTTGATACCCATGGTAATGGGATTGCTGAGTCCTCGTGGCTCACAGATTACTACAACAACAGTTGCAGGTACAGGTTATGCGATGATCATGATGCGAGAGCAATGTTTGCTTGTTTTGGAGCTCTTCTTCTGCTTCTTCTTCGATCAGGGGATAGGTTCTAGGTCGACAGCCTGGGCTAGCAGGGTGGATGTCGTTTGAGTTTCTGTTTGTGTTCCATCCGTAGTCGGATGTTGCTATTATGTATGATATATTGTTTTATTCATGTGTCATTGGATGTATTGGATGTATCCCCACTATTATGTAATGTTGATGTAATGAGATCCACCTTGCAAAAGCGTCTTCAAGATGCGCTTCTATCCTTGGTGGGACCTTCGAGTTCCTTTAGGATAGGGTCGCATCTTGGGCATGACAAGTTGATATCAGAGCCTTGACCGACCATAGGAGCCCCCTTGATTGATCGTGTAGTTTGGCTGTTGTTGAGTCTAGAAGAAAACCATTTTCGGAGTTTAGTTATATCGGAGAGTAGGAATTATTTTCACTCCTTAGCCCCCTTCGTCGCTCTGGTGAGGAATCTTGACGTAGGTGTTTTGAGTTACTCCTCTTCCCTTTCAACTTTTTTCTTTAGGATCACGCAGTTGGTTTTCCGATCGTGGGTTCTCAGCTCTTTTCATCTGGTGCATTTCTCGTCAAGTTGACTCGAGCCTCTTCATCTTTGCCAAGTTCAATCCTTAGTTGTTTTCTTTTCCCACCCTCCCTCCCTTTTCTTCTTGGAGCCAGAGTCCGTAATCGAGTATCCATCCTACTCGTGCGAAGTCTTTGCTTTCTTTCCTCAATTATTTCAACCGGTGTTTTCTCTTCAAGATATTTGTTGGTTCTCCCTTCCAAGTTGCCTTTGTTTTCCCGCCCTCCCACCCTTTCTCTTCCCGGAGTCCGAGTCTCTTTTGACCATCAATTTCATTCATGTGGAGCCTCTTCAGTCTTCCATCAATTGTTTCAACCAGTGAATTCTTGTCTCGTTTGACATTCTTCATCTCTTTATCTTCTTCGGTGGATTCAATTCCATTTTTCGGTAGTGATTATATTCTTTCCTTGGCTCAAATGTTTTCCCCTTGCTCGTTCGCCTCTCACCAGTTTATCCTTACGGAGTGTTCAAGACATCTCAGAAGATTCATCTATGTTCCAATTAATTCGAGGTTGTCACCTCATTCAAATATTTCAATTGTTCCGGTGCATCATCTATCTGTTCATCAATACTTTCCAATGGTGTTTCTTTTTAGTGGGCCCTAACCCACAGGTCTTTTCCCAGGATCTTACCTGACTCTTCTGATTATTCCGGAGCCATTCCTAATCCTTTTCGAAGTTGACGTAAGTATGAATTTCATCAGTCAGATGTTCTCCAAGATCTCATTCAAATTCTTTTCATTGTTGGCTCAACCTCTTCGCTTTTCATTCTCCCGGAGTAACTCAGTAATTTTGGTGGTGTTTCTCGTCGTCATTTGAAGACCGAAGAAGAGTTTTTCCTCTAAATCTTTTCTGTTCTCTCGAAGTTTCGTGGTTCTAGCTTCATGTTATCCTCTCGAATTATTCCATTTGTCAGATATTCCTTTTCTTATCCATCCGGAGCATTTCAGGAGTTGCTTTCTCTATTGATCATCCAGAGAACATCTTTTCGGAAGATCCCTTCGTTCTAAGTTTTCAGATTTGTTCTCCAATTATTCTATACCCGTGCCCCTTCGTTCGTCTCAATATCCTTCCGGTGCTTCGTTCTAGTATTTCTTTAATCAGTTCGCGTTCTCTACATTCTCTTCTCTCTAAATTCCCTCAAGTATCTTCGTGCTTTTCTAATTCTTCCCGGTGATTCATTCCCTTTAATCAGTCATTTTCGAATTCTTACGGTGGTTCATTCAGATTCTTTTTCCTTTGTCATCATATTAATCCTTTCGTTCTTTTCAATCCTACCGGTGGTTCATGAAGACTTTCTCAAGTTTTGCGCCATATTCCCCTTAATCCTTTTCCGACAAGAATAAGTAGTATGCAAAATCCATTGCTTGCCATCAATTTAATTTGATGAAGGATAAGCATACAATAAATCTTATTCTTATTTCATCCAAGTGATTAATCCCTTCCTTTGGAGTTTGTTCGTGAGAAATAAATTCTAGTTCCAAGTGTTTTCATCTTTTCTTTTCTGGAGTTCAAATTACTAGTCCATTTCGTCAGAACATCCATCTAAATCACCGCAAGGCTCATCCTATTCTTTTTTCCTTCTTTCTATCTCATCATCCTTTTGTCACCGGAGTTCTTCATGGTGGTTCTTCATGATTTAATTCATTCTTCAAGAGTTCATCAAGATTATTGTTGGAGGAGCGCAAGTATCTTTCTTCTCGCGTCTCGAAGTGCAATTAAATCTCTGTATTCTGTTGAAGTGGAGTTTTGCATTTCTTCGTTCTTCTAAGCTATCCAATCATTTCTGTTTGTGGTTGGTTATCACCTTATGATCTTGAGATGTTACCTATAAGACCACAACAAGCTTATTCTTTTCGTTGTTGATTTTCTCAACAACTCCGT
Organism: Triticum dicoccoides; assembly: GCF_002162155.2. Classification (NCBI taxonomy): domain Eukaryota; kingdom Viridiplantae; phylum Streptophyta; class Magnoliopsida; order Poales; family Poaceae; genus Triticum; species Triticum dicoccoides. The sequence continues at coordinate 614,910,787 of NC_041391.1, forward strand.
TTAAACCTTCCTTCTAAAGATGCTTTCAATTTCATTCGTGGCACAAGTTGTCATTTTCTTCTCCATTCTTTTCATTCAACTCTTCCAATTCTTTCTGGAGGTTTTATGTCATGCCTTCATCAAGTATCATTCCACCATCTCAAGCTTGTGTTCCATTCCTCCATGTTTCAGCCGGAGTGCTGCCTAAATCCTTTCAATCTTATTCGTTTCTTATCTCGTTCTAACCGGAGTGGCTTCAGAGTCTATCTGATTCCGTCAACTTTCGATTCTCATCATTCTCGTCGTTCCTCTCTTCTTCTCGAGTGCTCTCGATTCTTTGCTTCTTCTCTTGAGTTCTTGTTTCACATCATCCCTTCTCCCTTCCGTCTCAGTCCTAAGATCTTGGGACGAGATCTCTTGTTAGTGGAGAAGAGTTGTAACACCCCGGATTCGATGCGCCAGGTGTCTTCCAGTTATTCGCCGTAGTTGCCATGTCATTGCTTGCATGTTGCATTTTGCCATGTCATCATATGCATTTCATCTGCATGTTTTTCGAAACTTGCATCCGTTCGGGTTCCGCCGTTTCTCTCCATTGTTCGTTTGGAGTCCAAACCTCTCGCGCATGCCCCGTCGCCCCCTCTCAGACCTTGTTTTGTGCGTGAGATAAAAACGTTCTCAGAATGGACTGAGGTTTGCCGAGTGGCCTTGGTATATCACTGGTAGACCGCCCGGTAAATTTCGTTCCATTTGGAGGTCGTTTGATGCCCCAACGGTTAACCGCGTAGCCCGAAACCCCTCTCTCTTTGCAGCCCAGCTCCTCTTCACCATAGCCCATGAGCCCATCCAAACCCCCTCCATGCTCTCAGTCATTGGATCGTGATCGTGTGGGAGAAAACCACACTCCATTTGGACGCACCTACCTCCCTCTATCTATAAATTAGCCCCTCCCCCCGAAATTCGCGGATGAATTCTCCCCCCAAACCCTAAAAATCGCCCTCCGCCGCCACTGGACACGTCCGCCGCCACCGGACAGAACCCCGCCGCCGCCCGCGCCAATCGCGGTGCGCCACGTGGCCTCCCCTTCGC
>NC_041391.1:614912303-615038811 GCF_002162155.2 Triticum dicoccoides
CCTCGCCCCGTCGGCCGGTCTCCCGCGCCGCCGCGCCTCCCGGTCAGACCCGCCGTGGCCGCGCCGGACCCCGAGCCTCGCCCGCGCCTCCTGTCGCCGGCGGCGCCCCGTCTTCCCTCGCCGCCCCTTGCTGCGGAGCTTCGTCCGCTGGCGCCCGTCGCCAGACCGGCCACCGGAGAAGCCCGGCGCCGCCTCCTCCCGTCGCCAGAGGGCCAGCCCTCGCCCCCAGCGCCGCCTCCTCGTCGGCCGCGCCCGGATCCGCACCTCTCCGACCCCGCCAGCCGCCACCCAGTCCACTGCTCCGGCGAACCTCGGGATTTGTGCTAGAAACCCTAGATCTGAGGTTGCCTCGATTTTCTCTAAGTCCTGTTTCTGCAACTTTGTGTTCCTCTGTTCAACATGCCATAACTCATCATCCGTAGCTCCGTTTTGCATATATGAGATATCAAAATTTTCACCGGGATATGCATTTCATTTAATTCCATTGTCTGATGTTTGTTTGAGTCCATCTTGATGCCCTTATCATCGTTTCAAGAGTGCTATATGATGTTAACCTGCTGAAACTATTATAACTTGGTGATTTGTCTTTTTCATTGCATTTTGTGTGTGCATTCTATGAGCTTGATGTCTACATAAGTTTTGACCTACATCATGCCGTCTTTACTGTGGAGCAATCCATGTATTTTTGTGAGTCTTGTAGTGAGTGCATCGAGCTTGTTAAGTAGGGTACTTGCTGTTACTGGTTTGTTAGGCTGAATCTGCTATATCCTGATGCTATGTTAACCTGCTGGTACAAGTCATTCTATGCATAATCGAGAGATGTTCGCTAAGGATGTTTTGTTATACATATCATGCTTTATCCATTCTTGCCCCTGGTTGCATTTATAGCCTGCTGTAACTTGTTGTTAGCTTGCTCCAAACTTGCTAAATAATGTTTCTGTCAGCCTGTTAACATTAAGTTCAGTTTTGCCACGAGCTTTGCTAGTGATCCATGAACCCTATGAACTTGATCTTGCCATGTTTAGCTTCATAAACATTCCATATTACTGTTGGTCACCTTGCCATGCCATGTATTGCTCTATGGTGAGTGGTACAGGCTCATCAACATGCCTACTTATTGTTGTTCCTGCCATGTATGAATCTGTCATATCATTTGCGATGTTTGCATGGATGATACCATCTTTTCTGTTGATCTTTGGAATTACTTCAGTAAGGGAGATTTGTTCTTTGTCTTCAGTATTAGCATGCCATGCCTTTGTTTGCCATGATAAGTTCCTGTAACATGTTTTTTGATAGCCCTAAACATTGCAACCTGATATTATTTCTGCCAAGTCTGAAACTGTTATAATTTGCAATATTGCCATGTCCTGTTGAGCATGTTCTAGTGATTTATGGAGATAGCTCAGTGTTCATGTTTTGTTAAGATTCATTTGTACATCATGACCATGGCTTTTTTTCCTGTTGAGGTTCTGTAGCATATTGTTTTGATGCTTGCTAGATGCCTAGTTGCTATTTTGGACAGATTGTTGTTATATCATGTTTGGAGTGTATGTGTTGAACCGTTGCTCCGTTTTGAGTGTGCTCTATATGAAACTTGCTTAGTTTTGCATGTAGTTTCATATTATAATGTTGCATCCTTGTTTTGGTGTGTTTTCTTGATGTTTGAATGCATTTTGCATCAATGCCATGTTTAACTTGTTTTGCTTATATCTTTTAGGCCGTAGCTCCGAACTAAATGAACTTTATATGTAACTTTAGAATTTTGTGTAGATCTTCTTGGTGCATCTTAACTTGTTATTTAACAGCTTGAACATAAGGTTTATTCAGATCTGTACCAACTTCGAAATTTGCATATGGGGACTTACCGGATTAGTTATATGTTGTTCCCGGCCTCATTTAAACTTGCCTTGATGTGTTGCTCTTGTTTGCATCATCTCTTGCCATGAGTAGCTTCATGTAGTTATGTCTTGCATCATGCCTTGTTGTGCATCATGTCTTGTATATGTGTTGTGTGTTTACCTTGTTGTTTGCTTCTTTCCGGTTGTGCTTCTTCTCGATAGTTCCTGTTTCGTTGCGATCGTGAGGATTCGTTCGTCTACGCTTGGGTCGTCTTCGCCCATTCGTCTTCTTCATGGACTCGTTCTTCTTCCTTGCGGGATTTTAGGCAAGATGACCGCTACCTTTGATCTCACTACTATCATTACTATGCTAGTTGCTTCGTTCTATCGCTATGCTGCGCTACCTATATTTTACTCTTCAAGCCTCCCAAATTTCCATGTTAGCTTCTAACCTTTTTCACCCTTCCTAGCAAACCGTTGCTTGGCTATGTTACCGCTTTTGCTCAACCCCTCTTATAGTGTTGTTAGTTGCAGGTGAAGTGGAAGATTGCTCCATGACGGACATGATTATGTTGGGATATCACAATATCTCTTATTAAATTAATGCATCTATATACTTGGTAAAGGGTGGAAGACTCGGCCTTATGCCTGGTGTTTTGTTCCACTCTTGCCGCCCTAGTTTCCATCATATCGGTGTTATGTTCCTTGATTTTGCGTTCCTTACACGGTTGGCTGATTTATGGGACACCCTTAACAGTTCTCTTTGAATAAAACTCCTCCAACAAGGCCCAACCTTGGTTTTAACATTTTCCACCTAAGCCTTTTTCCCTTGGGTTCTGCAGACTCAAGGTCATCTTTATTTTAACCCCCCCGGGCTAGTACTCGTTCGAGTGTTGGTCCGAACTGAGCTGCCTGCGGGGCCACCTTGGGGAAACTTGTGGACTGGTTTTACTTGTAACTAGTCTCATCCGGTGTTGTCCTGAGAACGAGATATGTGCAGCTCCTATCGGGATTTGTCGGCACAGTGGGCGGCTTTGCTGGTCTTGTTTTACCATTGTCGAAATATCTTGTAACCAGGATTCCGAGTCTGATCGGGTCTTCCTGGGAGAAGGAATATCCTTCGTTGATCGTGAGAGCTTGTGAGGGGCTAAGTTGGGACACCCCTGCAGGGTATAAACTTTCAAGAGTCATGCCCGCGGTTATGTGGCAGATGGGAATTTGTTAATGTCCGGTTGTAGATAACTTGACACTAGATCCGAATTAAAACGCATCAACCGCGTGTGTAGCCGTGATGGTCTCTTTTCGGCGGAGTCCAGGAAGTGAACACTGCTTTGGGTTATGTTTGACGTAAGCAGGAGTTCAGGATCACCTCTTGATCATTGCTAGCTTCACGACCGTTCCGTTGCTTCTCGTCTCGCTCTTATTTGCGCATGTTAGCCACCATATCATGCTTAGTCGCTGCTGCAACCTCACCACTTTACCCCTTCCTTACCCTTTAAGCTTTGCCTGTCTTGATACCATGGTAATGAGATTGCTGAGTCCTCGTGGCTCACAAATTACTACAACAACAGTTGCAGGTACAGGTTATGCGATGATCATGACGCGAGAGCGATGTTTGCTTGTTTTGGAGTTCTTCTTCTGCTTCTTCTTCGATCAGGGGATAGGTTCCAGGTCGGCAGCTTGGGCTAGCAGGGTGGATGTCGTTTGAGTTTCTGTTTGTGTTTCATCCGTAGTCGGATGTTGCTCTTATGTATGATATATTGTTGTATTCATGTGTCATTGGATGTATTGGATGTATCCCCACTATTATGTAATGTTGATGTAATGATATCCACCTTGCAAAAGCGTCTTCAAGATGCGCTTCTATCCTTGGTGGGACCTTCGAGTTCCTTTAGGATAGGGTCGCATCTTGGGCGTGACAAGAGGGTTCGGGTTGGTCAGGAGCGGCTGTGCCAGCGGTCCGGACGCCCGCAAACAAGAGATGGTGTACGTTAATATTGTTGCGTATATAATTAACAATGTAAATAATGTGCCAGTTGGACAAATATGATTGGAGATGGAGATGGAAATGGAATTTTAATTAAACCCGAATATGCATGTCTATGTCTATGTGTGTGTGCACGACGACTCTCGCGACCTGGAAGCGGGGGCGTATTTTTGGTCGAGTTTTCTTTTTTGGTACGTTAAAAAATTGTTCGCCAGTTTTCGTTTCTTTTTTCTGGGAACATGCGTATTCTATTCAAAACCACTGCTATGGAGAGATTTTTTTACTCCATTATAGCCTCTTGTTTGATATGGTTTCTCACGTCTCGCTCTCTCACCCTCTCCATATCAATACAAGATGACAGTGTCCAATCTATCTCTCTCCTCACCATGGTCACAGATCCAGCCAAATCCCGTCCGCTGCGGGAGGTGAGGAGGTGCAACATTGACATTGTCGCCGTTGACGATGGAGGAAGCCGATGTGCACCACCCTCTCAAAGCCGGCGCTGGTGCGGACGAAGGTCCTCCACGCCCTTGTTCGCTGCCGTCGTGTGGGTAGATCCCGCCCGCCGCCTAAGCGACATCTCGCCCACCTGAGGTATAACTTCTTGTACTGGTCCAGCTCCCCAGGTCGCTGCATGCGGGTTTTCTTCTATGCGACTACTCCCCAGCTCCCCATGTATAGTAGCTAGGGTTCGTCGGCTGGTCCAACACCACCTACTATTATAGAGGAAATGTCACTCGAAAAGTTGTCCTGATTTATGCCTCGGTGGACGTATACATGTTGTTTGGACAAAAAGTACATGGTGGCTATGCAGTCATTGTCCATATGCTCCTATTGCTACTGCTAATCTAATACTATCACTGGTTAAATGAAGAAATGCTTTTTTCTCGGGTATCCTGGTTTAGTTCCCATCAAGATAATCATGATGCTTCTATTTGTTGGTGTACTTTTCATTAATTCTTATTGACAATTGAGATGTCGTTGTACCACTGCCAAAATAAAGTAACAACACTATATCCCTTTTTTATATTTTTGGAAACAGCGATGCGTGTCTCCATACCCGGGCATGTCTTCCTCAATTTTAGTGGAACTTCACAAAATTGGATGGCCATTGTTGTTCCGCCTCACTTTCCTCTACCACGTGGTTCTTCCTTCCTCGAGCTTGATTACCGACAAGAAACAGACCACAGTGAGGATTTGTCGAACTTCATAGGTGCCTCACCCAAACTAGATGCCAAATGGATGATGCATCACCACGACAACCTATCGATGTTCATGGTTGCGCCTCATGGTTGCGTCGTCTGGTGAAGCTGATCGATTTTCAATGAGAAACAAGCTGTCTTCCATCAGTGCTCTTTGCTTGTTACCACAAAGATGATATCCTTCATCAGTTCACCTTGGTTGCATTGGAGACGCAGTCGTCTTTCACGTTGGTGCAATTTTATCACACAATTGACTATGAACCAAATGTTTCCTCGAAGAAGGATCAACGCTGGTACTAAGAGCATACGTTTTGTATTGATTTCTAAGCCTTCTGACAACTTTGTCTCCAGCTCCCCTGTAATTTTATTTGTCCAACTATTAACTTTGATTAAAAAATGGCGTGGACTAAAAACCCGGATGGACGTAGTATCCCTCCATTTTTATTTACTCCGCATATTAGATTTGACTGACGTCAAACTTTGTAAAGTTTGACCAAGTTTAGGCCGAACACAACAAACCATAATTATTAGAGAGGGCAAATTGTACATACTCTCAAACCTTTCCGATAATTGAAATTAAAATTCTTTATTTGTACACACTCTCACACGTATCTGATAATTTGGCGCATGTGTGGTTGTTCACTTAAGGGAGGGTAGTGTACCGCACGTGAAGGACAGGAAGTGCGACCGCAAGACGCGTGGATCGTTAGTTCATCGGAAGTAGTAGTTTTCTTCACTGGTACGTTAAATAAAGAGTTTCATTTCGTACTTACACAATTTAAAATGATTGTTATGGAGAGAATAAGAAAACCACTCCACTATATATTAGTCGTATACGGGAGTACTATATGGGCGCAGCTTCATTGACTTAGTGCACCTGCCTTTGGGTTTATGATAGGTGGGCCCAAAATGTGGCTGGCCCACCTGTCATACAGCCAAAAGTAGGTGCAGTTAAGGCACCGGAGCTCAGTCCGTACTACATATATATATATATATATATATATATATAAGCTGGAGCCTCAGTGCTTGTTCTCTAGGGTTTGCACTCTCCACACTCTCGCTGCACTACATATATATATACACGCTGGAGGCTCAGCGTTCCTTTCATAGGGTTTGCTATATTCACAGTCTCTCACCCTCTTCACCAGATCTAAATAGGACTGCATTGGCCTCTTGTCTCTCTCTCCCCCCTCACAACTGGTGAAGGAGGCGTACGGATCTCGTCGCACCAGGAAGGGGAGGAGGAGCAGCATTCACTCTATTGCCTTCGGCGAGGGAGGCAGTCGACTCCCAGCCGCGTTGTTCTCTTTCACCCAGCGCCTATGCGGGAGGACCACCGATCCCTTCTTCCTCGCTGCCATACGTAGTGTGGGCAGATACGGCCTCCCGTTGCACGCCTTGCCACATCCCGACGACCCTAAGGTATAAGTTTCTTTGAAACCGCCATTGCTCTAGCTACATGCAGATCTTTTTTGATTCTGTAGTCGAATCTAGGTCTTGGTTCAAAGAGGAAAGAAGGGTGCGGTGGGGTGGAGCATGAATCTAGAACGTGGTTTAATGAGGAAAGGAGGAAGGGAAAGTAGTATAGACTGGCTATCCAGCCACTTTGTTGGTCGAAAAGGGAAAAGGGGGGTAACCCAAAACTGGGGGGTCGGGTAGTTTGTGCAGGACTAGATTTGCTACCCTCACATAGGCAAAAGGTTCAAAGAGAACAAATATGGGCCCAAAGTAGATATGCTGCTTGGCTACATACTCTGCATCACCCATTTATACGTGTGGACGCACATGGTGCTAGCATGTCCCATGTCCCATACAACTATTTTGTTGTTGTTATTCTAAGAATGCCGGCGGAAAATTGAAGCAATGCCACTATTAAAAGTAAATTACATGTTTTTAACAAATGTTGTTCTAAGAGAATGTCACTATTAATATGAATCAATGCAACCATTTTAGAAATTCTACTATCATACTTTGTTTTCCATCAAGATAACTTAGATGCTTCTTTTTGTCGCCGTTTGTTTCATCCTCCTTTATCGACAAGTAATTGTTTCATTTTTTTTGCCTCTGTTAAAACATGGGTATCTATTCAACTTGTTGCTATTGCGACATTTTGCTTCGGTATGCGAAACACTTATGTTTTAAGGGCCAGTTCTTTTGGGCGGCTTAAAAAATAAGCTGGCTCTCCCCAGCTTAAAAAATAAGCCACCCCTAAAATTTGTTAAGACTTCTAAATTAGTTATTCCATAACTAGTTTAGAAGCCCCAATGAATAAGAGAGACGGCTTATGGGAAAACCCGGGGAAGAGGCGGCTTATTTTTTAAGCTGCCAAAAGAACTGGCCCTAAGAGTGTTTTGTGCAGTTCAACTTGAATGTCACACCGGCGACTTTGCTTAATTTTTGGTGGAACTACACAAAAAGAGATCGAGATTTCATATCTGTGTTGGTATTTCTTTCAAGTCCTCCTCACGAGCTGTTTCAAATCTTGGTCAAGAAAGGTTAGTACCAACTTTCATCCACATGATGCTGCAGTGTGCTTTGAGATGTTGTGCTACTTGTATTGGTACTATTTTGGATAAATGTTGAATTGAAGCTATTGAACTGCTGTCTTTTACCATTAAGTGAGCAAAAATAGTTCCAACCCAGACATGATGCTTGTTCCTTTGTTACAACAAAACTCTCCATCACCCCCTTTATAAGTAGATGGAAGCACATGTTGCTATTGCGCCCACTCTCCCTGGAACTGTTTATGCTTTTTGTTAATCTAATGCCGCTGGTAAAATTAAGCAATGCCACTTTCAAAATTAATTAACTACTAAATCTTAGTTCAAAACTGCAACACTTGTTAGGGATTGGTGGGATTACCATTTTTGTGGCCGCATGTTTCATCCTCCTTTATTGGCCAGTAATTGATTCCTTTTTTGCCTCTATTAAAACGAATCAGTCGCATTGTTTTAGGAATGGTACTATCCTGCTTTGGAGTTCTTTCTACATGTTTAACCAAGGTATCTTTAAGATAATGTCTCTGTTAAAATGAATCAGTCGCGTTGTTTTAGGAATGGTACTTTTCTTCTTTGTCGGTCTTTATACATGTTGAAACAAGGCATTGTTAAGATAATGTCTCAGTCAATATGAATGAATCACACTGATGGAGAATTGCTACTCTCCTGATTTGTTTCCCATTAAGATAAGGTAGATCAGTAGATGTTTTTCTTCTGGGAGTACAAGTCATCAACCGCTATTTCTCAGTAATTGTTTCCCTTATACCTATTGTTGCTTACAGGGATATCAAAATTAAAGCTCGGTTTTATTCTGACTTTGATTTTAGTTGAACTCCACAAAAGGAGCCAATGTGTCCAAGGTGAGCTGCTGCATTACTGGGTCCAGTTGGTCGTTCCACTTTGCAGAAAGAAGCAGTCATTGTTTGCGCTACATTACAGAAGGAATGATTGAGAAGCTTTACAGAGTATTAGTAGACGCTGGTGACATGACTAGTCTGCAGAGAGCATAGGCAACTCTACAACACGTGGAGTGCACTGGGCAAAAAGTGCCTAAACAAGTAGAAGAAGCCATGACATGACTCCCAAGTCTGTCAATGTCATTCTAAGCAACAATGATGGGGCATCTAGGTATGGTAATCTGTTTACCGTACTTTCAGTTTGCTAGTCCACCGATTGGTGGGTTGACACTGGGGCCAATATTCATGTGTGGGCTGATGTGTCTTTGTTTTTTCAGCATATAAATACGAAATCCACAGGGATGCTCAGCTTGATTTTAGTGGAACTGCACAAAATGTTGAGATGGTTTGTGTCCTCCATAATACTTCATCATGCACAATACATCAAATGGTTCTCTAAGCATTCGTTGTCACCTTGAGCCAACGGACTATCAGCTGACAAACTGATGAAAAACCCTACCCGTTCCACGATCATAGGCATTACATATTTTGAATGGGAAAAGTTTATCAAAGTTTAATCATTGATGTTAGCAAGACATTAGTTTAATATATTGGAATTGGAAAACTTTGTCAAAATTTGCTAATTGATGTTAGCCAGAAGACATGCATTTGATATTTTTGAGTGGGATGCCCTTTGCTGTGATCATTGTCGATCGTTTTTCCCTATTCCTGTGTTCAGTTTAAAAGTAAATAGTTACTCTGTTGAGATGCATAGTCACATGAATGTTGACTTATGTAAGGTATTTTAAGAGTTTGTTCTGAATATTGTCTATGTAATGCCAGGCCTTGTGTGTGATTGCAAAGTTGAGCTTGGAATGTTATGGCATGCGGCATCACAAGCTGTTCACCGTGCCTCCTGAGAATAATGCTTCATATTGTTTTGCATGTTGATATAATGCCAGTGATTTGCTTGTTAAGAAGATCATCCTCTTCTGTTGTTTCCGTGCTTAAGAAGTTCATCGTCTTATGTTTCATTCATAGCCTATACGACAAGTCGGGTAGGTTAGACGTGAAACCATATGATCTTCCAACCAACTCATTATCTTAGGACGGGATTGGATCATCGTTTTCTAACCAAAACCGCTTGTAAAATTGACGCTTGTAAATAAAAGCAGATGGTCTCGGGTGAAGCACTTGGTTGGTCGATTTCGACTAGTAAAATGTACACTGGTCTCTCAAATTACACGTGTAACCCGTTGGTTTTACTTATAGACCTCGGGCCCTTGGTTTCATTATGCCTATATTTTATGCGTTGTTTCCGATGATGAGTAAATTACACTTGTATCTTAATAAAGGTGTGAAATAAACCAGAGCTCCCAAGCACGACCTTACCATTTCATGCCGTCTTAGTCTCTCGAAGGTGCTCATAGGTGTCTGATGATCCTGGCTTCCTGAATGAGCAGCGGGCGCTGTATCATACCATCTGTAGGGCTCGCGAGGCCCTCTCCGTCGTCCTTCAAGTTGTTGCGCTCACCGTCGTGCTGAGCATTGTTAACATGGTCAACGAACATGAGGATTCAGGAGATTACTTTATTTTGACTGGATGACAGTAGGGACCCACTAGGGCCATAGCCGTATGTTCGCAAGTGCCTCCTTATTATGTACAACTATATTTTTTTTCTTCCTACTGGTTTCCTCACATCACGGTCCCACAACATGTCAACCTATATAGTCAATATAAACACAAGGTGCGACCGACAGCTGGCACCAAGCAGCTCAAGCAACATTTGTGTTTTTGAGGCATGAGCACTGCAGAGTTTTTCTTGAGCGATTTTTCGTTGTTGTTCAGAGGAGAGCAGGGTATTAACTGGGCGGGCTGTGGCCCCGTCTAGCCCAGGCCAGATATCCAGCCCAGATATTAATTTTTTTCAAGATGAAAATGGCTAGCCCAGCTATACGTTTTTTGAGGAATACCCAGGCAAGGTCAACTTGTTATTCTCCGCCCCGCTGGGCTGCAAATCATTCCTAGGAGGGATGCATTAGGCTTAATAGGAAAATGGGCTTTAAGAAATAATAAATGGGATGTAATTATAAAAACTGGGCAGTAACTATAAAAAAATGCACCAAACACGTAATTAGTTTATAAAATATTATTTTTGGATTTTGAAATTTTTAATTTTTAATTGTTGCGCGCGCAATGTTTCGTTGGATTTTTACGTAATACAAATTTATATTTAATCTGACTAGAAATTTCGGGATAAAAATATTTTGGGTCCTATCAAAATGTGGGAAATTTTTATTGAATTCTGTCTTGAACGGTTGGTTGAAATTATTAATCATTGTCCTAACTAGAAAATGGGCTGTACTTTTAACAAACTGTAAATGGGCTGTAGTAAATTCCATTAGAACTCAAAAATGGGATGTACATTCTTACAAATCGCAAATGGGCTATAAGTTCCCTGCCACACACTTGTGGGCCTACTAAGTTGACGCGTCCCCTAAAAAAAAGAAGTTGACGCATATGCAAGGCTTTGTCAACTTATAGTCAACACACGGTTTTAGCAGCAATGGCCGTTGGATGTCTATCCAACGGATGTCGTGCTTCTTCTTCAATCTCGGATATTCTAGCTTCAGCCGCCCAAAAAATGATTCCTCCCCCTGACATCTAGGGCACACCGTTTCAGAGGCTGACCTGCGGGCCTACTAAGTTAACGCATACCAAGGGCTTTGTTAACTTAGTCCATGTAAATGGTTCTAGTTGAAGTGACCGTACGATGTCCATCCAACGGCCGTCTTGCTTCTTCAACCTCTGGTCTTCTTGCTCCAGCCGCCCAAAGCAGCGCCGGTCGTGCCGCCTGCTCCTGCCTTCTATGGCAGGCTGTGCTGCCGCGAAGGCCTCACCGTCCCCTACCATTCCCACCGCTAGCCAGGCCATCCCTCCACTCACCCACACCCCCTGTTATTTTGCGGCCATGGCAGCCTCACACCAAAGCCAAACCAGTGAACCCTCATCCTCCTCTCCGCGTGGGCATCCACTACCGCGTCTTCTCTAGCTCTGCGTCCCCTTCCTAGGCTTCGCCGTCGTCCACCGCCCTGGTGCTCTCGGCGCGGCATGGTGAATGTGAGCAAGGAACGACTTCCATCAGACCTGGACTATACGTGGAGAGGGTGATAGCTGGGTCCACGGCCGCACACAAGGAAATGCCTCCTTATTACACGCAAAATAATGATTCCTCCAGCTGACATCTGGGACCCACTGGAATGGCCTCTGTATTTCACGAAAAAACGTTCCCCCCGCTGATAGGTCGGACCCACTAGCTATATCTTCGCACGCAAGGAAGTGCCTCCTTATTACGCACAAAAAAATGAATACTCCCCGTGCTAGCTGGGACCCAACATAGTGGGAGGCTGACTTGTGGTCCTACTAAGTTGACGGGGGCTGAGGGCTTTGTCAACTTAGTCAATATGAACGATTCTAGCTCCAGTGACCGTACGATGTCCATCCAACGGTCATAGTGCTTCTTCAACCTCTGGTCTTGTTGCTCCAGTCGCCCAAAGCAGCGTCGGTCGTGCCGCCTGCTCCTGCCTCCCATGGCTAGCTGTGCTGTCGCGGAGGCCTCAACGCCCCTACTACTCCCACCGCAGGCCAGGCCATCCCTCCACTCACCCGCACCCCCTGTTATTCTGCGGAGACGACAGACTCACACCGAAGCCGAACTAGTTAACCCTCGTACTGCTCTCCGCGTGGGCATCCACTGCCGTGTCTTCCCCGGCTCCGCGTCCCCTTCCTAGGCCTCACCGTCATCCACCGCCCTGGTGCTCTCGGCGCAGCGTGGTCAACATGGTTAAGGAACGACTTCCATCGGAAGAGCACTATACGTGGAGAGGCTGACAGCTGGGTCCTCGGCCGTAGCAAGGAAGTGTCGCCTTGTTGCATGGAAAATAATGATTCCACCTGACAGCTGGGACCCACCGGACGTGCCACCGTATTTCACGAAAAAAACATTTCCCCCCTGACTGCTGGGACCCACCAGCTACATCTTCGCACGCAAGGATGTTCCTGACAGTCGGGACCCACCTGGTCGAAGCATACATATCATTGTCATTCTAGTCACGAACGTGTACGTACATACTGGTCGATGTAGAGGCACACACGTGTCGTAGTAGAGGCGCGCACGTGTTGTAGTAGAGGCGTGCACGTAGCATATACACGTATGTACAGTGGCTCGGGTGCAAGAAAGTACGGCCACGTACGTACATACGGGCGGGGTCTCGAACGCCTAATCACGCATACGTACGGCCAGGGCTCGTGTACATGGCTGGTCGGAATGGAGAAACTGCATCGTCATCGTGTTCATGGGGAGCCAACCGGTTGGGCCAGAACGGAATGCACCGTCGTGTTCATCGGGAGGGTTTGGACGGAACAACTGATGGAACGAGGCCTGGCGTACCGCAGAACGGAGAAAACGGCCTTGTGTTCGACCGGCCATGGTCGAAACAGGGTCCTGTTCATCAGGAGGGGTCTAGCGTACCGCAAAATAGAGGAAATGGACTTCTGTTAGACCTCCTACGATCGAAACAGGGTCCTGTTGGTCGGGAGAGGAGTGGCGTACCGCAAAATGGAGGAAACAGACTTGTGTTGGAACGCTACAGTCAAAACGGGGGTCATGTTCATCGGGAGGGGTGTGGCATACCGCAAAACGGGACTCCAAGGGATACTGTTCATCTCCACCATCGACCTCCTCCAGCCTCCACGGGCTACTGTTCATCCACCATCGACCTCCTCCAGCGTCCACCTGCGATTGTGCATCCACGGGCTCCTGTTCATCCAGCCTCCACCACGCGCTACTCCACCGGCTACTATTCAACCAGCCCGCTCCATGGGGTCCTGTTCAACCACCCCTCCACGGGCTACTGTTCATCCAGCCCTCCACGGGGTCGTCCTGTTCATCCAGCCCTCCATGGGGTCCTGTTCATCCAGCCCCAACCGGCTCGATCGTGGTCCTATTCATCCAGAGGCAACACCACAGGGTCCTATTCATCCACCCCCACTAGGAACTGTTCATCCAAACCCCCCCAACAATGCTCACTGTTCATCAAGGGAAGGAGGCAGCAGGGTTCAATCGGCTTCAGTTAGCAGCAATAGCGAAGGAATCACTCAGGTTCAGTAACGTAGCTACTGCAATCGCTCGGGTTCAGTTAGAGCCCAACGCCTTGCTCGGGTTCAGTTAGAGACCAACGCCTCGCGCCCACGCGCGTACGGTACAAGAGAAACACGCATCGTTTGGCTCCCGACCACCCACCGTAATCGGGAACTCCCTGATATTTTCCTCGCCCTTGCTTCTACCATGGTTTTTTCCGTCATGGACGGCCCAAAGAATGTCACGCAGCTGCGTCTCTGTCCCGCCCAGGACGAAAAGCCCATTTTCTGTCATGATTTTTTGTCATAGAAGTAGGATCCCACCACATCTATGATGATACCGGGTTTTGTCACAATTAGCGTCATAGAAGTGTCATAAGTATGACAAAAAAAAATTCCGTTCGGCCGAAACTGTCACAGATGTGTCTTTTTTTGTAGTAATGGAAGCGGACGACTGGCTAAGAACCATTGAAAAGAAATTGGATATTGCTCGCACACAAGAAGGTGATAAGGCTCCATTTGTAGCCCACTATCTGGAAGGAGCCACAGTTATTTGGTGGGACAATACTAAAGCCATGTGGCCAACAGATGAAGAAATTACATAGGATAAGTTCAAGGAAAAATTCCGGACGTACCACATCACAACCGGTATCCTGAAAGTTAAACAACATGAGTTCCTAGCTCTCACACAAGGCAACTTATCCGTCGCTGAGTACTTGAACAAGTTCAATCATTTGGCTCGCTATTCACTGTATGACGTGGCCACTGAAGAGAGAAAGATTTACAGATTCCTTGGAGGACTGAATCAACACCTCAGATGCACTCTTAGTATGCTTGATTTTCCGGATTCCAGACTCTGGTAAACAAAGCCCTGATTGCAAAAAGGGATCACAAGCTTGTTCAGGACAATAAGCCCGCCTATAATGATCATAAACGCAAATTTGAGCCCAAGAAGGATGGACAACCAGTGCAGAAGACCCACACTTGGCATTAGACTCGGGTTGAGTACCAGCCTAGTTGGCAGCAAAATGTTAACAAGACCTCTACCCAAGTCAAGAATGTTGTGACCTGCCCGGTGCACAAAGATTGTCAGCGTAACAATTCGTGTTTCAATTGTGGGCAAATTTGACATTATGCCAGACAGTGCCCCAAGAGCGGCAAGTCGAATGCTCCATCCAAGCCGTAAGTCAACCACATGGGACCATACCCTGGCCAGAAGACCATCAAAGGGCAAGTTCAGCACCTCTCCGCGAACGAAGCCCAAGAGGACCCGGAAGTCGTCATTGGTATGTTTCCTGTTAATAGCATACATGCAATAATTTAATTTGACTCCGGAGCTTCCCACTCTTTTATTTCATGGAGTTTTGTTGCCAAAACATGTTTCCTTGTTTGATTTTGGGAAAGAGTATGATGGTACAATCCCCGGGATCCATGCTCAAAAGCAATCTGGCCTGTCAAAATTTGGAGATTGACATCAAGGGAGCCATCCTCCTAGCTCCTCTGATAGCCATTGAGTCTGCCAAGTTGGATATTATTTTGGGAATGAACTGGTTGACCCGACATCAAGTATGCATCAACTGTGTGACCAGAGAAGTCACCATGACAAGTCCAGAAGGTCAGACCACACAATTCTTTGCTCGAAGAAGCATACCCAAGAAAGAAATGGTCTTCACAGCTGTAGCTGAAGAATTGGATCTAATTCCTGTGGTTAGTGAGTTTCCAGATGTATTTCCTGAGGAATTACCAGCAATGCCACCTAACCGAGAGCTTGAGTTTGCAATTGATCTTGTGCCCGGGACCGCACCTATATACAAGAAGTATTACCAGATGCCTTCATCCGAGTCAGCGGAGCTGAAGAAACATCCTGATGAGATTCTTCAGAAAGGATACATCCACCCAAGCTCTTCACCATGGGGATCGCCCGCAATATACGTGGACAAGAAAGACCCAAGTCTCCGAATGTGTGTGGATTACCATCAGTTGAATGATGTCACTATCAAGAACAAATATCCACTTCCGAGGATTGATGATTCATTCGACCAACTCCGTGGGGCAAAAGTGTTCTCCAAGATTGATTTGAGGACCGGATACCACCAACTCAAGATCAAGAAGGAAGATATTCCTAAGACCGTGTTCACCACTCGATATGGTCTTTACGAATATATGGTCATGTCATTCGTCCTCACCAACTCCCCCGCCTTCTTCATGCATATGATGAATAAAGTATACACGGACTTCTTGGGTAGGTTTTGGTGATCTTCATTGATGACATCCTCATATACTCGAAGAGTGAAGAAGAGCACAAGGGACATCTTAGAGCCTTGCAGAGGCTCTGTGACCATCAGCTATATGTGAAACTCAGCAAGTGTGAATTTAGGCTCAAACAATTCATATTTTGGGGGCATATTCTGTCAACAGAAGGCATAGCCGTGGATCCAAGCAAAGTGAAGGACGTGCTTGAATGGGAAGCACCCACGACCGTGACTGAGATCCGGAGTTTTTTGGATTAGGTGGGTACTACCGCCGCTTCATCGAATGCTTCCCTAAGATTGCCAAGCCAATAACAGAACTACTCAAGAAGGATAAGAAGTTTGTATGGTCTGAGGACTGTGAGAAAAGCTTCAATGAGTTAAATAACAGGCTAATGTCAACACCTATATTGACCCTTCCAGACATCTACCGCATCTTTGATGTATACTGTGACGCGTCCAGAAAAGGCATTGGATGTGTGCTCATGTAAGATGGCAAGGTTGTATCCTATGCATCTAGACTGTTACGACCCCATGAAGGAAATTACCCAATATATGATTTGGAGTTGGCAGGAGTCGTGCACGCTTTGAAGATTTGGAGGCACTACCTCATTGGCAAAAGATGTCAGATATTTACTGACCACAAGAGTCTCAAGTTTATATTCACCCAGCCAAACTTGAACCTCCGACAGCGAAGATAGCTTGAATTGGTCAAGGATTATGATCATGGAATAAATTACCATCCCGGTAAGGCCAACGTGGTTGCCGATGCCCTTAGTCGCAAGCCAGCCAACCTGAATGCCTTGATGGAATCCTTGCCTCCTAAACTCCAAGAAGAGATCGCTCAGCTTAACTTGGTTATTGTTGAGGCTGACCTAGGCAATGCATTGGAAGTTGCCCCTACCCTCGAAGAAGAGATCCGAATGGCCCAACAAGATGACTCAGTCCTGCAACACCATGTCCAACGTATGTAAGAAGGCAAGACCCAAGATTTCTCTAAGGATGAGCATGGTACGCTAAGGTTTCAAAGACGAATTTATGTACCCCAAGCAAACAGACTTGAGGAAGAAGATCTTGGCAGAAGCACACGAGTCTTCGTACTCGATACATCCAGGAGGTACTAAGATGTACGAAGACCTTCATAAGATATTTTGGTGGTATGGAATGAATAAGGACATTCTCTATTTTGTCGCCTGTTGTGATATTTGCAACAATGTGAAGGTGGAGCATCAGAAACCCATCGGACTTCTTCAACCTTTACCCGTTCCCCATGGAAATGGGACAATGTCTGCATGGACTTCATCACCGGTCTACCAAAGACTCACGGAGGCGATGATGTAGTATGGGTTGTGGTGGGCATGCTAACAAAGGTAGCTCACTTCATTCTTATCCGGACCACCTACCGAGCGAATCAACTCGCACAACTATATGTGTCCAGAATCATCAGTCTTCATGGAGTGCCAAGGACTATCACGTTAGACCGAGGTTCTCTCTTTACCTCAGACTTCTGGTCACGTCCCCATCAAGCTTTGGGGACAACATTAAAGTATAGCACCGTGTATCACCCTCAGACCGATGGACAGACGGAGCGAGTGAATCAAATACTTGAAGATATGCTCCGAGCATGTGCTTTGGCTCAAGGACCCAAGTGGGAGGATTGTCTGCCGTATGTTGAGTTCTCGCACAACAACAGTTTCCAGACCAGCCTCTAGATGTCACCATATGAAGCTTTGTATGGCTGTAAGTGTTGCACTCCCCTAAACTGGTCTCAAACCGGAGATAGCCGCATTTTTGGGACTGACTTAATGATGGAGGCTGAGAAGCAGGTCAAGGAGATCCGAGATAGCACTAGTACGCATCGGTGCTATACAAACAGTTTTTAACCCCTTTTTGTGACGGCATTCGGAACCTTCACCTAGTCAGTGTGGACGATAGGGGGGTCCTTCCCACACGACCCAGAAACCGACGGGGATATGCCCTTCTGGCACACATGCCCGACAAAATGAGGTCGTGTGCGCCTGGCGAGCGAGCAAATATGGTTATACATACAGTAGTGCTAAAAAATACAATTATACAAGTGAAATCATTTCCGGTCATAATTTCATCCCACACAGTCAGTCCCCGCAAAACGTTTCCGTTCGTATATACATCCCACACAGTCGCTGCAAGGAAAACGTTTCCGTTCATAGGTACATCACACACAATTTTCCCCATTAAATCGTTTGTGATGGCCTTCCCATCACACACAATATTAATAATTGTATCGTTTGTGTTATTGAATGCATCACACATGATGCGTAGAAGAAACTGTGTGTGTTGCCTTAGGTCATCGCCCACGGTATTTTCTCAATAACCGTTTGCAATAGCAAAAACCAATTAGCAGGCTAATTGTACTATTATTAATAATCCATTTATTAATCTAGTTGGCATTCATATTAAACACATAATATATTTCATTCCCATATTAAGGAAGCATGATTTCATAATTGAAATACATCAGAGTACAACCTGATATAGCTTCAGCACTCAGCTACCCCATTACAAAACTACACCATCGCCAAGTTTCACGTGCAACATCTAGAACCTTTCGAAATTAGCATCATAGATGGTACATAGACAGATGCATCTCATTGGGAAAACTGCTAAAGCGGAAGGCGAATATTGACCCTTCATTGATGTTGAAGGTCTTTGAAACTTTAGGCAAGTGCATGTGGATGAATGACCGTCCATCCTTCGTCCTCTTCAGGAACACTTCAATATTGAACCGTGGGTGTTGTATGAAAACCTTCCTCACCTCCTGTCCATACAGGTGGTTTGAGAGGTAATCATCAGTGAACTATTTTCGAAAGGCCTAAAAACAAGGATGTGCATAAATATCTTCTCTATATTGGCAATGGGGCAAAGGAATAAAAAGACAAGGTATAATAGTATACAATAACAGAATGCAGCCACAACAATTGAACATCGCATTGCAGAATTGAACCAAGTAGTTAACTAAACACCACAACAAATTAGCCAACCGTTAACTGAGCACCACATTGCACAAATATAACATACTCCTAATAGAAGATTAGACAGTTAACCAAACAAAGCATGCTTAACAACTTGGAAATATAGCAATTGTATTTGTTTCTCATGTATTTAGTACAGCCAAATTCTATTTATTTCTCACTTGGTATACAATAACAGAATGCACACACAACAATTGAACATCGCATTGCAGAATTGAACCAAACAGTTAACTAAACACCACAACAAATGAACCAAACGTTAACTGAGCACCACATTGCACAATATAACATACTCCTAATAGAAGATCAGATAGTTAACCAAACCAAGCATGCTTGACAACTTGGAAAATGGCACCCTGAAGAATTGAACATCACATTTGCAGAATTGAACCAAACAGTTAACTGAACACCACATTGCACGACATATAGAACATGTACACTAGAGCAGAAGATTGCATGGTAAAAGTAGATAGCACAATTCACTAGAATTTTTTAAGGAAAGGCAGTAGCTAGCAAACTGAACATGGGTCCTTATAGTGAGCTAATAACACAAGCTAGTCATTGTCGGAGATATCAATGACGATTGACTCCTTAGACATGGAAGAGGGCGAGACCTCCGCATCATGGGTGCCCTCGTCATAGTGGTGAGTTGCCTGAGCCGCTTCGGGCACCAACCTGCTGGCTCTCAAGATGAGGTAAGAACATGCACGCTGAGAAAACACCTCGTAGTTATTGTCAAAGGCACGGATGGTGGCCTCAAGAAAATGCCACAAACTGTCATTTAAAGCAGCCAACCGCGCCGCGGCATCGACGTGCGAGGCGTCTACGGTGGCCTCAATGGCGAGGTGCTCCTCCAAGATCTGGGGGTCGCTATGAATGGCAGCCATCGCGACCTCATCCACGTGTGCGGCTGCAATTTGCTTCTGCGCTGCCAAATGCTCCTTGAGATCCTGGCTATACTGCGTGCACCATGGCTTAGGATGGTTCTTATTTGGTGGAGGGGTCGGTGATTTGGGTGGAAGGTGTCGCGATCGCGCCGGCGGTCGAGGCATGTGGGATGTGGAAGGAGGAGGAGAACGGGGTTTGGGTGTGGATTACCTGCCTGGATAGGCGAGACCGAGCAGGGTGAAGGAGGGTCGCCGGCGAGGAGGCGGCTTTGCAAGTAAGGAGTGAAGGTTTCAACTTGGAAAGGAAGGTGCAAACAGGGGAAATGTAGCTTTTGGTAAGGGGGAGGGTGCGAGGAGGTAGATATTTCCGCGGAAGCCAAAGTTTGGAATCGCTTCAGCGGAAAAACTGGTGCGCAAAGTGTCATCAGACACGGTCCCTTATTCAGAGCGGGACGTGGACTGTAGCCGACGAACCTTCTCGAGTAAGCCATAGGCATACTATAGACCGATGGTGCTCCAGGATATTTTGTACTGCATATCACACGGTTGGTGATAATAAACTGTGTGGGATCTACTTGATTTTTCATCTTAATTTGAATTATATAATGGGGTCACGGCTGCAAAGGATGGTGTTTGAATTGCTACACCTTCTATCTGTAGTGAACATGCAACTATAGGTGTGTCGTCAAAAAATTTGGAATTATTGAGGGTTCCTTTGGACATTTTTATACGGTAACTTGGTTTTCTAGGCATTTCAGGTGCACAATTTAAGATTAAACCACATGCACATGCTCCGGTGCAACAAAATGGGTTGTAAAATGATATATGTGTCCATGGGTTGATGCTTACCTCCCATTAAAGAAATGGGGATGAATTTCAAACACCACGGCACCGTGGTTCTCCGGCAAACGTTGAGGTGCTTGCTTTTGTAATTCTAGTAAATACAAAACTCGTCTAAAATTCATGAACCTTGGCATGCTATCATGGAATGACATCAAGATGCTGGGTTAAAAAAAGTCCAATTTGGGCCAGGTTATGGATAAGCTTCTCGCAAACCAGAGCTTCTCTCAAAACAAGCATGATGGTTTCGATAGGGAATGTTTCACCTTTCTGGACTTAACGATATCCGTTGCCTCTTCTCGATTTAATTTTTTTCCTAGTGTCAACATAGAACGACAGGAGTGTTGTATCAATTTTTGGGATCTTTCGGGGTTCACTTGGACATTTTTATACATTAGCTGAGTTTTCTATGCATTCATGTGCATAATTCAAATTTGAACTACATGCACATGCTCTAATGCATATAAATTATTTGAAAATTCAAATCTGTGTCCTTGGTTGCGTACTTATTAGGTCACATGCAAGAAATGGGAAAAAATGTCAAACACCCTGCTACTATCACTCGGCCACAAACATTGAGATACCTGGTTTTTAAATTCTAGTAAATCAAAAGCTCGTATAAAATTCATGAAACTTGGCATGCTGTCGTGGAGCAGTGTAAACATGTCGTGGTAAAGTTTTTGTCCCATTTGGGGCAGGTTTGGGGATATGCTTCTCACAAACCAGAGCTTCTCACAACAATCCCGATGGTTTCGATAGGGAACGTTTCACCTTTCTGGACGACACAATATTCATTGCCTCTTCTTGAACCCAATTATTTCCTAGTGTCAACATAGAACAACATGAGTGTTGTGTCAATTTTTTTGATTTTTAAGGGTTCGCTTGGACATCTTTATATATTAACTGAGTTTCTATGCATTCATGTGCATAATTCAAATGTGAACTACAGGCACATGCTCTAGTGCACATAAATTGGTTGAAAATTCAAATTCGTGTCCTTGGTTGCATGCTTAATTAGGTCCCATGCAAGAAATGTGAATGAATGCCTGTGACAGCCTGGTTTTTGCCCTCTTTTATTTGCCTGGTTTTCAGTGAGTTGGTTTTGAATTTGGAGTTTTGGAATCATTTCATTTGGACTTAACCACTTGGGTACCCCTTGATTTTCACCCAAGTGCTCCCTCTCCTCCTCAAAACCATCATTTCACCTCTGGTTCAACCCAAAATATGACTTGGAATATTTTTCTTGAATGAAAAATATTCATTTTCCCCTCCAAAACCCTAGTTAGCCCTTTGTGCTCCAAAGCAACCCTAATTTTCCTTGCCCCAAAAATCCTGAGAAAAATCCCAATTATTCTTTGGACCCTAGGGCACCTTTCTGGGCAAAAATATTTCACCACTCTTTGGAATATTTTTGCTATAGAAAATAAATTCACTTCTGGGCAGAAATGGTAGTTTGTACAACAACTACCTTTTTACTAGCTCCATTGTAGCTGTTTTTTCTTGTGCCCATTTACCTTACTAAGTGTAAGTAAAACCCCAAAGCTCAGCCCTTGACTCCCAGTAGTTTGACCACAGTACCTCTCCAAAGTTACTGTCCAGAAACTTACCAGCAGTACAAATTTATTTCTACTTCACCTGGATCCTAGCCAGACCATGGTAACACCTCAGTTTAAGGACTACACACCAGACATCTTGGTTAGTTCTTAGGGTGGCCTGATGTCACGGTTCACATGGTGATCGCGTTCGTCTGAGCGTGCTGGCATGCAAAACACGCGCTCTGCGCGGCGCCGAGCGCTCTGTTGAGCGCGTGCTCGCTGCCCTGCCGGCAAAAGCATGCCATCCCTCGCCACCATCCTCGTCTCCACCCCCTTAACTCCCCCTAGCGCTTGCCGATGCCGGAGCTTGCCGCAGCGAGCACGGGCACGGTCCGGCCAACAGCACAGTGCGCGGCGCACTATGCTCGTCACATTCCTGCTTGCTCATGTGCTCGTCCATGCCCGCGCATAGTTCCTGCGTGACCTCCGTCGTCTTCTCCCTCTCTCTCTGGCGCCGTTCATCGCCGGGCACCATGGACAGGTGTCCTTCGGCGGAGCCCGAGCCCTCCTTGCCACCCGTGTATAAAAGCCGCCACCCCCAGCCTCTTGGAGCACCCGTAGCCACTCCCACACCACCACGAGCCAGTACATCCGCACCCCGGCTAGGCAGGCCGCGGGCTGCCGTCCCGAAGCCGAGCTTGCTGACGATCCCCTCCGGATCGTCCCCGTGGCTTCGACCCCTCCCAAGCCAAGGCGGCCCTGCTAGGGCCTCGGCCACTCATCGGTGAGGCCAACCCACCCCGCTGGGGCCCCTGGAGCCACCCCAAGCCCTTGTCGTCTTTGTCTCCGTCAATCTCCGCCCTGTGCCTCCGCTGGAGAGGACGATTCCGACGCCGTCCGGTCACCTCTAGCTATGCTACGAGTACGGGCAGGTGCGCAACCTTCTTCTCTGTCGATCCCTCCCTCTTGTTTGACCCCAAGAAGCCTCATCGCCGGCGTGTGCTCCGGTGAAGCGCCGCCTCCCTCTATTTCCCTCTCCCCTCCATCTGGCCTGATTAGCGGGGCCCGCTAGTCATCCACTCATTACACGCGCGAAGCGGTATGAGTGGTAGCACCCTGGGCGTTTACGCCTTCGACGTCACCCTCCCAGTTATTTATTTCAAATTCATTTAAATCCAGGAACCTTCAAACAGCCACAACTTTTTATCTATAAGTCCAAATGCATTGATTCTTTTTGCATTGTGTTCTTTGACCAAATATCTAACATCACCCAAAAGATGGGATTTTTCCTTGCTATCTAGATTTTCTGGTAATTTTCAGAAGGTTTCTTGATGTTTTCTTTTTGTGGTATTAATTATTTTCAGAAGAGCAAGCTTGTCTTGAGGATCACCAGGAGGTTTGTGAACCTCATCAGCACGAAGGCAAGCCACAACAACATTTTCATAGTGCCACTTCAATATTTGTGATTTTCCTACTTGAAATCATAATTATTCATGCATTTGAATTATTTATATGATAATTATATTTTGTTAAATGCTTATCATGTTAAAATGCTTGATTTACAGAAAGTTTGAAGTAAATCTTGTTGATAAGCTAAGAAGAACTTAGTGATGAGTAAAGAATAAATGATATGGTCATGAAATTTAATAATTAGTTTAATTATTATTCGTGCATGATGCAAAATGATGATATTGCTAGAAATAATTCTTGTCTAAGTAAGGTTTGATCTTAACTAGAGAAGTATCGTGAGTTGATGATGGCTCCGTGGGAGCATTGTTGATTTAGTTATTTTCATGGTTATGTGATGCATGTGTTAGTGGTGCATAGCATGCCATTGTGACACCGGTTGTTTCACTTTAAGTTGAACCTGATAAATAACTCAACTTGAATATGTTGTTGACCGGGTCATGGTGCCGCTGAAACGAGTCTTTCCCAGTGCAACCACATTTGCCAGTATGGGACGGCCTTAATGCGTTTCATTGTCGTACCTCTGGTCGGTGCCTCCATCTAGGGAAGGTTATGGGCGTGTTGTACCCTGGCCCGGTAAGCAGGCATAACCTTGTGTGCCCGTTGTTAAGTTATGTTTTGGTACCGGGTCCCAGAGTGGATCGGACCACGACGGTGGTCGAGGTGTCTGGAGGTAGACACAGGGCCACCCAGGACTAGCCCGATGGGGACCGAGTCGGAGTGGCCGGGAGAGTGTCATGACAATGAAATGGTTTCATCAGAATGCCATTGGTCCACCCGAATGGGAGTGCGAGGCCATGGGTTCCGTAGTGTGGGTACAGTGTACTAACCTCTGCAGAGTGTATATTAATCTATCGATAGCCGAGTCCATGGTTACGGACACACTCAAAAGTAGGGCACACCATGGGTCAACACTTAATAAATTTGCACACTAAGTTTGTACTGAGGATGGCAGTAAGGCCATCGTGTTGAGTTGGGCCACGAGTTGGTCGGGTTGTGATCGCCATAAGGATCACGGGCCACGAGTTGGTCGGTTTGTGATCGCCGTAAGGATCACGGGCCACGAGTTGGTCGGGTTGTGATCGCCGTAAGGATCACGGGCCATGAGATGGTCGGGTTGTGCTCGCTGTAAGGATCACGGGCCATGAGTTGGTCGGGTGGTGATCGCCATAAGGATCACGGGTTTGTTGTCGGGTTGTGATCGCCGTAAGGATCATGGGTTTGTTTTTGAGATCTGCATGTTGGTGCTCTGGGAATGATCATGTTCGGCAAGCAAGTCCATGGGACGAGTATCAGTTAACCATATTCACAGCATGTTGGATATATTGTTGCATTGATGTTAAATGGTTAAATATCATGATATTGTTTGTCATTATGTTTATGCTTGTTGTGAGCTTGCAAGTACATTCAATGTACTGACCTGGCGTGCCATGCCAGATTTCAGGAAAGTCTCGTTGGAAAGGAGTGATGTCCGAGTCTAGATCGTGTCCACATCGGTGTCCCTGTGCTATCGAGTTCCGCTACGACGTTGTTCCGCTGCCGCGTAGTTGTCATGATGGAGGCCCCCTTTATGTTCACTAAATAATGTACATATTGTACAGCCGCACCGTGCGTGCCGCTTGGCCTCGCTAACTGTTGTAATATAACCTATGCTCCGCTAGCATGAATAAAGCAGTTGTTTTTCTGTACCAAGTTGTTGTGTGTTGCCAGAAGACAAGGTCTCTGGGCTGGCAATGCAAGGTAAACCAGTTGCTTTGAGCCGGGGTGCCACAACGCTTGGCATCAGAGCCGCGCTGACTGTAGGCCATGCTAGACTAAGCCGAGTTAACTGGATGTTAGATACGAGTTGTAGCTGAGTGCCGCTAACATTTTTAGTGGTTGTTGCATCGCCTGGACTGATTTTTTCTGCTAACTTGCTAATGGTTGTGAGTGTAGATGGCTCCGGTGCTGTATCCGTGCCAGTTGCAGCCGATGCCGTACACGTCACCGCATCTCCTTCGTAATGTGTGGCGTCGGCTGTACCCTCACGGTGAAGATCCAGTTTATCGTGTGTACCGGGAGCGCCTAGCTGACTCAGTGTACGAGTATCATGCCGTGGTTACTCTACGCACCAGTTCTGACTCCATCTCTTACACTCGTCCCTCTCGAAGGGGCCGTGCTTCTACCGCTTCTCAGGCTGTCTAGTTTGCTGCATTCGAGGTACTTGTTGAGCTCCGCTACAACGAGGTCTGGATGCAGAACCACCTAGGTTTCCATTACTATCCTTCTCTCCACGATAATGGTCGTGTCCGTTTCCCTGTCATTGATCCGGAGTCTGATAGTGTAGCTAGCCACCTTTCTCACTATATCACCGCTAGCTATCTTCTGATCTACGAGCTGGCTCGTGAGCTGAGTCGTGCCCGTACTGCTTTAGCTTCTGCTTTAGTCTCTGCTCGCTCAGTCACTACTCCACCATCTGTAGGATTTATTCCCTATATTCCTGCCAGTTCGAGATCCCCTGTCTCCCCGGTTACTCCTCCGAGTAGCTCGGGCATCGTGACTATGAGTCCACTTAGGGCTCCTGCGGAGTGGGCTTCACTCCTCGCCAGTTCTGTAGCCCCGATGATTCACCCTCCACCTGCCCTAGAGGGAGAGCCCTCGAGGAAGCGTCGTCGTGTCACATTTAACCCAGAGGTCTCAGTTAACCCCGCCAGTTCAGGATCCGAGTCCGCTTCAGGAGACGACCCTGCAGCACAAGCGGAGCCGTAGAGCTTCCAAGTATTCGCAGTCGTCAGGATGGAGTATGGATGTAGTCGTACGAGTCATGATGTTTCATTTCATGTATGAGGGTAGTTGGACCTGGCATGTTGTTATCATTCATGTATGAGTCTATGTATAATTATGTTGGACTTTATTCGCTGTATTTTCTTCGCCATTTCGGTTTTATTCGGATTTTTGTTGCTGGCTTCTCCCCAGTTTATTCTTGAATGCTTCTCATCTCGTTTGCGTTGACTTGGGAAAATCATATTAGGATGACGTGGGGAGGCTGCAATAGCAACGTTCGCGAGGGTTCTCCTGTTCGGCGTTCCGCATGACAAGCAGGACAATCACCCGAGCCGTACATTCCACCACCGCCTCCACCGCCAAATCCGCCCTCCACCGAGCAAATTATGCGTATGTTCGAGGAAAGACGAAATAGTGATATGATGGAAATATTCAGAAGTACTCAAGATATGGTTGGGCAGAATGGAAATCAGCCCGATCACCACTCCAAGTTGTCGGATTTTCAAAGGACTAAGCCTCCCAGTTTCAGTCAGGCCATTGATCCCTTGGATGCAGATGATTGGCTAAGAACTATGGAAAAGAAGCTTGAGGTTGCTCAAACTACTGAAGAGTATAAGCTTCCATTTGTAACACATTATCTTGAAGGCGCTGCTGCTATATGGTGGGAAAATGAAAAAGCCACGGGGACTACTAAGGAAAAATTACCTGGTCAAGATTCAAGGAGCAATTCCGGAAATATCACATCCCTACGGGAATTATGAAGACTAAGCAGCGTGAATTTCTCGCACTCCTCCAAGGAAGTCAGTCTGTGGGAGAATATTTGCAGAAATTCAATCACCTGTCACGTTACTCTCAATATGACATGGCCACTGAGGAAAGAAAGATGGACAGGTTCCTTGGTGGATTAAACCCGCAACTTCGTTGTGCTCTCAGTATGCTCGATTTCCCAGACTTCCAGACTCTGGTAAACAAGGCTTTCATTGCTGAAAGGGAACACAAGCTTGTATCAGATAATAAGCCTGCCCATAACGATCACAAGCATAAATTTGAGCCAAGAAAGGAAATGCAGCCAATGCAGAAGGATCGCACCTGGCAGCCGACTTAGGTAGCATACAAGCCCAATTGGTAACAAAATGTGAACAAGACCACCACCCAAGTCAAGAATGACGTAGTCAACCCGGTTCTGGAGAATCGCCTACGCGGCAATTCTTGTTACAGTTGTGGAAAAACCGGACATTATGCCAAATAGTGTCCCAAGAACAACCGGACTGATGCAATATTCAAACCACAAGTCCATTATCTGGAGACAGGCCCAAATTAGCACGACATCACGGGATATGTTCATCACATTTCTGCCGACGAAGCCCCAGAGAATCTCGAAGTCATCATTGGTATGTTCTCTGTTAATAACATAGCTGCCGTAATTTTATTTGACTCTGGGGCTTCCCACTCTTTTATCTCTCGGAGTTTTGTTTCCCAAAAAAAATTTCCCTGTTCGCTTTTGGGCAAGAATATGCTGGTACAAACCCCGGGATCTCTTATCAGAAGCAATCTAGTCTGTCGTAATTTGGAAGTCAGTATCAACGGAGTCTGTTTTCCAACCTCTTTGATACTTATTGAGTCTGATAAGTTGGATGTTATCTTGGGTATGAATTGGTTGACTCAGTACCAAGTGTGCATAAATTGTGCGACCCGAGAAGTCAACTTGACCAGCCAGGAGGGACAAACTACAAAATTTATTGCTCGTAGGAGCATACCCTCCAAGGAGATGGTCTTTACAGCGATAACTGAAATGGAATTAATTCCGGTGGTCAGTGAATTTCCTGATGTATTCCTAGAAGAACTGTCAGGCATGCCACCTTATCGAGAGCTTGAGTTTTCAATAGATCTTGTGCCCAGAACAACACCAATACACAAGAAATATTATCGAATCCTGTGATCAGAATTAGTGGAGCTAAAGGAACAGCTTGATGAAATGCTCCAAAAAGGGTATATCCGCCCCAGTTCCTCACCATGGGGATCACCTGCTATTTTCATGGACAAGAAAGATGGCAGCCTCCGCATGTGTGTGGATTACCGTCAGTTGAATGATGTTATAATCAAAAACAAATACCCTTTGCCAAGAATTGATGACTTGTTTGATTGGCTCAGTGGAGCCAAGGTGTTCTCCAAGATCTATTTACGTACCGGATATTATTAGGTCAAAATTAAAAAGGAGGATATTCCCAAGACCGCGTTCACCACTCGCTACGGTCTCTATGAATATACAGTCATGTCTTTTGGCCTTACCAACGCCCTCGCCCTTTTCATGCACATGATGAATAAAGTATTCATGGACTTCCTCAATAAGTTGGTGGTCGTCTTCATCGATGACATACTCATTTACTCGAGAAGTGGAGAAGAGCATAAGGAACACCTCCGAGCAGTGTTACAACGACTCCGTGAGCATCAGTTATACGCCAAATTCAGTAAATGTGAGTTTTGGCTCAAGCAAGTGGATTCCTCGGGCATGTGCTATCCGCTGAAGGTATAGCCGTGGACCCAAGCAAGGTAAAAGACGTGCTCGACTGGTTGCCACCCGCCACCGTATCTCAGATCCGGAGTTTTCTTGGACTAGCCGGATACTACTGCCGCTTCATTGAATGGTTCTCCAAAATTGCTAAACCCATGACAGAGCTGCTCAAAAAGGATAAGAAGTTTGAATGTACTACAGACTGTGAGAAAAGTTTCACCGAGTTAAAGAAACTCTTGACAACTGCACCAGTATTAACACTTCCAGTTATCTACCACAGCATTGATGTGTACTGCGACGCATCCAGACAAGGTCTAGGATGCGTACTTATGCAAGATGGCAAGGTAGTAGCCTATGCCTCACGGCAGCTACGAACCCACGAAGGGAATTACCCCACTCATGATTTGGAAATGGCCGCGGTAGTTCATGCTTTAAAAATTTGGAGACACTACCTCATCGGAAAAAGGTGCCAAATTTTTACCGATCATAAAAGCCTCAAATATATTTTTACTCAGCCGGATTTAAATCTCCGTCAACGAAGATGGCTTGAGTTGGTCAAGGATTATGACCTTGGGATTAATTACCATCCGGGTAAGGCCAACGTGGCTGCAGATGCACTCAGTCAAAAACCCATCAGTTTAAATGTCATATTGGAATCTTTGCCTCCCGAACTTAAAGAAGAGATTGCTCAGCTCAACCTGGTCATAGTTGAGGCTGGCCTCACCAATATTCTAAAAATCACCCCTACTCTTGAGGAAGATATTCGCAAAGCCTAGCCTGGCGATGCCGATCTGCAGAAACGCGTGAAGCTTTCCGATTTCTCGAAGGATCAGTATGGTACCCTCCAATTCAGGGGAAGGATTTGTGTGCCTAATCAAGCAGCTTTGAAGCAGAAAATCCTATCAGAAGCCCATGAATCCTCGTATTCTATTTACCATGGGGGTACAAAAATGTACGAAGATCTTCGACAAATATTCTGGTGGGATGGAATGAAGAAAGACATTGCTTATTTCGTGTCCTGTTGTGACATATGCAATAAGGTAAAGGCGGAACATCAGAAGCCAGCCGAACTTCTCCAACCGCTGCCCGTGTCACAGTGGAAATGGGAGGATGTCTGTATGGACTACATTACGGGACTACCTAAGACCCGACGGGGCAATAATGCGATCTGGGTTATAGTGGATACATTGACCAAGGTAGCCCACTTCCTCCCAATCGGAACCTCATATCGAGCAAATGAGCTTGCATGGCTGTACGTATCCAGAATAGTCAGTCTGCATGGAGTTCCCTGAACCATCACTTCCGACTGAGGTTCACTTTTCACCTCTGCTTTTTGGTCCCGTCTCCATCAAGCCCTCAGAACGGAATTGAAATTCAGTACCTGTTATCATCCTCAGATGGATGGACAGATCGAACGGGTAAATCAAATACTCGAAGATATGCTCCAAGCCTATGTTTTGGCCCAAGGCCCAAAATGGGAAGATTGCTTGCCGTACGCCGAGTTCTCGTATAACAATAGCTTCTAGACCAGTTTAAAGATGTCACCATGTGAAGCTCTGTATGGCCGTAAGTGCCGCACTCCATTAAATTGGTCTCAAACCAGGGATAGCCGAATTTTCGGAATGGATCTCATGCTGGAAGCTGAGAAACAAGTCAAGGAGATCTGAGACAGATTGCAATTGGCCAAATCACGCCAGAAAAGTTATTACGATGCAAAACACTGACAGATCAGCTTCGAACCCGGAGAACATGTCTATCTTCGAGTCATGCCTATGTAAGGTATCAAGAGGTTTCAAGCCTGTGGAAAGTTGGCACCCAGATTTATTGGTCCATTTCCAGTTATGACACGAGTAGGTGCTGTGGCATATCAGTTGGAGTTGCCCCCTGAACTGTCAGACATGCACAACGTGTTCCACGTTTCACAATTGCGACAGTGCATATCCCCGACCGATTTGACAGAGATAGAGCTGGCAATGGACTTAACCGATGAAGAGAGACCGGTGAAAATTTTGGATCAAATGGAAAGAGTCACTTGCAGTAAAGCACGAAAATTTTACAAAGTCCAATGGAAGCATCATACTGAGTCAGAATCAACCTGGGAACTAGAAGAATTTCTAAGGGCATGTTATCCAGAATGGTTTTCTCAAGCAACCGAATCTCGAGGAAGAGATTCATTCTAAGTGGGGGAGGCTTGTGACAGCCTGGTTTTTGCCCTCTTTTACTTGCCTGGTTTTTAGTGAGTTGGTCTTGAATTTGGAGTTTTGGAATCATTTCATTTGGACTTAACCACTTGGGTACCCCTTGATTTTCACCCAAGTGCTCCCTCTCCTCCTAAAAACCATCATTTCACCTCTGGTTCAACCCAAAATATGACTTGAAATATTTTCTTAAATGAAAAATATTCATTTTGCCCTCCAAAACCCTAGTTAGCCCATTGTGCTCCAAAGCAACCCTAATTTTCCTTGCCCCGAAAATCCTGAGAAAAATCCCAGTTATTCTTTGGACCCTAGGGCACCTTTATGAGCAAAAATATTTCACCACTCTTTGGAATATTTTGGCTACAGAAAATAAATTCACTTCTGGGCAGAAATAGTAGTTTCTACAACAACTACCTTTTTACTAGCTCCATTGTAACTGGTTTTTCTTGTGCCCATTTACCTTAGTAAGTGTAAGTAAAACCCCAAAGCTCAGCCCTTGACTCCCAGTAGTTTGACCACAGTAACTCTCCAAAGTTACTGTCCAGAAACTTACCAGCAGTACAAATTTATTTCTACTGCACCTGGATCCTAGCCAGACCATGGTAACACATCAGTTTACTAAGGACTACACACCAGATATCTTGGTTAGTGCTTAGGGTGGACTTATGTCACCGTTCACGCGGTGACCGTGTTCGTCCGAGCGTGCTGGCATGCAAAACACGCGCTCTGCACGGCGCCGAGCACTCTGTTGAGCGCGTGCTCGCTGCCCTGCCGGCCAAAGCATGCCACCCCTCGCCACCATCCTCGTATCCACCCCCTTAACTCCCCCTGGCACTCACCGATGCCGGAGCTCATCGCAGCGAGCACGAGCACGATCCGGCCAACGACACATTGCCCACCGCACTGTGCTCGTCGCGTTTCCCCTCGCTCCTGTGCTCGTTCGTGCCCGTGCACAGTTCCTGCGTGACCTCCGTCATCTTCTCCCTATCTCTCTAGCGCCGTTCATCGCCGGGCGCCAGGGACAGGTGTCCTCCGGCGGAGCCCGAGCCCTCCTCACCGCCCGTCTATAAAAGCCGCCACCCCCAGCCTCTTGGAGCACCCGTAGCCTCTCCCACATCCACCACGAGCCAGTAGAAGCCGCAGCCTGGCCAGGGAGGCTGCGGGCTACCGTACCAAAGCCGAGCTCGCCGGCGATCCCCTCCGGATCGTCCCCGCAGCTCCGACCCCTCCCAAGCCAAGGCGACCCTGCCAGGGCCTCCGCCACTCATCGGTGAGGCCAACCCACCCCACTGGAGCCCCTGGAGCCGCCCCAAGCCGCCGCCGTCTTTGTCTCCGGCAACCTCCGCCCTGTGCCTCCGCTGGAGAGGACGATTCCGACGCCGTCCGGTCACCGCTAGCTACGTTACGGGTACAGGCAGGTGTGCAACCTTCTTCTCCGTCAATCCCTCCCTCTCGTTTGACCCTAAGAAGCCTCATGACCGGCGTGTGCTCCGGTGAAGCGCCGCCTCCCTCTGTTTCCCTCTCCCCTCTGTCTGGCCTGACTAACAGGGCCCGCTAGTCAGCCACTTGATACGTCTCCAACGTATCTATAATTTTTGATTGTTCCATGCTATTATATTACCCCTTTGGGATGTATATGGGCTTTATTTTACACATTTATATCATTTTTGGGACTAACCTACTAATCGGAGGCCCAACCCGTATTGTTATTTTTTTGTCTATTTCAGTATTTCGAAGAAAAGGAATATCAAACGGAGTGCAAACGGAATGAAACCTTTGGGAGCATGATTTTTGGAAGGAACGTGATCCAGAGGACTTGGAGTGCAAGTCAAAAAGCAGCTGAGGTGGCCATGAGATAGGAGGGCGCGCCCCCCCTATAGGGCGCACCCCCCTATCTCGTGGGCCCCTCGGGCAGCCACCGACGTACTTCTTCCTCCTATATATACCTACGTACCTCGAAAACATCCGAGAGGAACCCGAAACACAATTTCCACCACCGTAACCTTCTGTATCCACGAGATCCCATCTTGGAGCCTTCGCCGGCACTCTGTCGGAGGGGGAATCAACCACGGAGGGCTTCTACATCAACATCCTTGCCTCTCCGATGAGTTGTGAGTAGTTTACCACAGACCTATGGGTCCATAGGTATTAGCAAGATGGCTTCTTCTGTCTTTTTGGATCTCAATACAATGTTCTCCCCCTCTCTTGTGGAGATCTATTCGATGTAATCTTTTTCTGCAGTGTGTTTGTCGAGATCCGATGAATTGTGGGTTTATGATCAGATTTATCTATGGATAATAATTGAATCTTCTCTGAATTCTTTTGTATGATTGAGTTATCTTTGCAAGTCTCTTCGAATTATCATTTTGGTTTGACCTACTAGATTGATCTTTCTTGCCATGGGAGAAGTTCTTAGCTTTGGGTTCAATCTTGCGGTGTCCTTACCCAGTGACAGAAAGGGTCACAAGGCACGTATTGTATTGTTGCCATCGAGGATAACAAGATGGGGTTTATATCATATTGCTTGAGTTTATCCCTCTACATCATGTCATCTTGCTTAATGCGTTACTATGTTCTTATGAACTTAATACTCTAGATGCAGGCAGGGGTCGGTCGATGTGTGGAGTAATAGTAGTAGATGCAGGCAGGAGTCGGTCTACTTGTTATGGATGTGATGTCTATATACATGATCCTGCCTAGATAATCTCATAATTATTCGCTTTTCTATCAATTGCTCGACAGTAATTTGTTCACCCATCGTAATACTTATGCTATCTTGAGAGAAGCCTCTAGTGAAATCTATGGCCCCCGGGTCTATTTCCTATCATATTTGCTTCCAATCTACTTTTATTTGCATCTTTACTTTTTTGCATCTATATTATAAAATACCAAAAATATATTTATCTTATTTTACTATCTTTATTAGATCTCACTTTTGCAAGTGGCCGTGAAGGGATTGACAACCCCTTTATCGCGTTGGTTGCGAGTTCTTAGTTTGTTTGTGTAGGTGCGTGGGACTTTTGAGGAGCCTCCTACTGGATTGATACCTTGGTTCTCAAAAACTGAGGGAAATACTTATGCTACTATTGCTGCATCACCCTCTCCTCTTCGAGGAAAACCAACGCAAGCTCAAGACGTAGCAAGAAGGATTTCTGGCGCCGTTGCCGGGGAGGTCTTCGCTCAAGTCAAGACATACCAAGTATCCATCACAAACTCATCTCCCTCGCATTTACATTATTTGCCATTTGCCTCTCGTTCTCCTCTCCCCCACTTCACCTTTGTCATTTTATTCGCCCTCTCTTTCCCAATCTCCTCCTCTCTTCTCCGCTTGCCTTCTTCTGCTTGCTTGTGTGCCTGTTTGTCGTTATGGCTTTGCCTAAGGGTCCTGATCACCTTCTCAGATGGATGGAAGAGATTGAATCAAATATTAGAAGCTTTATGAATTTGCAATTTGAGCATAATAATTTCTTTAGAAAAGAGCTTAAGGAACAAAAAGGTTTTTTGGGATTTATGAACAAAGAGCTTGATGATATCAATAAAGAATTTTATAGTGTTAACGCTCAAATTACCCTGCTTGAAAAATGCTATAGCCAAATTTCTGACAAGCAAGCCACCTTAGTCAATAAGATGGCTGCTAAACCAGAAAAATTAGATGGAAATAATGATGAGGATCTTAAAGTTATTGATGCGTCTCCTATTAGATCTATGTTTTGCAATATGAATTTGATGATTATGGGACTGATGATGAATCAACTTTGCCTAGAAGGCATCCTAAGAATTCGAAGTCTTTAGATTTTGATGCTAATTTTGGTAAAAGTGAGATTGGAGAAGTCACAACTTTAAATAGTATTGAACCCACTATCTTGGATTTCAAGGAATTTGATTATGATAATTGTTCTTTAAAAGGTTGTATTTCCTTGTTGCAACCCGTGGTTAATTCTACTCATGCTTATAGTCAAAACAAAGCTTTTACCAAACACATTGTTGATGCCTTGATGCAATCTTATGATGAAAAACTTAATTTGGAAGTTTCTATACCTAGAAAACTTAATGATGAGTGGGAATGTACCACTAGTAGAAAAGGGGGCAATGGTCCAGGCTGGGTCAGCCCATTAGTCCCGGTTCAATCCAGAACCGGGACCAATAGGCGCATTGGACCCGGTTCGTGAGCCTTGGGGGCCGGCCGGGTCACGTGAGCCATTGGTCCCGGTTCTTCTGGACCTTTTGGTCCCGGTTGGTGGGACGAACCGGGACCAATGGGCCTTGGTCCTGGCCCACCACCATTGGCCCCGGTTGGTGGGACGAACCGGGACCAAAGGCAGCCCATTAGTCCCGGTTGGTGGCACGAACCGGGACTAAAGGGGTGGTCCTCGTTGTGGCCAGAGTTTATTCCCACCTCGCCAACCGAAGGGGGCTCACACCGGTTTATAAGCCCCTCCCTCTCTGCCTTGTTGAACTGCTCTCAAAGTGAAAATAGATGCCCTTATACAGGAAATTTGACCTAAATTCATATTGAATTTCTCTGAAGTTAGTAGAAATTTATTATGAATTTAGGTCTAATATTCTCTATAAGCGCATCTATGCTCATTTCTGAGTAGTTTTTTATATAGTTTTTTTTTCTTTTCTGCTATATTTATTTTTTTCTATTTATTTCTGAGTTGTAATAAGTTATTAAAAATAAAAAAGATTTTAGTAAAGTTAATCACAACTATTTTTTCTTCTAATTATTTCTGAGTAGTTTTTTATATAGTTTTTTCTTTTCTGCTATATTTATTTTTTTCTATTTATTTCTGTGTGGTAATAAGTCATTAAAAATAAAAAAGAGGCGCAATGCTAGTTAATTCGCTTCAAGCCTTTCAGAATAGTGTAAACTGCACTGCACATAGTTTCGTGCAGTCTACCCTATTCCTCAAGGGTTGAAGCGAACCAACGTGCAGGTGAGCATTGAGCCTCTTCTTCATCTTCTCTGCACTCAGGGCTTATAAACAGCTGCGAGTGCCTCTCGCTTGGCGAGGTGGGACTAAAAAGGGGGCAATGGTCCAGGCCGGTCGGGTCAGCCCATTAGTCCCGGTTCAATCCAGAACCGGGACCAATGGGGGCATTGGACCCGGTTCGTGAGCCCCGGGGACCGGCCGGGCCACGTGGGCCATTGGTCCCGGTTTGTCTGGACCTTTTGGTCTCGGTTGGTGGGACGAACCGGGACCAATGGGCCTTGGTCCTGGACGACCACCATTGGCCCCGGTTGGTGAGACGAACCGGGACCAAAGGCAGCCCATTATGGTTCGGCCCTCGTGATACCATGCCAACTTTCAACTTTCAACTTTTTTAGAGTTCATTTGAAATGCTTTAATGCAGAAAACAAAAGAGAATAAATAATGCCGAAAACAAAAGAAAAAAACTGGAAATAAAATAAAATAAATAAAGCAAAAAGAAAACAAAAAAGTGTATTCAAATTTGAAAACTAATGGCACTAACAGAAAATTTATAATTTTTCTAAAACTAAAAGCAAAAAGAATTAAAAAGTAAAGCAAAAAAACAAAAGAAAATAAATAATGCAGAAAACAAAACAAAAAAACTGGGAAAAAAATAGCAACAATAAGTATTTTGTTGTAAGTAGAAACAAAATAAAATAAATAAAGCACGAAACAAAACAAAAAAACAAAAAAAGTGTTTTCAAATTTGAGAACTAATGGCACTAACAGAAAGTTTAAAATTGTTTTAAAACTAAAAGCAAAAAGAATTAAAAAATAAAGCAAAAAAACAAAAGAAAATAAATAATGCAGAAAACAAAACAAAAAATCTGGGAAAAAAATAAAAATAGCAACAATAAGTAAAGGGAAAAAAGTGCCTCCTACTGGGCACCCACGGCCTGAATACGACTAGAAACCCACCATGGGCCAGGATTCAGGCCCGCAGGTGGCCCAGTAGGCCCATCAGGCAATGCGGTAGTAAGTAGGCCCGTGAGCCTGAAGTGGAGAGGAGCTCGAGAGGGGTGCGGCAGTGGGGCTTATAAACCACTGCGCGCCCCTCTCAGCTAGGCTTTTCTATATAAGGAAAATTTCAGAACCGCATCCCCACTTCGATCTCTCCTCCTCCTCTTGATCTCCCGACGCCGTCGCTTGTCGCCACCTCGCCGTCGCCGCCCCGCCCCAACGCTATCGCCGCCCCGCCCCGACGCCGTCGCCGACCCGCCCCGCCCCGACGCCGTCGCCGCCCCGCCCCGCCCGGCCGCCCCGACGTCACCACCCATGACGCTGTCGCCGCCCCGTGCCGCACCTCACCTTCGCCGTCGCCGTCGACCTCGCCGTGAGCAATTTAGATTTTTGTTAGATTTTTGTGATTTTTGTTAGATTTTTGTTTTATTTTTTTGTAGTTTATAGATTTTTTTTGTTAGATTAGATGTGTAGTAATTTAGATATGTAGTTCATAGTAAGTTAATTTAGATTGTGTGATTAATTTGTTCATATTGTGTTAGATTTTTTTTCTGTTAATAGATTTTTTGGGTGTAATTAATGTGTTCATATTGTGTTAGATTTTTTTTCTGTTAATAGATTTTTTTTGGTGTAATTAATGTGTTCATATTGTGTTAGATTTTTTTTCTGTTAATAGATTTTTTTTCTGTTAATAGATTTTTTTCTGTTAATAGATTTTTTGGTGTAATTAATTTGTTCATATTGTGTTAGATTTTTTGGGTGTAATTAATGTGTTCATATTGTGTTAGATTTTTTTCTATTAATAGATTTTTTTGGTATTAATTTGTTCATAGTATGTTTGGTGATATTATTGTTAATAGATTTTTTGGTGATATTTAGATTGTGTTAGTAATTAAGTACTATAATTGAACTAGGTAGTTAGAAAAATATAATTACTACTTTATTTATTTATAATAAGTGCTTAGTACTTGAACTAGATAGTTGATTTAATTAATAAAACTACTTTATTTAACTATATATAGAAGTACGTAGTTCCCGCATCGACGTCGGCGATGCCTATCCCGCATCCTCGTCGTCGTCGACTCGGCGATGGAGGCCTGCTTGATCAGGGCCATGTTCGGGACTGGGCTCCGCCGGGCTGGTATTGGGAGGTGCTACCTTCTGGGGGATGTAGGTTGGTGAGGACGCAGCCCGTTGTTGACCCGATCCTTGTTTGGTGGCGGTCGCGTGGGCCAGTGACGGTGCCGAGGCTTCCGGACACCGTAGAGGTGGTACGTCACCGTGTCAGCGAGGAGGACGAGCACGTCCGTCGCTACATGGTCGCGTTGGAGGGCAGGTTCGACAATACCTGGCAGGTTCTTCAGGGATCTCACTGGAGCTATGATCCTGTGATCGTTCCTTATCTTTGGGTGTCCACCGCCCGCGACGGTACCCGTCGGGCGCTATGGTTCTAGCTGTATTAATTAGCGATGCTATATGTATGATAGTATTCGAGGAGTATTCGACGATGTACGGACACAAGAGATGATGTACTTTTCGTTATAATTGAATGCATGCTAATTTGAATACCACTTTATTTTATGATTTGGTTTTGCTTATTGAATGCTCATATTGGAAAAGTACTCCTACTTTGAATGCTCATATTTGGTTTATGCCGTCGTGGGGGTAGCTTCTCCTTCATTCCCGTGTGCTAGATAATTTGTTGTAATAATGCACTCGGTAATGAAAGGAGGAGCTACATACCATCACCGATAGTCAACCCGTGATTAATAATAATGATCTAATTTAGGTTTTTTAGTACATATATTTAATATTTGTATTATGAACTTAGGCCGGAAATGTCGTACTTGGATGATGAAAACCGCCCGGGGGAGTGCGACTGGTGCCACGACGACCGAGGTATGTGCAACAGGTTCATTGAGCTGGACGAAGATCGGTGCTTCAGCATTAAGCTCGAGGAGACCTTCGATGTTCATACGGTACGCAACGACGACAATAGTTTTTTCGTAATTAAGCACGAGTTCAACTATTTTAACGTGTATTTTTCATCTTTTCCAATTCGACTAGCTTATCCCATGCTTTGCAAGACGCTATGTCTTGGAGAGGATGGGTTTTGAAGACCATGAAAGTATGGAAACCAAAAAAATTATCCTAAGTACCCATCATGGTGTAGATTTTCAAGTAAAGTTGTACAATGCTCAGAGTATAACCCATTTTGGTTGCAAAAACTAGGAAGCACTTTGCAAGATGTATGGTTTTGATGAGGGTATGCTTGTCACCATGGATCTTGGTGATCCTACAATCGCGCAAGAGAGACCTACGATTTTTCGTCCTTGTGGATACACCTCCAATTCTTCCCCCATGTGAGCTTAACATAGTTATTAAGTAATTTATATTGTTTATTTCAAAATAGTTGACAACTTATTCTCCATTGACAGCTTATTTTCATTCTTCAAAGAATGTGCGGAAGATGGTAGACAGAACCTACTACACCGAAGGCTCTGAACTAACTTATCAGGAGAAAAATCATCTGGTCGCATTTTGTACTGATCTTGAGAATTACAATGTCTACAATCGAACTCCTCAACATTATGGTCAATACGTGCCACTAGTGCACGTGTTGAACTACGATAACTACCATGGAGATACCCTGGTAAGATTTTTTACTATTACGACATCCGTGCATCTTTTTGCACACTTCTAAAACTAGTACATCATATCATTGCTAACTACGAAGTTATTACTATGTTTTTCAACAGATAATCCCGAATGATTGTGTGCCTCATCTGATGTATACACACGGTAGCCTTCATGTTTTGAACATACAACCAGGTCTTCCTACGAATCTGAACTGTCCATACCGGGTTTCTAAAAGAAGTGGAGACATGACAATCAAAGAATGGAAAAAAATGTATGGACAGTCGTAAGGAGCTTCTTGGAAGCAACATTCAGCGAAGGGCAAAAATTGGAGACAGGATGATCGCCATTCTTCATAATGGAGAGTCAGGGTTTATATTGTTTTATGCTATTTTACGTTAAGGGTGTTTAGGTCCTACCTGATACTGATGATCATGTGCTAAGAACAATTATGTAGGGTTGGGTTCGATGACTATGAGGATGATGATCGTATGACTTATTATTAATAACGAGTAGAAGTTGTATGCTGATGCATGATTAGTAGGACGAGTACTTGTTATTATATATGCTGATGTATGCGAGCATGCATGAGTTATTATATCAGCGGGTAAAATGAACATATATAGCAGCAGCGTTGGTAAACCAAGGACGAAGATATAAGAGAGGACACTTCTCTCTATTAGCTAGCTAATATAACAACCTAAAAATAACCCCCAAAACCCCTAAAGCAGCCACTTTCCAAAAACAAAACATGGACTTTTGGTCCCGGTTGGTGCCACCAACCGGGACCAAAGGCCCCCTGACTGGGCTCGGCGCACAGGGCCACGTGGAGGCACATTGGTCCTGGTTCGTGTTTGAACCGGGACTAATGGGTGGAGGTATTAGTAACGACCCATTAGTCCTAGTTCATGAACCGGGACTAAAGGCCCTTACGAACCGGGACTATTAGGTGTTTTTCTACTAGTGTACTATAAAGATTAGAATTAAAGATTATGAGTGTTTTGCTTTATGTGATCTGGGTGCTAGTGTTTCCATGATTCCGAAAAATTTATGTGATATTCTAGGCTTCCATGATCTTGATGATTGCTCGTTAAATTTGCGCCTTGCCGATTCCACCATTAAAAAGCCAATGGGAAGGATCAATGATGTTCTTATTGTTGCAAATAGAAATTTGGTGCCCATTGATTTTATCGTTCTTGATATAGATTGCAATCTTTCTTTCCCTATTATTCTTGGTAGACCTTTCCTTAGAACGATTGGCGCGATTATTGATATGAAGGAAGGGAATATTAGATTCGAATTTCCATTAAAGAAAGGCATGGAGCACTTTCCAAGAAAGAAAGTCAAATTACCTTATGAATCTATCATGCGGGCTACTTATGAATCAAGTGCCAAAGATGGCAGTCGTTAGATCTATCTTTGCTTTTATGCCTAGATAGGGGCGTTAAACAATAGCGCTAGTTGGGAGGCAACTCAATTTTTCTTTATGTTCTTTGTTTTTGATCCTGTTTAGTAATAGATTTTGCTTCTACTTTCTGTTTAGATGTGTTTTTATCTTTTAGTTAGTGTTTGTGCCAAGTAGAACCTATAGGATAAACTATGATGTTAGTTGATATGATTCTGCTGAAAAACAAAAACTTTGCACTCACGAAAAAAAATCAATAAATCACGTAAATGAACTTTTGCTTTGATTCTTTTTGCTGCTGATCAATAAACAAATTTTCCAGTACGTCCTATTTTGTTAGGATTTTTAGAGTTCCAGAAGTTTGCGTTAGTTATAGATTGCTACAGACTGTTCTGTTTTTGAAAGATTCTGTTTTTCGTGTGTTGTTTGCTTATTTTGATGCATCTATGGCTAGTAAAATAGTTTATAAACCATAGAGAAGTTGTAATACAGTAGGTTTAACACCAAAATAAATAAAGAATGAGTTCATTACAGTACCTTATGTGGTGGTTTTGTTTTCTTTCACAAACGGAGCTTATAAGATTTCCTGTTGAGTTTTGTGTTGTGAAGTTTTCAAGTTTTGGGTAAAGCTTTTATGGACTATGGAATAAAGGGTGGCAAGAGCCTAAGCTTGGGGATGCCCAAGGCACCCAAAGATATTCAAGGATAGCCAAAAGCTTAAGCTTGGGGATGTCCCGGGAAGGCATCCCCTCTTTCGTCTTCGTTCATTGGTAACTTTACTTGGAGCTATATTTTTATTCGCCACATGATATGTGTTTTGCTTGGAGCGTCGTGTATTATATTAGTCTTTGATTTTTAGTTTACCACAATCATCCTTGCTGTACACACCTTTTTGGAGAAGCCTATTTGATTAGAATTTGCTAGAATACTCTATGTGCTTCACTTATATCTTTTGAGTTTGATAGTTTTTGCTCTAGTACTTCACTTATATCTTTTAGAGCACGGCGGTGGCTTGATTTTATAGAAATTGCTAGTCTCTCATACTTCACTTATATTATTTTGAGAGTCTTTTAGAACAGCATGGTATTTTCTATGGTTACAAATTTGGTCCTAGAATGATGAGCATGGGTATAATAAAAACTATCATAGAAATTGAATTGGATGCTATGATAAATTTGTTGCTTGATAATTGTTTTGAGATATAAAGGTAGTAATGTTAGGGCCATGCTAGTGGATAATTATGAAGTTGAGAAATACTTTTGTTGAAGTTGGCAAGTCCCGTAGCATGCATGTATGGTAAAAGTTGTGTGACAAATTTGTTGCATGAGGTGCTCTTTTGATTGTCTTCCTTATGAGTGACAGTCGGGGATGAGCGATGGTATTTTCCTACCAATCTATCCCTCTTGGGGCATGCGTAGTAGTACTTTGCTTTGAGGGCTAAGTAGACTCTTGCAGTAAGTATATGAGTTCTTTATGACTAATGTGAGTCCATGGATATACGCACACTCATCCTTCCACTTTGCTAGCTTTTCTTATTACCGCGCAACTCTCGCCGGTATTGAACCCATTATTTACCTTCCTCAAAACAGCCACCATACCTACCTATTATGGCATTTCCATAGCCATTCCGAGATATATTGCCATGCAACTTTCCACCGTTCCGTTTATTATGACACATTTCATCATTGTCATATTGCTCTTTGCATGATCATGTAGTTGACATCGTATTTGTGGCAAGGCCACCTTCATAATTTTCATACATGTCGCTCTTGATTCATTGCATATCCCGGTACACCACCGGAGGCATTCACATAGAGTCATATCTTGTTCTAGCTTTGAGTTGTAATTCTTGAGTTGTAAATCCATAAAAGTGTGATGATCTTCATTATTAGAGCATTGTCTCAGTGAGGAAAGGATGATGAAGACTATCTCCCACAAGTCGGGATGGGACTTCAGACTTTATAAAAATAAAAGAGGCCAAAGAAGCATTATTATTATTATGTTTTATAAGCTTTTATCTTGAATCATTTGGATCCGAACATTCATGCCACATTAAAGAAAATTACATTGAGAATTATGCTAGGTAGCATTCCACATCAAAAATTTCTTTTTTATCATTTACCTACTCGAGGACGAGCAGGAATTAAGCTTGGGGATGCTTGATACGTCTCCAACGTATCTATAATTTTTGATTGTTCCATGCTATTATATTACCCCTTTTGGATGTTTATGGGCTTT
Source organism: Triticum dicoccoides (assembly GCF_002162155.2). NCBI lineage: Eukaryota > Viridiplantae > Streptophyta > Magnoliopsida > Poales > Poaceae > Triticum > Triticum dicoccoides. The sequence continues at coordinate 614,955,540 of NC_041391.1, forward strand.
ATTTTACACATTTATATCATTTTTGGGACTAACCTACTAACCGGAGGCCCAGTCTGAATTGCTGTTTTTTTGCCTATTTCGGTATTTCGAATAAAAGGAATATCAAACAGAGTCCAAACGGAATGAAACCTTCGGGAGCGTGATTTTTGGAACAAACGTGATCCAGAGGACTTGGAGTGCAAGTCAAGAAGCAGCCGAGGCGGCCACGAGATAGGAGGGCACCCCCCTGTAGGGCGGGGCCCTCTGTCTCGTGGGCCCCTCGGGCGGCCACCGACGTACTTCTTCCACCTATATATACCTACGTACCCCGAAAACATCCGAGAGGCACCCGAAACACAATTTCCACAACCGTAACCTTCTGTATCCGCGAGATCCCATCTTGGAGCCTTCGTCGGCACTCTGCCGGAGGGGGAATCGACCATGGAGGGCTTCTACATCAACATCCTTGCCTCTCCGATGAGTTGTGAGTAGTTTACCACAGATCTACAGGTCCATAGTTATTAGCTAGATGGCTTCTTCTCTCTTTTTGGATCTCAATACAATGTTCTCCCCCTCTCTTGTGGAGATTTATTCGATGTAATCTCTTTTTGTGGTGTGTTTGTTGAGATCCGATGAATTGTGGGTTTATGATAAGATTTATCTATGGATAATAATTGAATCTTCTCTGAATTCTTTTGTATGATTGAGTTATCTTTGCAAGTCTCTTCGAATTATCAGTTTGGTTTGGCCTACTAGATTGATCTTTCTTGCCATGGGAGAAGTGCTTAGCTTTGGGTTCAATCTTGCGGTGTCCTTACCCAGTGACAGAAAGAGTTGCAAGGCACGTATTGTATTGTTGCCATCGAGTATAACAAGATGGGGTTTATATCATATTGCTTTAGTTTATCCCTCTACATCATGTCATCTTGCTTAATGCGTTACTCTGTTCTGATGAACTTAATACTCTAGATGCAGGCAAGAGTCGGTCGATGTGTGGAGTAATAGTAGTAGATGCAGGCAGGAGTGGGTCTACTTGTTATGGACGTGATGCCTATATACATGATCATGCCTAGATAATCTCATAATTATTCGCTTTTGTATCAATTGCTCGACAGTAATTTGTTCACCCACCGTAGTACTTATGCTATCTTGAGAGAAGCCTCTAGTGAAACCTATGGCCCCCGGGTCTATCTCCTATCATATTTGCTTCCAATCTACTTTTATTTGCATCTTTACTTTTTGCATCTATATTATAAAATACCAAAAATATATTTATCTTATCTTACTATCTTTATTAGATCTCACTTTTGCAAGTGGCCGTGAAGGGATTGACAACCCCTTTATCGCGTTGGTTGCGAGTTCTCAGTTTGTTTGTGTAGGTGCGTGGGACTTTTGAGGAGCCTCCAATTGGATTGATACCTTGGTTCTCAAAAACTGAGGGAAATACTTACGCTACTATTGCTGCATCACCCTCTCCTCTTCGAGGAAAACCAACGCAAGCTCAAGACGTAGCACCACTCATTACGCGCGCGAAGCGGTATGAGTGGTAGCGCCCTGGGCATTTACGCCTTCGACGCCACCCCCCCAGTTATTTATTTCAAATTCATTTAAATCCAGGAACCTTCAAACAGCCACAACTTTTTATCTATAAGTCCATGCATTGATTCTTTTTGCATTATGTTGTTTGACCAAAAATCTAACAGCATTCAAAAGATGGGATTTTTCCTTGCTGTCTAGACTTTCTAGTAATTTTCAGAAGGTTTCTTGATGTTCTCTTTTTGTGGTATTAATTATTTTCAGAAGAGCAAGCTTGTCTTGAGGATCACCAGGAGCTTTGTGAACCACATCAGCACTAAGGCAAGCCACAGCAACATTTTCATAGTGCCACTTCAATATATGTGATTTTCCTACTTGAACTCATAATTATTCATGCATTTAAATTATTTATATGATAATTATATTCTGTTAAATGCTTGTCATGTGCAAATGCTTGATTTACAGAAAGTTTGAAGTAAATCTTGTTGATAAGTGATGTCTACTACACAACCTTCTTCTTGTAGACGTTGTTGGTCCTGCAAGTGCACAGGTTTGTAGGACAGTAGCAAATTTCCCTCAAGTGGATGACCTAAGGTTTATCAATCCGTGGGAGGCGTAGGATGAATATGGTCCCTCTCAAACAACCTGCAACCAAATAACAAAGAGTCTCTTGTGTCCCCAACACACCCAATACAATGGTAAATTGTATAGGTGCACTAGTTCGGCGAAGAGATGGTGATAAAAGTGCAGTATGGATGGTAGATAAAGGTTTTTGTAATCTGAAAATATAAAAATAGCAAGGTAACTAATGATAAAAGTGAGCGTAAACGGTATTGCAATGGTAGAAAACAAGGCCTAGGGTTCATACTTTCACTAGTGCAAGTTCTCTCAACAATAATAACATAGATAGATCATATAACAATCCCTCAACATGCAACAAAGAGTCACTCCAAAGACACTAATAGCGGAGAACAAACGAAGAGATTATGGTAGGGTACGAAACCACCTCAAAGTTATCATTTCTGTTCTATCTATTCAAGAGTTCGTAGTAAAATAACATGAAGCTATTCTTTTCGCTCAATCTATCATAGTGTTCATACTAGAATAACACCTTAAGACACAAATCAACCAAAACCCTAATGTCATCTACATACTCCATTGTCACCTCAAGTATCCGTGGGCATGATTATACGATAAGCATCACACAATCTCAGATTCATCTATTCAAAAATCACAAAGTACTTCAAAGAGTGCCCCAAAGTTTCTACCGGAGAGTCAAGACGAAAACGTGTGCCAACCCCTATGCATAGGTTCATGGGAGGAACCCGCAAGTTGGTCACCAAAACATACATCAAGTGGAACATGATATCCCATTGTCACCACAGATAAGCACGTCAAGACATACATCAAGTGTTCTCAAATCATTAAAGACTCAATCTGATAAGATAACTTCAAAGGGAAAACTCAACCCATTACAAGAGAGTAGAGGGGGAGAAAAATCATAAGATCCAACTACAATAGCAATGCTCGCGATACATCAAGATCGTGCCATAGAGGGAACACGAGAGAGAACACGAGAGAGAGAGAGAGAGATCAAACACATAGCTACCGGTACATTCCCTCAGCCCCGAGGGTGAACTACTCCCTCCTTGTCATGGAGAGCGTCGGGATGATGAAGATGGCCACCGGTGAGGGATCCCCCCTTCGGCAGGGTGCCGGAACGGGCTCCAGAGAGGTTTTTGGTGGCTACAGAGGCTTGCGGCGGTGAAAATCCTGATCTATCTTCTCCGTGGATGTTTTTAGGGTACGTGGGACTATATAGGCGAAAGAAATCGGTCAGGAGGGGCTCAAGGGGCCCACGAGACAGGGGGGCGTGCCTAGTAGGGGGGGGGGCGCTCCCACACTCGTGGCTTCCTCGAAGATCTTCTGACATGAACTCCAAGTCCCCCGGATCATATTCTTCCCAAAAATCACGCTGCCGAAGGTTTCGTTCCGTTTGGACTCCGTTTGATATTCCTTTTCTTCAAAATACTGAAATAGACAATAAAACAGCAATATGGGCTGGGCCTCCAGTTAATAGGTTAGTCCCAAAAGTAATATAAAAGTGTATAATAAAGCCCGTAATCATTCAAAACAGATAATAAAATTGCATGAATGCTTCATAAATTATAGATACGTTGGAGACGTATCAGCATCCCCAAGCTTAATTCCTACTCGTCCTCGAGTAGGTAAATGATAAAGAAAGAATTTATGAAGTGTGAATGCTAGAAGGTGCACAAGTTTGATCAATGATAATTTCAATCACCTTTTCTAGCATGATTATATGTCATAACAGTAGTTCATCTCATAAAACTTTTCATAATCAAGTAACAAGCAATTCACATGGTAAAGCATAGACCATAAACTTTCTTGAAAATTAGCAAACTTCATTCTTAGTCATCAAACAATTGCAATTCATCTTATTTTCAAGAAGGGTCTATGTCAGAGCTTTGATTTAGCAAACTCCACATACTCAACTATCATATAGTCATCTAAAATTGCTATCACTCACACAATACTTGTGGTTATGGAGTTTTAATCACACACACAGAAAGATAGGGGCTTATAGTGTTGCCTCCAAACGTATTCACCTTTGGGTGATGTCAACGATAATAGTTCATGCTAACTTACATCCAATTGGATATATATATCAGGATCACCCCAACACAAGGTGCTTGCCAAAGGATAAAATGAAAAAGGGAAAGGTGAAGATCACCTTGACTCTTGCATAAAGTAAAAGACATAAAGTAAAAGATAGGCCCTTCGTAGAGGGAAGCAGAGGTTACCATGCGCTTTTAGGGTTGGATACACAAAATCTTAATGCGAAAGAACATCACTTTATATTGCCCCTTGTATATGGACCTTTATTATGCAGTCCGTCGCTTTTATTGCTTCCATAATAAGATCGTACAAAGCTTATTTTCTCCGCACTAACAAGTCATGCATATTAGAGAGCAATTTTTATTGCTTGCACTGATGACAACTTACTTGAAGGATCTTACTCAATCCATAGGTAGATATGGTGGACTCTCATGGCAAAACTGGGTTTAAGGATATTTGGAAGCACAAGTAGTATCTCTACTTGGTGCTTGGAATTTTTGGCTAGGATGAGGGGGAAAGGCAAACTCAACATGTTTGAATGATCCATGACAATATACTTTAACTGAGATGTGAGAAAACATAACCCATTATGTTGTCTTCCTTGTCCAACATTAACTCTTTAGCATGTCATACTTAATGAGTGCTCACAATTATAAAAGATGTCTATGATAATATATTTATATGTGAAATCTCTCTTCCTTCAATATTCTTTCATGAATTGTTCAAATGACCAATACAATGCTTGCTAACCTTCAATAAATATACAACCTCCACTTTTTAGATGTGAAGTCATTACTCCCCATGGGATAAGCAAATGAAACATATATAATTTCAGATTTATGACATTCAACTTATTCAACCATTTACTCATAGGATATAAGTGAAGCACACGAGTAAATGACAAACTACTCCAAAAAGATATAAGTGAAGATCAATGAGTAGTTAAATAATTATGTAGCTATATGAAGACTCTCTCTTATTTAAGAATTTCAGAACTTGGTATTGTATTCAAACAGCAAGCAAAGCAAAATAAAATGACATTGCAAGGATAGCACAACTCGTGTGAAGAAGCAAAAACTTAGGTTCAACCGATACTAACCGATAGTTGTTGAAGAAGAAAGGTGGGATGCCTACCGGGGCATCCCCAAGTTTAGATGCTTGAGACTTCTTTAAATATTATATTGGGGTGCCTTGGGCATCCCCAAGATTGAGCTTTTGTGTCTCCTTAATTCCTCTCATATCATGGTTTCTCTTTTTATCAAAAGCTTCATCCACAACAAACTCAACAAGAACTCGTGAGATAGGTTAGTATAAACCAATGCAAAACCTTATCATCTTCTACTATAAAAAATCACTAAGTTTATTATTAAAAATTGCATACTAAATGTCTATGCATATTTGATACTCCTATCCTCAAATAGAATCATTAAACAAGCAAACATATGCAAACAATGCAAACATAACAGCAATCTGCCAAAACTGTATAGTCCGTAAAGAATGCAAGATTCATCATACTTCCCTAACTCCAAAAATTATTAGAAAAATACTACTCTGTATAAGATTTATCAGATCTCATTATGAAAAAAATATTCAGTATTATATCATTCTCTGACTTTTCTAGGGAATTTTTGCAACAGCGGTAAACTTTCTGTTTTCAAACAGCAACATGTATACTAGCAAAATAAGCATGGTAAAGGCTGTCCTTGACATTTTTATTCAAAATATAGATGCAAAGCATTATTCTAGATAACAACAAGCAAATACTAATAAAGGAAAATGAAGCTCCAAGCAAAACATATATCATGTGGTGAATAAAAATATAGCTCCAAGTAAAGTTACCGATGAACGAAGACGAAAGAGGGGATGCCTTCCGAGGCATCCCCAAGCTTAGGCTCTTGGTTGTCCTTGAATATTACCTTGGGGTGCCTTGAGCATCCCCAAGCTTAGGCTCTTGACACTCCTTATTCCATAGTCCATCGAATATTTACCCAAAACTTGAAAACTTCAACCACACAAAACTCAAAACAAAACTCGTAAGCTCCGTTAGTATAAGAAAGTATCACCACTTTAAGGTACTGTAATGAACTCATTCTAAATTCGTATTGGTGTTAAACCTACTGTATTCCAACTTCTCTATGGTTCATACCCTTACATACTAGCCATAGATTCATCAAAATAAGCAAACAACACAATGAAAACAGAATCTGTCAAAAACAGAACAGTCTGTAGTAATCTATGTCAAACTTATACTTATGGAACCCCAAAAATTATGAAATAAATTTGTTGGACCTGAAGAATTTGTCTATTAATAATCTGCAAAAGGAATCAACCTAAAAGCACTCTTCAGTAACAAATGGCAGCTAATCTCGTGAGCGCTAAAGTTTCTATTTTTTACAGCATGATCATAAAGACTTCACCCAAGTCTTCCCAAAGGTTCTACTTGGCACAAACACTAATTAAAACATAAAACCACATCTTACCATAGGCTAGATGAATTATTTATTACTAAGCAGGAGCAATAAGTAAAGAACAAAAATAAAGTTGGGTTTCCTCCCAACAAGCGCTATCGTTTAACGCCCCTAGATAGGCATGATGACTTCAATGATCCTCACATAAAAGATAAGAATTGAAACATAAAGAGAGCATCATGAAGAATATGACTAGAGCATTTAAGTCTAACCCACTTCCTATGCATAGGGATTTTGTGAGCAAACAACTTATGGGAACAATAATCCACTAGCATAGGAAGGTGAAACAAGCATAACTTCAAAACTTTAAGCACATAGAGAGAAAACTTGACATTATTGCAATTCCTACAAGCATATGTTCCTCCCTCATAATAATTTTCAGTAGCATCATGAATGAATTAAACAATATAACCAGCACCTAAAGCATTCTTTTCATGATCTACAAGCATAGAAAATTTACTATTCTCCACATAAGCAAAATTCTTCTCATTCGGAATGGTGGGAGTGCCATAAGAGACTTGAATACTATAAATTGTTTACACATTGAAAGAGTAATGTTCAGAAAAAGGGTAACCATAATCATGACAAGTTTTATAAATATAATCACCACTACTTTTTATAGCATAAGTTTCATCACAATAATCATCATAAGTAGCAACTTTGTCCTCATCATAATCGATTGAAACCTCTTCCAAGATAGTGGAATCATCAATAAATAAAGTTGACACTCTTCCAAATCCACTTTCATATTCATCACAATAAGATTCAACATCCTCCAAAATAGTGGGATCACTACTTCCTAAAGTTGACACTCTTCCAAACCCACTTTCATCAATATAATCATCATAGGTAAGAGGCATGCTATCATCATAACAACTTTGCATATCAAAACTTGAGAGGCTAAAAATATCATCTTCATTAAACATAGCATACCCAAGCTTGTGACAAACATTAATTTCAGCAAATATATTCTCAAATATTTCATCCTCATCAAACATAGCTTCCCCAAGGTTGGGTCTTTTCATATCATAGGCATAATCACTCTCATCATTAAAAATATGGATAGCACCAATAGTATAGCAATTATCATTAGTACTATGGATATTCAAGGAGTTCATACTAACAACATTGCAATCATGCTCATCATTCAAAGATTTAGTACAAAACATTTTATAGATTTCTTCTTACCATTATTCTCACGAAAGATATTGAAAAGATGAAGCGTATGAGACAAACTCAATTCCATTTTTTTTGTAGTTTTCTTTTGTAAACTAAACTACTGATAAAACAAGAAACAAAAAGATTCGATTGCAAGATCTAAATATATACCTTCAAGCACTCACCTCCCTGGCAACGGTGCCAGAAAAGAGCTTGATGTCTTCTACACAACCTTCTTCTTGTAGACGTTGTTGGGCCTGCAAGTGCACAGGTTTGTAGGACAGTAGCAAATTTCCCTCAAGTGGATGACCTAAGGTTTATCAATCCGTGGGAGGTGTAGGATGAAGATGGTCTCTCTCAAACAACCCTACAACCAAATAACAAAGAGTCTCTTGTTTCCCCAACACACCCAATACAATGGTAAATTGTATAGGTGCACTAGTTTGGCGAAGAGACGGTGATACAAGTGCAATATGGATGGTAGATAAAGGATTTTGTAATCTGAAAATATAAAAACAGCAAGGTAACTAATGATAAAAGTGAGTGTAAACGGTATTGCAATGGTAGGAAACAAGGCCTAGGGTTCATACTTTCACTAGTGCAAGTTCTCTCAACAATAATAACATAGATAGATCATATAACAATCCCTCAACATGCAACAAAGAGTCACTCCAAAGACAATAATAGCGGAGAACAAACGAAGAGATTATGGTAGGGCACGAAACCACCTCAAAGTTATCCTTTCTGTTCTATCTATTCAAGATTTCGTAGTAAAATAACATGAAGCTATTCTTTCCGCTCAATCTATCATAGAGTTCATACTAGAATAACACCTTAAGACAAAAATCAACCAAAACCCTAATGTCATCTAGATACTCCATTGTCACCTCAAGTATCCATGGGCATGATTATACGATAAGAATCACACAATCTCAGATTCATCTATTCAACCAACACAAAGTACTCCAAAGAGTGCCCCAAAGTTTCTACCGGAGAGTCAAGAAGAAAACATGTGCCAACCCCTATGCATAGGTTCATGGGCGGAACCCGCAAGTTGGTCACCAAAACATACATCAAGTGGCACATGATATCCCATTGTCACCACAGATAAGCACGGCAAGACATACATCAAATGTTCTCAAATAATTAAAGACTCAATCGGATAAGATAACTTCAAAGGGAAAACTCAATCCATTACAAGAGAGTAGAGGGGGAGAAACATCATAAGATCCAACTACAATAGCAATGCTCGCGATACATCAAGATCGTGCCATAGAGGGAACACGAGAGAGAACACGAGAGAGAGAGAGAGAGATCAAACACATAGCTACTGGTACATACCCTCAGCCCCGAGGGTGAACTACTCGCTCCTCGTCATGGAGAGCGCCGGGATGATGAAGATGGCCACCGGTGAGGGATCCCCCCCTCCGGCACGGTGTCGGAACAGGCTCCCGGGAGGTTTTTGGTGGCTACAGAGGCTTGCGGTGGCAGAACTACCGATCTATCCTCTCCGTGGATGTTTTTAGGGTATGTGGGACTATATAGGCGAAAGAAGTTGGTCGGGAGGTGCTCGAGGGGCCCACGAGACAGGGGGCACGCCTAGTAGGGGTCGTGCCCCCCACCCTCGTGGCTTCCTCGAAGATCTTCTGACATGAACTCCAAGTCTCCCGGATCATATTCTTCCCAAAAATCACGCCGCCGAAGGTTTCATTCCGTTTGGACTCCATTTGATATTCCTTTTCTTCGAAATACTGAAACAGACAATAAAACATCAATATGGGTTGGGCCTCCGGTTAATATGTTAGTCCCAAAAGTAATATAAAAGTGTATAATAAAGCCCATAATAATTCAAAATAGATAATAAAATAGCATGAATGCTTCATAAATTATAGATACATTGGAGACATATCAATAAGCTAAGAAGAACTTAGTGATGAGTAAAGAATAAATGATATGGTCATGAAGTTTAATAATTAGTTTAATTATTATTCTTGCATGATGAAAAATGATGATATTGCTAGAAATAATTCTGGTCTAAGTAAGGTTTGATCTTAACCAGAGAAGTATCGTGAGTTGATGATGGCTCCGTGGGAGCGTTGTTGACTTAGTTATTTTCATGGTTATGTGATGCATGTGTTAGTGGTGCATAGCATGGCATTGTGACACCGGTTGTTTCACTTTAAGTTGAACCTGATAAATAACTCAACTTGAATATGTTGTTGACCGGGTAATGGTGCCGTTGAAACGAGTCTTTCCCAGTGCAACCACATTTGCCGGTATGGGAGGACCTTAATGCGTTTCATTGTCGTACCTCTGGTCGGTGCCTCCATCTAGGGAAGGTTATGGGCGTGCTGTACCCTGGCCCGGTAAGTAGGCATAACCTTGTGTTCCCGATGTTAAGTTAAGTTTTGGTACCGGGTCCCAGAGTGGATCGGACCACGACGGTGGTCGAGGTGTCTGGAGGTAGACACGGGGCCACCTAGGACTAGCCCGATGGGGACTGAGTCGGAGTGGCCGGGAGAGTGTCATGACAATGAAATGGTTTCGTTGGAATGCTATTGGTCCACCCGAATGGGTACAGTGTACTAACCTCTGCAGAGTGTATATTAATCTATCGATAGCCGAGTCCACGGTTACGGACACGCTTGAAAGTAGGGCACACCATGGGTCAACACTTAATAAATTTGCACACTACGTTTGTACTGAGGATGGCAGTAAGGCCATCGTGTTGAGTTGGGCCATGAGTTGGTCGGGTTGTGATCGTCGTAAGGATAATGGGCCACGAGTTGGTCGGGTTGTGATCGCCGTAAGGATCACGGGCCATGAGTTGGTCGGGTTGTGATCGCCGTAAGGATCACGGGCCATGAGATTGTCGGGTTGTGATCGCCGTAAGGATCACGGGCCACGAGTTGGTCGGGTTGTGATCGCTGTAAGGATCACGGATTTGTTGTCGGGTTCTGATCGCCGTAAGGATCACGGGTTTGTTTTTGAGATCTGCACGTTGGTGGTCTGGGAATGATCATGTTCGGTAAGCAAGTCCATGGGACGAGTATCAGTTAAGCATATTCATAGCATGTTGGACATATTGTTGCATTGATGTTAAATGGTTAAATATCATGATATTGTTTGTCATTATGTTTATGCTTGTTGTGAGCTTGCAAGTACATTCAATGTACTGACCTGGCATGTCATGCTAGATTTCTGGAAAGTCTCGTTGGAAAGGAGTGCTGTCCGAGTCTAGATCGTGTCCACATCGGTGTCCCTGTGCTATGGAGTTCCGCTACGACGTTGTTCCGCCGCCGCGTAGTTGTCATGATCGAGGCCCCCTTTATGTTCACTAAATAATGTACATATTGTTCAGCCGCACCGTGCATGCCGCTTGGCCTCGCTAACTGTTGTAATATAAACTATGCTCCGCTAGCATGAATAAAGCAGTTGTTTTTCTATACCAAGTTGTTGTTGTGTTGCCAGAAGACAAGGTCTCTGGGCTGGCAATGCAAGGTAAACCGGTTGCTCTGAGCCGGGGTGCCACAATGTCAAACACCCTGCCACTGTCACTCGGCCGCAAACATTGAGATGCCTGGTTTTTAAATTCTAGTAAATGCAAAATTCGTCTGAAATTCCTGATACTTGGCATGCTATCATGGAGCGGCATCGACATGCCGGGGTAAATTTTTGTCCCATTTGGGACAGGTTCGGGGATATGCTTCTCACAAACCAGAGCTTCTCACAACAAGCCTCATGGTTTTGGTAGGAAACGTCACACCTTTGGGGATGATATGATATCCGCTGCCTCTTCTTTCTTTCAAATTTTTTCTAGTGTCAATATAGAATAACACGAGTGTTGTGTCAATTTTTGGGATTTTTCGGGGTTCGTTTGGACATTTTTCTGAATTAACTGAGTTTTCTATGCATCATGTGCATAATTCAAATTTGAACTATAGGCACATGCTCTAATGCATATAAATTGGTTGAAAATTCAAATTTGTGTCCTTGGTTGCATGCTTAGGTCCCATGCAGGAAATGGGAACTAATGTCAAACACCCTGCCACCGTCACTCAGCCGCAGACATTGAGATTCATTGTGTTAAAATTCTAGTAAATTCAAAACTCGTTTGAAATTCATGTAACTTGGCATGCTAGCATGGAGCTTAGCCCTAAACTCCTTCTAGAAGCCATCCAAACACAGTGCACAAGTTTCTGTCCAGATACTTACTGAGGATCTCTTGTTCAATCCGGTCGGCCTGTCTGTGTTTCATCACTTCTCCTAGACTAAACACTCCACGGACAACACACTAGACAAGATCTGGCAACCCCTGGGCACCATTTTGGCATAGATCGCATGGTGACTGCATGTGGACACGCGCGCTGGCATGTGTTCGGTGCGCTTTGCGCTGCGCCTGACCCCCTGTCCAGCGCGTGCTTGTTCCAGTGCTCGCCGCCGACTGCCACACTGCGCCACCTACCTTGACACATCTCCCTTGACCTCTCCCTGCCACTCGCCAACGTCGGAGCACACGTAGCGAGCACAGGCACGTCGCGGCCAAGCACACGGTGCGCCCGTTCCCCTATCTTCTTCTCCACTAGTGCCCTGTGTTCGTCTTCGAGCTTCACAGTGGCCGCGTCAACCCTGAGCTCTTTTCCCCCTCCCTCTGGCACTCCTCGTCGTCGTGCGCTGCTTCCAAAGACCTCCGGCGGAGTAGAGACCCCCATCCACTCCGCCTATAAATACCGACCCACTTTGGCCTCTCCGAGCAACTCAAACCACTCACCCAACATCCACATTGCAGTAGAGAAGCCGCAACCCAGTCGGGCAGGCCTCTGGCCGCCGTCCCCGACCCAAGCTCGCCGACGATCCCCTCTGCCACTCCTCTCCACTCCATTGCTTCTCAATCTCAATCCACTTCTCTGACGACTCCCTGGTGATCCTATGGTGCCAACTGAACCCGTTGGAGCCCCTGGTGTAGCCCTGCCTCGCTGTCTACCTTGACTCCAGCGAGCTCCGCCTGCTGCAGCCGCTAGAGAAGCCCGTGCCGACCTCGTCTAACCACCTCTAGCCAAACCACGAGTATAGGCAGGTGCGCAAGCGTCTCTGCTACCCATCCCTCCCTCTCAAACTGGCCACTGAGCCCTCCTTGTCGGAGAAAGCGCCAATGAAGCGCCGCCATCCTCCGTTTCCTCTCTCCCTCTCTCCAGATCAGATGTGTGGGGCCTGCTGTTAGCCTCACCACTCGCACCCAAAGCGGTACGAGTGGAGGCGTATTCCTGGAACGCGCCATCGACGTCACCCCCCCCAGTTTTTTAATTCAACTTTTATTCAAACTTTCACTAGTAACTTTGACTGGTTCCAACTTTTAAACCATAAGTACAAATGAATTGATTTTTTTTGCATTGTGTTTGTCTTGGAATTCTCTAGCAGCACACAAAAATTGAGATTTTTCTCTATTGTATAGAATTTCTAGTGAATTTCAGAAGTGTTCTTGATATTTTCTTTTTGTTGTTTTATTTGTTTTCAGAGGAGGAACCTCGCCTTGAAGGAAACCAGGAGCAGTGTGACCCTCCTCTGTGCTAAGGCAAGCCACCACAAGCATTTGCATGGTCTCATCTCAATATTTATGATTTGCCAACTTGAATATGAATTATTTTCATGCGTTTAATCATTTAAATGAAAAAAGTTTATGCTAGTTTACTTTTCATGCTTGAAGTGCCTAGTTTACAGTAGTGTTTGAATTCATGGATTAGTATGAGGCAGTGGAAGTATTTTGATAGTATGGTTATGATTTGGGTATGATCGGTATCATTTTCATATAGGAGTTATTGATTTTAATATGATAATGGCATAACTAAAAATCATGAGATAGAAAACCAGTAAAGTTAAAACCAGTGAGTTAAAGTGATGAGTAGTGCAAGTAGCTTGATTCTATGATGTTGATCCGTTTACTTTTGTGCTATGTGGATATAGTGTAGGTCAGATAGTTGCATGTTCATGGCATACCGTGACTCGTAGTTTCTTTAATTTCAAATTAAAGCTGATAATAAAGTAAATTTGAACATAATGTTGATCGGGTCATGGTGCCACTGAATCGAGCTTCCCAGTGCAACCACATTTGCCTTTATGGGAAGGCCTTTATTCAGTCCGTTGTCATGCCTCTGGTCGGTGCCTCCAACGAGGGAAGGTTATGGGCACGCGGTACCCTGGCCCGGTAAGCAGACATAACCTTGTGTGCCCGTTGTTGTTGTTATGGGACCTTGTCCCCGTTTGGGACCATAGATTTGTTTTGCCACGACGGTGGCCGTTGGATCTCTTTGGTAGACATCGGGGCCACCCATGACTTAGCCAGAGGGGAGTTTGTCGGAGTGTCTGAGAGAGTGTCATGGCAATGGAAGGGTTATGTCGGAATGCCATTGGTCCACACGTATGGGAGTGCGAGGCCATGGGTTCGATGGTGTGGGTACACTGTGCTAACCTCTGCAGAGTGTTTATTAAATCTATAGATAGTCGCATCCTCGGTTACGAACACAGCTCGTAAGTAGGTCACACCATGGGTCAACATAAATAAGCTAATATTGCACACTAAAGATACACCGTGGCACTGATTATGTGATGATATCGTTGAGACCATGAGTTGTTGGTTGTTGTGGAAACCAAAGAGTTTGTTCCGTTTGTGATCCGGGAGTGCTCACCGTATTGATGAGATTGGTATTGTTTGTGATCCGGTAGTGATCACCGTTTTGACGATATTGGTTACGAGGTATCCCATCTGGTAAGTGAGTCTGAGGGACTCGGTGCACGAGCACGTTCACTGCAAGAGTAGTATATTGATGCTTTTCATGAGTAGTATATTGATGCTTTGCATGAGTAGTATGTTGATGCTTTGCCTGAGTAGTATGTCGATGCTTTGCATTTAATCTGCTTAATTATCATAATATTGTTTGCCATTATGCTTATGTTTGTTGTGAGATTGCAAGTACATTCAATGTACTGACCTAGCGTGTCATGCCAGATTTTAGGAAAGTCATACCGGATCGGAGCGCTTCCCATGTCTAGATCTTGTCCACATTGGTGTCCATGTGCCATGGAGTCCCACTTCGCCGTTGTTTCGCTGCCGCGTAGTTGTCATGTTCGAGGCCCCTTCATGTTCATTAAATAATGTACACACTATTCAGATGCACCATGTGTGCCGCTTGGCCTCGCTACTTGATGTAATATCGAACCTATGTTTCCGCTAGCATCAATAAAGTAGTTGTTTTCTGTACCAAGTTCTTGAGTGTTGCCAGAAGACTAGATCTCTGGGCTGGCAATGCAAGGTAAACCGGTTACTCTGAGCTGGGGTGCCACATCAAGTGATTCCAAAAGTCCATCTGCATGGAGTTTCTTCATGAGCTTTACACCAATATGACCTAAACGGCTGTGCCGCAAGTATGTTGCACTATCATTATCAACTTTGCATCTTTTGGCATCAATATTATGAACATGTGTATCACTACAATCGAGATTCAACAAGAATAGACCACTCTTCAAGGGTGCATGACCATAAAAGATGTTATTCCTATAAATAGAACAACCATTATTCTCTGACTTAAAGGAATAACCATCTCGCAATGAACAAGATCCAGATATATGTTCATGCTCAACGCGGGCACCAAATAAAAATTATTGAGGTCTAAAACTAATCCCTAAGGTAGATGTAGAGGTAGCGTGCCGACAGCGATCACATCAACCTTGGAACCATTTCCGACGCGCATCATCACCTCGTCCTTAGCCAATCTTCGTTTATTCCGCAGCCCCTGTTTCAAGTTACAAATATGAACAACCAAACCAGTATCAAATACCCATGCGCTACTACGAGCATTAGTAAGGAACACATCAATTACATGTATATCAAATATACCTTTGTTCACTTTGTCATCCTTCTTATCCGCCAAATACTTGGGGCAGTTCCGCTTCCAGTGACCACTCCCTTTGCAGTAGAAGCACTTAGTTTCAGGCTTGGGTCCAGCTTTAGGTTTGTTCCCGGGTGTGGCAAATTGCTTGCCATTCTTCTTGAAGTTCCCTTTCTTTCCCTTGCCCTTTTTCTTGAAACTAGTGGTCTTGTTAACAATCAACACTTTATGTTCCTTCTTGATTTCTACCTCCGCGGCCTTAAGCATTGCGATGAGCTTGGGAATTGTGTTGTTCATCCCTTGCATATTATAGTTCATCACGAAGCCTTTTTAGCTTGGTGGTAGTGATTGAAGAACTCTGTCAATAACACAATAAACTAGAAGATCAACTCCCAGCTGAGTCAAGTGATTATAATACCCAGTCATTTTGAGTATGTGTTCACTGACAGAACTGTTCTCCTCCATCTTGCAGCTATAGAACTTGTTGGAGACTTCGTATCTCTCAACCCAGGCATTTGCTTGAAATATTAACTTCAAATCCTGGAACAATCTCATATGCTCCTTGACGTTCAAAACGTCTTTGAAGTCCCGGTTCTAAGCCGTAAAGCATGGCACACTAAACTATTGATTAGTCATCAGATCGAGCTTGCCAGGCGTTCACAACATCTCATCAGCTCCTGCAAAAGGCATATTATCTAGTGGTGCATCAAGGACATAATTCTTCTGTGCATCAATGATGATAATCCTCAAGTTACGAACCCAGTCCATGTAGTTGGTACCATCATCTTTCAACTTAGCTTTCTCTAGGAACGCATTAAAATTCAAGGGAACGGTAGCACGAGCCATTGATAAACAACATAGACATGCAAATACTATTAGGACTAAGTTCATGATAAATTAAGTTCAATTAATCAAATTACTAATTAACTCCCAGTTAAATAAATATCCCTCGAGTTATCTAAGTGATACGTGATCCGAATCAACTAACTCACGTCCAATCATCATGTGAGATGGGGTAGTCATCAATGGTGAACATCTCTATGTTGATCATATCTACTATATGACTCACGTTCGACCTTTTGGTCTCTAGTGTTCCGAGACCATGTCTCTACATGCTAGGCTCGTCAAGTTTAACCCAAGTATTATGCATGTACAAAACTGTCTTACACGCGTTGTATGTGAACGTAGAGTCTATCACACCCGATCATCATGTGGTGCTTCGAAACGACGAACTTTAGCAACGGCGCATACTTGGGGAGAACACTTTTATTTTGAAATTTAGTGAAGGGATCATTTTATAATGCTACCACTATTCTAAGCAAAATAAGATGCATAAAAGATAAACATCACATGCAATCAAAATATGTGACATGATATGGTCATCATCATCTTGTGCTTTTGATCTCCATCTCTAAAGCATCGCCATGATCTCCATCGTCATCGGCTTGACACCTTGATCTCCATCATTGTGTCATGGTTTCTCGCCAACTATTCCTTCTACAACTATTGCCAACGCATATCAATAAAGTAAATCAATCACATGGCATTTGCATTTCATACAATAAAGAGACAACCATAAGGCTCCTGCCGGTTGCCGATAACATAAAAAACATGATCATCGCATACAACAACATATATCACATCATGTCTTGACCATATCAAATCACAACATGCCCTACAAAAACAAGTTAGTCGTCCTCCACTTTGTCATTGCAAGTTTTATGTGGCTGCTACGAGCTTCTAGCAAGAACTGTTCTTACCTACGGCAAAAACCACAATGGTGATTTTTCAAGTTTGCTGGTTTAACCTTCTTCAAGGACCGGCCACAGTCAAATTTGATTCAACTAAATTAGGAGAAACAGACACCTGCCAGCCACCTTTATGCAAACCTAGTTGCATGTCTGTCGGTGGAACCGGTCTCATGTGCGTGGACATGTAAGCTTGGTCCAGTCCGCTTCATTTTACAATATCATCGAATCAAAAAAAGACGTTGGTGGTAAGCAGTATGACCATCACCGCCCACAACTCTTTGTGTTCTACTCGTGCATATCATCTATGCATAGACCTGGCTCGGATGCCACTGTTGGGAAACGTTAAATGGGAAACAAAAAAAATACCTATGCACACACATGATCTATCAAGGAAATGCATCACAACGAGAGGGGGAGAGTGTGTCTACGTACCCTTGTAGACCGTAAGTAGAAGCGTATGACAACGCGGTTGATGTAGTCAAACTTCTTCGCGTTCCAGCCAATCGAACATCGAACGTACGGCACTTCCGTGTTCAGCAGATTGATGACGTCCTCCTCCTTCTTGATCGAGCAAGACGGTGAGTTAGTGGATGAGTTCCGGCAACACGATGATGTGGTGATTAATACATCCATTTTGCATCATGTTTACATACTGTTATTTATATTGTTTTATTGCATAATAATGCTTTTTGGAGTAATTCTAATGCCTTTTCTCTCATAATATGCAAGGTATACAACAAAGGGGAGAATTCTGGCAGCTGGAAATCTGGACCTGAAAAAGCTACATAAGGCTACCTATTTTGCACAACTCCAAATGAGCTGAAACTTCTCGAGGATTTTTTATGGAATAAATAAGAAATATTGGATCAAATAAGTACCGGAGGGGGCCACCCTGGTGAGCACAAGACACCAAGGCGCGCCTGGGCCCCCAGGTGCGCCCAGGTGGGTTATGCTCATCCAGGCCCACCTCCGGTGCCCCCCTTCTGGTACGTAAGTCATTTTGACATAGAAAAAATAAAGGGAGGACTTTCGGGACGAAGTGCCGCCGTCTCGAGGCGGAACCTGGGCAGGAGCACTTTTGCCCTCCGGCGGAGTAATTCCGCTGGGGGAATTTCCCTCTTGGAGGGGGAAATCATCATCATCATCATCACCAACAACTCTCCCATCTTGGGGAGGGCTATCTTCATCAACATCTTCAATAACACCAACTCATCTCAAACCCTAGTTCATCTCTTGTGTTCAATCTTTGTATCGGAACTATAGATTTGTGCTTGTGGGTGACTAGTGGTCACTACAAGGATTCAGGTCTATTGCAACAAAATTTATTGCTGCAACTATGTTTTGATGCAATAAAACACAATATTACCACAAATTCTCTCGTTGTGGTAATAGGTAGCACATATTGCCATAACTTAGTTTGGTCACGATAAATACTAACTTTGTTGCAATAGAGGCCTCATATTGCAACAAACTGTATCGGCGTTGCAATATGGCAGCGGTATTGCGACAAACAGATTCCGTTGCGTGAGGGCAGCCATTTTGTTGTAATAGAGACTAGGTATTTAATATGTTGATTACATATCGGTGTTGATTACATCTTGTAGTTGATTACTATATGCTTTATTTGGTGGAAGATTATATGTTCAGATCCATTATGCTACTTAATACCCCTCTGATCTTGAGCATGATTATCATTTGTGAGTAGTTACTTTTGTTCTTGAGGTCACGGGAGAAATCATGTTGCAAGTAATCATGTGAACTTGATATGTGTTTGATATTTTGATGATATGTATGTTGTGATTCCCTTAGTGGTGTCATGTGAATGTAGACTACATGACACTTCACCATATTTGGGCCTAAGGGAATGCATTGTGGAGTAGTTATTAGATGATGGGTTGCGAGAGTGATAGAAGCTTAAACCCTAGTTTATGCGCTATTCCGTAAGGGACTGATTGGATCCAAAAGTTTAATGTTATGGTTAGAATTTATTCTTAATACTTTTCTCGTAGTTGCGGATGCTTGCGAGGGGTTCAATCATAAGTAGAAGGTTTGTTCAAGTAAGAACAACAACTAAGCACCTATCCATCCACATATCAAATTATCAAAGTAGCAAACACGAATTAAGCCAACATGATGAAAGTGACTAGATGAAATTCCCGTGTACGCTCAAGAACGCTTTGCTTATCATAAGATACCATTTTGGCCTGTCCTTTGCCTCAAAAGGGTTGGGCTACCTTGCTGCACTTCTGTTACTACTATCGTTACTTGCTCGTTACAAATTATCTTGCTATCAAACTACTCTATTACTTACAATTTCAGCACTTGCACACGTTACCTTACTGAAAACCGCTTGTCATTTCCTTCTGCTCCTCATTGGGTTCGACACTCTTACTTATCGAAAAGGCTACAATTGACCCCATATACTTGTGGGTCATCAAGTGTAACACCCCCAGTGTCATGCTACAGTAATCACCTGTTAATGGTGCCATGTCATCATGTCACTGTTGATAATCTTCACTTGATCCAAATCACCATTCAAATTCAAATCCAATTTAAAGTCAAAAATTCAAATTTTCCAAACATGAAAACTAAAATTTTCAAAGTGTGGAAACTAATCTTTGGTTATTTATCATGTTGGAACCAACCTCTATTGGAATTCCCAAATTTGTCCCTGGGAATTTATTATCTGGTCCAGCAGTATTTAAGATGTCCTTTCATTTTCTAAAATGCTTGGACAACTCCTGATGGCCCCAAACTTTTTCTTGCAGTGCCCAATAATTGTTTAAAATTATTTTGGCCAGTGGCATATTTTTGCAAAGTCAATTGTGGCTAAAAAGAAAAAGAAAAGTTGTTTAAAAAAAGGGGAAAAAGGAAACCCCTTGCCCCTGGGCCTAAGGCCGCAGAGACAAGCCCAGCCTGGCCGGCCTAGCTCCCCAAAGCGCGCCCCCCTCCTGTTCCTCCGACCGGGCGCCTCGGCGCCACCCGACCACCTCACCGGCCTCGCCAGGAGAGGATAAGGCCCCGACGCCTCGGGCTCCCCTCTCCCCTCCCACTTGTCCTGCCTCCCCCACTCGCGCCAGTCCCTATCCCCTCTCCCCGCTCGCTCCGTCGCCTCGCCTCCTTCTCAGATCCACCGCCCGAACGCATCTGCCGCCGCGCGTCGTCGTCCTCGCGGTCCCCGTCGCCTCCGAGCCGAGCCATCATGCCGTAGCGCTCCGCCGCGAAGAGCTGCGTCATCTAGTGCCCCTCGTTGGAGCCGGAGAGCTCCACAACGAGTGAAACTAGCCGTCCCCTTCCGCCACTGTCGCCGACGAACTTCGTCATCTCCGACGACTGCTGCTACTGCTACTAACCTTCCAAGGGCTTTACGTAGCTGCCCGATGAGCCTCGCCTCTCTCCCCTCTGTCTTCTCGCCATTGCTGTGCCCGTAGGTGATGTTCCCCACATGTCCGAGCTCGCCTCCGCCGAGCTCGTTGCCGGTTATGTTCCAGTGACCGAACACCCACGCAAGCGTGTCCATCATGCTCGCCTGCACGCGTAGACGCCGTAGGTGCTCAGCACCGCTTGTATTGCTCGCTGTTGAGCCATTTGCGAGCTTGCCGTGCCTCGGGTCTTCGCCGTCCATGTCGCCGGCGACGGCTCTGGCCACTCCCCGCCCGGGCCACCACCGCAGAACGATGCGGCTTCATCCGCTCGATCGATCGAGCTAGGACACGAGCCCGGAGACGCCCTATAGCTGAATCCCGACCACCTCCCGAGCCGCCCCGCCGCTGTTTTGGTCACGGGCGGCGAAACCCCCGACCCAGCCGACGTGGACAGGCCTAGGGCCACCCCAGTGACGCTGCCAGTGGGCCCCGCCGGCCCCATTAACTGGTTTGACCAGGCAACGCGCTGACGTGGCAGCCCTGTGTCTCTGACATGCGGGCCCTGCCGCCCAGTTAATTAGCTAAAACGTTTAGTAAATGAAAAATAATTAGTTAACTAAATGAGACACTGACAAGGGGGGCCCACCCTCTAATTAACCCTCTATTAGTCTAAATTAACACTGTTAAAGTCATAGAGGCTGACATGTGGGTCCCGCTGGACCCACATGTCAGGTTTGACCAGCCGCTGTTGACTTGCTGATGTCAGCATGGTGGCATGCTGATGTCATATTCCTTTTCTGTTAATATGAATAATTCTAGAATATGGTTTAATCTTTGAAAAATCATAGAATTTAAACCGTAACTCCGATGAAAATGTTTTCTATATGAAAGTTGCTCAGAAAAATCCAACGAATCCGATAACGCGGTATGTTCATCTGTCACATGCCCCTAGCATGCTTAACATGGAACATTCCCCCTCCGGTCATCTGTCTGACACAGGTCCGGAACCGGGAAAACATTCCTGGTTGAATTCCCCCTTCACTTTATCGTGTAGCCATACGTTAGGTCACACCCGGCACAATATATTACCACGTTATGCCTTGTGATGCATTGTTTGCTCTGTATTTACTGTTTCTTCCCCCTCTTCTCTCCGATAGACCCCGAGATTGATGCTGCCCCTGTGATCGACTATGTCGACGACGACCCCTCCTTGCCAAAGCAACCAGGCAAGCCCCCCTTTGATCATCCCGATATCGCCCATTCCATTCTCTCATGCTTGCATTAGATTTTGCTACTATTATTGTTTGCTCCTATTCTGATGCATAGCCTATTTATTGTAACCTGTTGTTGTTACTTACCTGCTTATCCTAAACTGTTTAGTATAGGTTGAGTAGTGATCCATCAGTGACCACCACCTTGTCCTTGTTGCCCCTGCTTCATCATCGATGACCCGATCAATGGGATCGAAGACCAGGCCCCGGCACCGCACATCACTTTCCCCTTAGTTGCTCGACACTGCTGGGTTACTATCGTGTGCCAAGGGTGAGACCTCTACAGCACTTCTGATGTTAACCCTGTAGTGTAGCTATTCGGTCGTGGTCATCGAGGGTGATTCCGCCTTAACCACTTCCGATACGACTCTATCGTGCAACCCCTCAAGTGTTAACCTCGGGGGTGATTCCTCTTAAGTTCACCTTGATGATTACATCGAGTGAAATTCACCGGGGGTGATTCCTCGGGTTTTCCCCTTGATGTTTGGACACACGGTTACTATGGTTACTATGACTTTACACTGAACCATGTTACTAAAGACGGGTCGACCCTGAGGGGTGCCCGCGCGAGCATAATTGCGAGTGATGAGGAGTCGGGTTGACCTGGAAGGTGCCCGTGAGATAATTACGAGGCGTGGCCGGGCATTCTTAGCCCTTGCCGCAAGTCCTCGAGACGGGGCAACGGGGTCACATCTTTCGTGAGTCTCTGCTTGTTACCGCGCGTTCCTAATCCACTACGATTTGGATATTTGATCCGAGGGGCCTCTGGCCTGATAGCACTAACCATCACGTGGGCATAGTATGGGCGTTCTGCGTCGTATACATCAGCCGAAGCTTAATAGACGTCAGCGACTGAATGGCGCGCGCCGGATTGGACTGCATAAGCACCTACCTTTTTTTAAGGAGGTAGCTAGGTCTGCTCACCGGCCGCCCACGCAATGTGCAGGAGTTCCCGGGGAGATGGCCCATGACCCCTGGGGGCATAGGTTTAGTCCGGCGTGCTAACCTCTCTATTAAGCCTAGGTCGGGTTGCGGCGTATTGTTTGGCCGAGGCCGGGCATGACCCAGGAAAGTGTGTCTGGCCGGAGTTAATCGAGCGTGGTGGGTAAGTTGGTGCACCCCTGCAGGGAAGAAAACATCTATCGATAGCCTATCCTACGGTAACGGACACTCGGAGTTGTATCCCGATCGATACAACTAGAACTGGATACTTGTGATGAGAATTGCATGGTGATGAGAATTGAATTGTGAAGATAATTGGATAGTATGGCTCTGGGATTGCTTTCTCGCAGGGAGTCGAAAAAGGATCTCTGGCCGAGGTTGATAACACTACTACTACTTTACCTTATGCTACTCTACTCCCTCCTGTTTGCTGCAAGATGGTGGTTTCCAGAAGATGCTAGCCTTCGATAGGACTAGGCCTTCTCTCTATTCTGGCATTTCTGTAGCCCAGTCCACATATACAACCTTTCTTTGATAATGTTGCATATGTAGTGTAGATCCTTGCTTGCGAGTACTTTGGATGAGTACTCACGGTTGCTTTGCTACCCCTTTTCCCCCTTCTTTCTTCTTTCTAGTTGTTGCAACCAGATGGTGGAGTCCAGGAGCCAGATGCCACCTTTGACGACTGCTACTACACCGAGGGCGTCTACTACCACGTGACGGAGACTGCCGATGACCAGGAGCAGTTAGGAGGCTCCCAGGCAGGAGGCCTTGCCTTTCCGATCAATGTTGCTTTTGTGCTAGCCTTCTTAAGGCAAACTTGTCTAACTTATGTCTGTACTCAGATATTGTTGCTTCCGCTGACTCTTGTGTATTCGAGCTTATGTATTCGAGCCCTCGAGGCCCCTGGCTTGTAATATAAAGCTTGTATTATTTTAATTTGTGTCTAGAGTTGTGTTGTGATATCTTCCCGTGAGTCCTTGATCTTGATCGTACACATTGCGTGTATGATTAGTGTATGATTGAATCGAGGGTGTCACATCAAGCATATTTTCTGGCGCCTTTGCCGGGGAGTGAACCGCTCTTGGTAAGTGGAAATTGGCAATGAAACATTATTACTACATGCTGAAATTTATTGTCACTTGCTACTATGGAAAACAATCCTTTGAGGGGTTTGTTAGGGATATCTTGACCTCGATTGGAACCACAATTAGTTGCCCCTCAACCTGCTGCACCTACTGAAAATATTGAATATGAAATTCCTTCGGGTATGGTAGAACAACTGCTAGCTAATCCTTATGCAGGAGATGGAACAGAACATCCTGGTATGCACTTGATATATGTGGATGAAATTTGTGGATTGTTTAAGCTTGCCGGTTTGCCCTGAGACGAAGCTAAGAAGAAGGTTTTCCCTTTATCTTTGAAGGTAAAAGCATTGAAATGGTATAGGCTATGTGATGATATTGGATCTTGGAACTGGAATCGGTTGAAATTGGAATTCCATCAAAACAATTATCATATGCATCTAGTTCATCATGATTGGAATTATATATATAGTTTTTGCCCTCGTGAAGGAGAAATTATTGCTCTATCTTGGGGGAGTCTTAAGTCAATGTTATATTCATGCCCCAATCATGAGCTCTCGAGAGAAATTATTATTCAGAATTTTTATGCTCGGCTTTCTCGTAATGATCAATCCATTCTCGATACTTCTTGTACTGGTTCTTTTATGAAGAAGACTATTGAATTCTGGTGGGACCTTTTAGAAAGAATTAAACACAACTCTGAAGATTGGAAACTTGATGAAGGTAAAGAGTCAGGTATTGAACCTAAGTTTGATTTGTGTTAAATCTTTTATGAATACCGATGCTTTTCAAAAGTTTAGCACTAAATATGGACTTGATTCTGAGATAGTAGATTCCTTTTGTGAATCTGTTGCTACTCATGTTGATCTCCCTAAGGAGAAGTTGTTCAAATATCACCCACCAATTAAAGAACCGGTAAAAGCTAAAGAAGAAACTAGCATTTACAATGTTGATCTAGTTGTTCCCACTGCTTATATTGAAAAAACATCTTTCCCTTTTAGGATGAAGGAACATGCTAAAGTTTCAACTCTGGTCAACAAAAGTTATGTTAGAACACCCAAACCAGCTGAACAAATCAGAGTTGAACCTAGTGTTGCTATGGTTAAACATCTCTTTGTTGATAATATTGATGGGCACGTTATTTACTTCTGTGATGAAGCTGCTAGAATTGCTAAACCCGATGAAAAAGATAAACATAGACCAGTTGTTGGCATGCCTTCTGTCTCAGTTAAGATAGACGATCACTGTTATCATGGTTTATGTGATATAGGTGCTAGCGTGAGTGCTATTCCTTTTTCCTTATATGAAGAAATTAAGAATGAAATAGCACCTACTGAAATAGAAGACATAGATGTTACTATTAAACTTGCAAATAGAGATATATATCACCAATTGGGATTCTTATAGATGTTGAAGTCTTGTGTGGGAAAATAAATTACCCTACTGATTTCCTTGTTCTTAGTTCCCCACAAGATGACTTTTGTCCAATTTTGTTTGGTAGACCTTTCTTGAACACCGTTAATCCTAGAATAGATTGTAAGAAACAAACTGTCGATGTTAGCTTTGGTGATGAATCTCATGAATTTAATTTTTCCAAGTTTAGTAGAAAACCTCATAAGAAAGATTTTCCTAGTAAGGATGAAATTATTTGTCTTCCTTCTATTGTTGTACCTCGTACTGACCCTTTAGAAAAATAATTTCTAGACCATGAAAATTATATGCATATGCGTGAAAGAAATGAAATAGATAGAATCTTTTTTGAACAACAACCTCTGCTTAAACATAATCTACCTATTGAAACTCTAGGAGGTCCTCCTCCACCTAAAACAATTGCCAGACACTTTGAAATATGCTTATCTTGACGAGAAAAAGATATATCCTATTATTATTAGTGCTAACCTTTTAGAACATGAAGAGGAAAGACTATTGAAAGTTCTAAGGAAGCACCGAGCTGCTATTGGATATACTCTTGATGTCAACACAAGAATAATATGGAACCTGATGCTAAACCCGTTGTTGATCACCAACATCGGTTAAATCTGAAAATTAAAGGAGTGGTAAGAACGGAAATATTGAAACTTCTGGAAGCATGTATAATCTATCCTATAGCTGATAGTAGATGGGTAAGTCCTGTTCATTGTGTCCCTAAGAAGGGAGGTATAACTGCTGTTCCCAATGATAAGAATGAACTTATTCCAGAAAAAATTGTCACTGGCTATATAATGGTAATTGATAATAGAAAATTAAACAAAGCAACTACAAAAGATCATTACCCTCTGCCTTTCATTAATCAAATGCTAGAAAGATTATCTAAGCACACATATTTTTGCTTCCTTGATGGATATTCTGGTTTTTCACAAATACCTGTTTCACAACCTGATCAAGAAAATACAACTTTTACTTGTCCTTTCGGAACTTATGCTTATAGGCGTATGCCTTTTGGTTTATGTAATGCACCTGCTACCTTTCAAAGATGTATGACTGCTATATTCTTTGATTTTTGTGAAAAGATTGTTGAGGTTTTCATGGATGACTTTTCTGTTTATGGGAAGTCTTTTGATGATTGTTTAAGTAATCTTGATCAAGTTTTGTAGAGATGTGAACAAACAAATCTTGTCTTGAATTGGGATAAGTGGCACCTTATGGTTAACGAATGTATTGTTTTGGGCCATAAATTTCAGAAAAAGGCATTGAGGTGGGCATAGCCAAGATTGATGCAATTGAGAAAATTCCATGTCCTACAAATATCAAAGGTATTCGTAGTTTCCTCGGTCATGCTGGTTTCTATAGGTGTCGGAGTAAATAACCACAGGTAGCCTCATCTGCTCCCCATGGTGTTTCAAGACATCGGGGCCGGCTTCGCCCCTTGAGAATCCAAGACGAAGGGCCGCCTTGTTATGGCCGGCTGGTCCAAGCGGCCGGATGCAAGAAGGCGGTAAGGCCCAGTGAGTGGCCCCAAGGTTGGCCGACTCCTAGCAGGCGGCCACCAGAGTGGCCGACTCGTAGCAGGCGGCCCACCCTTGCACCCTCAAAGTTTGCACCCGCATAATGGCGACGAGACGGGGCATGGCTATAGAGAAGCCTGCCACTCCCGAATCTTGGAGTGGGTGTGGCCACACTACAACGTACCGGGCGGCCATCTCTATCCCGACGAGGCACTGCTGCCACATTGACCATGACATCACCCAAGATAGAGCTGCCATACTCCCATGATGGGCTGTCGGTATGGCCCGCAAGCGGCGGGCCCTACCCTCCAGTGAAGTACCAGAAGGCGGCACGCCCAGACTAGTCGGCATAGAGGGAGGCCGGCTCCCAACAGTTGGCCCTCCCCCTCCCCAGAAGTCTCTGTGCCATTAACTCGATAAGACAGGGACTGGCTATAGTGAACACCCACCAGGCGGCGGTACTGTAGCCATGCTCCCCCAACCAAGCCATCGTCATCAGAGGCAGGCTACAGTAACAAGCAGCCGATAGGGCCCACAGGCGGTGGGCCCAACCTATCGGCCGAGAGACCAGCAGCCGGTGGGACCCACCAGGAGGCGGAGAAGCCGACGACCATAGACACTGACGGCCTGGGCCTACGCCCAGCCGGATTACCATTATACCCTTGGGGGATGGGCCTATATAAACCCCCTCAGGGAACCCATGCAAAGGGTTCAACTCTTAGACCACACACATCTACGTAAAGAGAGGAGTAGTGCTAGCCTTGCTCTTCTTCCTCCTCTAGCCAAACATCTCATGGAGCACCTTATAGTCACTTGTTGATTTAGTGACCATGCGGAGACCCTGCAGAGCAGGACTAGGGGTGTTATCTCCTAGGGGAGCCCCGAACCTGGGTAAGATTCGTCGGCATGCATGTCTCCGCCTTATCCCATGTCCAGGCACCGGCGATGTCTTACTAGCTCCCACTATGATTAGCCATCCTTTGGCACATGTCGCACCAACCACCCAACATTTGGCTCCCACCATGGGGCTAGGTGCACCATCGTCCGGAGACCTACTCTAGACGGGAACCCTATTCCTCCCTGGAGAGCGCAGCCAGCCCGGCATGCCCAATGGCGTTTGCACTAACACGTTGCATGGCACGGAAGTCGCCTGCGCAGCGAGCTGCCTTGCCGAACTCATCGACGAGATCCGCCTCTCTGACGAGCCCGCGCCAGGCGCGGGCGCAACCAGCTCCGAGAGATGCCTCATTGACCTCCTTGGCAAGCTTGACATACCCAACGAGCCCGCCTCCAACTTGGAGTCGATCGGCTCCATTGACCCGATGCTTGTCGACTCTGACATGGCATCCCTCGACGCCTTCCCAACCCACGTGGCGGTCATCGACGACCCGCTCCCTCAGGCCGACAACACCGACAGCACCATCACTGAGGTTCTCGTCATCAGCCACATCATGGCATCCGGCTCGGACGCCCACGACCAGCTGTAGGCGGCGCATGGGACCTGTCTGCGCCCCTCGCAGGCGATGCCGATTCCGAGATGCTGGAGGCCCACCGCCTTGCACTCATCGAGAGCGGCAAGAAGCTAGCCACCATGCTATGCCTCATTGAGGCCTACGAGTGCGAGGTTGACCGTGTCGTCTGCGGCACGCCGGCTATTGGCGGGCCTAGTTGAGTGGGCGTCGTCAAACAACGTGGCACGACCATCGCCAGCATGTTCGGGGCCGACCGCCCGGTCTACCCCACTCCCATCGAGAATCTACATGCTGCCCAGGCGGTAGCAGACGAGCTAGAAGGCCTGGACAGCGATGAGCACTGCTGCATCTGCATGACGGAGCGCGTCCAGCAGCTCATCGAGGCGGCTGCTGCACAGCAAGAAGCTGGCGCGTGCACCAACAATCCCCCCTCCTCTACCGAGAGCATGGCGCAACCTCCTGGACACCGACAATAGGCGGCACCCGTGACCGAAGAGACAATGAGCCGGCTGCCAGCCACTGCCAGACGCGCCTCACCATTGAGCGTGATCAAGAGGGCCGCACACAAGCTGTGGAGCGGCGGGACGGTTGTCCACCGCCTCCACCTCCTCGCAGGGGGCGATATGCCTCCCCGCCGCTTGTGGAACACCCAACGCTAAGCGGACGGCTGGGCCGCCGCGAGGGAGTCGGGGAAAATGATGCCCGCCATCGGATCAACTGCCCGGCACGATCCCAGGCATTAGAAGAAGATGCGATTGGTCCGCCTTGTTTTGGCCCCCGTATCCGCGACGAGCCCTTCCCCAAAGAGTTCTCGCTTCCAAGAGATATGCCCAAGTACAACGGCTCCATGAAGCCGAAAGGCTGGCTGGTCGACTACTGGCATGTACTTTACCGCCAAGAAGCTGAAGCCATACTTTCAAGAGCACCCTATCACGGTTGTTTGCACTGACATACTTGCTGACATCATGGGCAGCCGAGATGCTTCAGGCTAGGTGGCCAAATGGGCCATTGAGCTATCCCCATATACCATCTTCTACCAGCCTTGCACCGCCATCAAGTCCAAAGTGCTGGCTGACTTCCTCGACGACTGGGCCGAGACCCAGTACCTGCCGCCATCACCGGATTCCACCCATTGGCGGATGCACTTTGATGGCTCTAAGATGCGCACTGGTTTGGGAGCCGGCATCGTCCTTACCTCTCCCAAGGGCGACAAGCTCAGATACACATTGCAAATCCACTTCACCGCCTCCAATAATGTCGCCGAGTATGAGGCGCTCGTACATTGGCTCCGGCAAGCCAAAGAGCTCTGCATCCGCCGGATCGTATGCTACGGTGACTTGGATTTAGTGGTCCAACAGTCGTCCGGCAACTAGGACGCCAAAGATGCAAACATGTCAAGCTACCTCTTCCTTGTCCAGCAGCTCATCGGATACTTTGAAGGGTGCAAGTTCCTCCATGTGCCACGGGCCAACAACGAGCAAGCAGATGCCCTGGCACAAATCGGCTCCACTCGGCAAGCCTTACCAACTTGCGTATCCCTCCAGCGCCTCTTCAAGCCGTCTATCAAGCCTTCGCAGGAATCATATTCCATCTTCGTGTCAGCTGCCCCCGAAACAGTCGATCCGGCTTGGGGATGTCGGCAGTCGGCTTGGGGACTTCGGCAGGTGGCTCGGGGACTATTGTAGCTGCACCCGGCGCTGGGACTTCAGAACCCGGCCCGGGGACTTCAACGACACAACAGGCGGTGGCCGACCCCAACCCGCCACCTCCCAACCCAACCGCCCTGGTCGTAATGGTCGTGTTGGCAGTAGAAGAAGTCGCAACTCCATCATGGGCACAGCCCATCCTCAACTTTCTGGTGAACAGAGAGCTGCCGACTGATGAGATCTCGGTCTGGCAAGTGTAACGCCGGGCAGGAGCCTACACGATAGTCAATAGAGAACTCATTAGGCGCAGCGTGACTGGAGTTTTGCAGCATTGTGTAGAGCCAGAGAAAGGCATGGCAATCCTCAAAGATATACACCAAGGCGAATGAGGCCACCACGAAGCCTCAAGATCACTTGTTGCCAAGGCTTTCCGCCATGATTTTTTCTGGCCGACTACTTTGGACAACGCCAAAGACTTCGTCAAGCATTGCAAAGGGTGCCAAGTATTCAGCTCCAAGCAACACTTGCCGGCTTCATCACTCAAGACCATCCCCCTCACCTGGCCCTTTGCCGTCTGGGGGCTGGACATGGTGGGCCCATTCAAGACAGCACGCGGTGGCATGACTCATCTGCTTGTCGCTCTGGACAAGTTCACAAAGTGGATCAAATCCAAGCCAATCAAGAAGTTAAATGGGCCGACTATTGTGACCTTCATTGCAGACATCACCATCCGGTATGGCGTACCACACAGCATCATCACCAGCAACGACACGAATTTTGCCAAAGGAGCATTGTCCCGCATCCAACTAGACTTAGCGTCTGTTGCCCATCCGCAGTCAAATAGCCAAGTCAAGCGAGCAAACGGCCTCATCCTCTCTGGCATCAAGCCCTGACTGGTCAAGCCACTGGAGTGTTCGGCCAGCTGCTGGATCGATGAGCTAACAGCCATCCTTCGGAGTCCGTGCACCACTCCGAACAAGTCAACCGGCTTCACTCCTTTCTTCCTTGTGTATGGTGCCAAAGCTGTCATCCCAACTAACATCGAGTTTGACTCAACTCGCGTCACCATGTACACGGAGGCGGAGGCGAAGGAAGCACGAGAAGACGGTGTCGATCTGTTGGAAATGGGCCGGCTGTTAGCACTCAGCCGGTCCGCCATCTATGAGCAGAGCCTGCGCTGCTACCACAGTCGGAAGGTCAAGACAAGATCCTTCCAAGAGGGAGACCTTGTGCTCCGGCTGATCCAGCGAATAGCCAGCCAGCACAAGATCGCGGCCCCTTGGGAGGGCCCCTTCGTCATCAGCAAAGCCCTGTGCAATGACTCCTACTACCTGATCGATGCACAGAAGCCCAGTGCGCGCAAGAGGGACGACTCCGGCAAGGAATCAGAGTGTCCATGGAATGCGAATCTACTTCGAAAAGTTTACAGTTGATGAAGTATGTACCACGCTATCTTTTGTATTAAGTACAAGACATCGGGTCCCCCGAAGAGCACTCGGGGACTACCCTCTTTTATCTGTATGATAAGTCCTATGCCTATGAATGTGTTATTACATCTTTCTCGCCTTGCACCGGGTTCGACCAGTCGGCCCGGGGGCTTGCCGCCTTGTATTATGTTAGTGCTACTTACAGTCGGACAAGTAGTGTGCCGACATATAAAGCCCTCTCTTGCCGCAAGCCACAGCTCGCAGAGCGGCTGTTCGGCTGGCAAGAGTCAAAGGAAGGAAATGGTGCCCACATGAAAAATGGCTAAGGACCAACGCACTTACATAACATAAGTCGTCCTCCCGCCTTGCCGACCGGCTGCTGAACAGCCGGCTGGCCGGCTTCTCACTTACCTTGCTACGTCCTAAGAAGCCAAAGTACTTGTCCTCCCAAATGGCCAAGCACTTGTCCCAGCCACAGTCTCTAGAGCGGCTGTCCGGCTGGCAAGGCGGCAGCCAAGCGAGGGCAGCAAAGGAAAAAGGCAAAAAGGACCCAAAAGTCAAGACAAGTCAGAACCGAGCATAGCACATGCAAAATAATATTTACATAAAGCAAGGCTTTCAATCCAGAATTCAACAAAGTTTGAATACACCCCTAGCGGGTGGAACTGCGCGATTTTAACAAATGTTGTTCAAAAGACCACTAGGCAGGAGAAAGCTAAGGATAAGACGACCGCCTAGGCTAAGGGCGCAGTAGGAAAGTCCAGTAGGTTGGTGGAGTCGGCGGCGCCGGCTGGTGGAGTGGCCAGCAAGTGAGTCTCTGTCGTGCCGTCCCCAGAAGTATTCGGCGCTCTCGCACGCAGCTCATTGCTTGAGGCACGACCGAGTGGAGGCTGGTCGTCCGCTCCGTCCTCCGGTGCGCGTCTTCACCATCCTCGCTCTCCTCGCCTTCGCCCTCATCGCTGGAGGCGATCTCCTCCGCTGAGTCCTTGCCGTCTTCCGTGTTCATCCCGAACAAGTCCGGCGGCAGCTCGGCACCCTCTTCGTTCAGCTCGGGCATGAAGAGGCTGGTGTCGGTGTAGTCGGCGATCACCATGGCACAATGAACAAGGGTAGGCCTTGCTGCCCCCAAGTCCTCGTGGGCCTCCTACCGGAACGTGGACAACTAGGCTAGATCTTGCCCAGGGTACCATGCCGTGATAAACTCCAAGGCCCGCCTAGTGCCTGCCCGGGCCAAAGAAGCCTTCCACGCCTCAAAGCGGCCGACCGCCACATCCAGCAAGTCGGCAGTCCGACTGGGGTACACGGAGCCTGGACGCCGAGCCAGAGGGCAGAGACCACCTGGGCTCCGATGTGCTGCAGCCGGCGAAGCATCTGGTGAGCCGGCTGGAGATGGGCCTGGATGGCAAGGAGCTGCTTGTCGAGCGTCTGATGGGCGTTTGGCGCGATCGTTGTGCCAGCCTGCCTCCGCTCGCGTCTGGCTTCGATGGCATGGCTGGCGACGACAGCATAGCCAGGGAAGTACTCTGCACAAGATGAAAAAAGAAAGAGATAAGAAGTTGGAAGTCAGATCATACAACAGGCGGCAGACAAAGGAAAGAGGAGAACAACTCACCGTCGACCATGTCCTAGATCCAGCCGTAGCCGTCATTCAACACCCTCTCCATATCGGCCCAATTCACCGCCTAGGTCTCATACTCGGCCTAGATGGTGGTCTCCCTGTCCTTCGCCGCTTGAAGGGCCACCTTGTGAATCTCTTCCTGGTCGACCAACTTCTTGGCCAAGTGGTCGCGCTCCTGGGCTGCCTTGCTGCACTCCTCCTCCTTGGCACACAGCGTAGTTTTGGCCTCACCCAACTGTTGCTACAGGCTGGCGTTGGCCTCTGCAAAGATAGCAAAGAGGAATGATCAACAAGCCAGATAGAAAATGAGAAGTTGCCAGAAGAGATCCGGCCTGACTGCTCAGCAGTCGGCCCGAATCTCGGGGACTGGACCCAGCAGCTGCGCTGACGCGCCCCCGCAAGAGAGAGAAGGTAGAGTGCTTACTCCAACTCTCGGACAAGTCAGCCGTCTTCTGAGCCAGCTACCAGACCTGGGAGTTGAAGGTGGTCGTGCAAAGATTATGATAATCCTGTAACAAAGGCAAACAGGAAAGTAAACAAGTCAGCACCTGAACCTACTTGAAAGTTCCAGGCCGCCTGCTCAGCAGTCGGCCCGGAACTCGGGACTACACCTAGTGCGTGTGCTGACGCGCCCCCATGGAAGAATATAAGAATCAAAGACAAGAGGCATACCCGGATGGCCGTTCATGACGCCAGGAACTCCTGGTTGTAGTGATGGAGGGTGGTGGCCTGAGCCTGGAGCCGAGCCCGGACGTCCTGAGCTGCTGCGTTCAGCACGGCCGTCCCACCTCCACGCGCCCACTCCGGCAAGATGATGCTGGAGGCCTCCACCTCCAGGGCCGATGAGCTCACACCGCTCAGCCTCCTGCGGCCATGGCGCCGAAGCCGCCTTCGCCACGCGCCGACGCGCCGGAGAGCGGACCATGGGGTCGCCTCCTGCTGCCAGTTCACCACCAGCCGGCAGCATCGGTGGTGCGTCAGACTGGCCGCCTTGACCTTCGACGGTCAACGCCGGCGACGGCACTCCCGCCCCCAGGGCGATGTCATCGCCCCCTCTCTCTCCATGGCTGATTGATCATCGCCGGCTCCTTCAGCCGACAGCGAGACTTCGGGTTCGGGTGGCACTGTCGGTGTCAAAACCGGCGGATCTCGGGTAAGGGGTTCCAAGCTGTGCGTCTTAGGATCAATGGTAACATGAACATGGGATTTTACCCAG
The DNA here is from genome assembly GCF_002162155.2 of Triticum dicoccoides. Lineage (NCBI taxonomy): Eukaryota > Viridiplantae > Streptophyta > Magnoliopsida > Poales > Poaceae > Triticum > Triticum dicoccoides. Next base: position 614,989,942 of record NC_041391.1, read on the forward strand.
CTTCGGGCTCTCTTGGTGAGATAATACCCTACATGCTACTTGATTGACTTTAATGAGTATAGGGGTTACAAGAGTTGATCTACCTCGAGATCATATGTTGTGGTCTAAACCCTAGAGGTATGATGAGTAATGTCATAATCATCTATCGACTAGCCTGGCCTCGGTTTATATAATGTACCAGAGGCCTAGGATAAGAAGAGTCCTAGTCGGATAAGCCGGTGGGGAGGAGTCCTTGTCTTGATCACCATGTCTTGTGGAATCTTCCTTGTATGCGTCAACTGTCCGAACTGGCCCATGAGTATACGGCCATGGGGGTCCTCGGCCCAATCTAATTGATCGGGAGACAACGTGGTGAGTACCCCCTAGTCTAGGACACTGTCAGTAGCCCCCTGAACCGGTCTTCAAGTTGGGGAAGCTCCTCGATTCTTCCGAACTGTTCTTCATCTCTGGTTGTCGGCCTTGAAAACTGGTTCAACAAATCTTCTCATCTTCGATCTTGAGGATCTCCGAAGTAAATCCGAAGAGTTTACACATCGAGTATCCGAGGAGCCTCTTTAAGTTATCGGCCTTTATCAATGCCTTGTTATTTTTTACGCCACACCTCGGGTTTGAAGTAATTCCCGGGCGGCAGTGTCCTCTTGCATCCGAGCTCCAATGTCGGACTGCATTTGAGGTATCTTTTGCAGCCAAGCACCAACGCCAGACTGCTTCTGAGCTCCAACGCCAGAATGTATCCGAGCTCCAATGTTGGACTGTGTCGAGCTGGACTATGTCCAATCTCTAATGTCGAACTATATCCGAGATGTCATAGATCATCTGGGTTCAAAAAGTTGAAGGAGTTTAGCCGAGCTTAATGCCAGAAAAGCCCTCTATGGAGCCAGCCCCTGGCACCCGAGCTTTATGCCGGACTGCTTCCAAGGTGGTGCACCACCCTGACTGCAGGCTGATTTTTTTGATTGGTGCAATTTACTCTCTGCCGAGATATATAGCCAGTAGCCCTCAAGGTGTGTGCGTTGGTCTAAAACCCGAGATGCACCTGAAGGATGACATAAGACCGCTGATCCCAGTACTAGCTTGGCAGAATACATCGAGACACAAAAAGCGGTGTGCTTAGTCCTCGACACTCAGGTTGGGTGCAACCGACCAACCTGAGGATCAAAAATCTCCTCGGAAACTGTATTGCACTTAAATTTTTCTGCATTGAATAGGCAATGTAGTAGCCCCTGAGACACTGGTCGGGTGGCAACACAAGATCAGGGGATCGATGTGCCCCTTTAATGTTAGTAAATGATAAGCCTGAAGCCCAGTAGCCCCGGAGCCTTAATGCGGGCACGGGTGGCCGAATTAAGAGTCGATATCCATAGTAAAATCACAAATTATGTGTAATGACTCTATGTATCCAAGTACTTTATATCATTAATGCTCGGATCCGCATTGTACAAAACTTTGTTGACCGATCATCGGCTTCAACCTCTTCGGCTAGTAGCTGAGGAGTGTTTTCCTACTTTATAAAGCCGTTAAAACGACAAAGATTTATGGAAAACAAGGCAATCCGGCCATACAGTTTTATAAACAAAGGTACACTGAGAGATATGTTATATTACGTAATGTAAGAAACATATTCCATGGAAAATAGTCCCGCTATCGGTTCCTTTCTTTGGGTCTTCATGCTTATCATGATCATGAAGCCTCACCTCCGGTCAATGTGGGAGGAAAATATTGAGGATTTAGTTCGGGGAAAGTTCCCAAGCTCTATGTTATTAATTAACCAAAAATTTCACTTCCGTCGTTGCCGACCAATGTGATCCTTTAAGATTGCTAGCTTTCGGCTTCACCCAATCTGAGGTACTTACTCGAATGACCCGGTAGTAACAATCACAGAGGTGCACCCTTTACCACCTAGCCGAACAATCTGGAATGTAGGGGTAAGCACAGGAGCCAGGCAAACCCAGCTTGGCCAAAATCTTAAGTCAAATTGATGCATATGTATGGCTTTATAACGATGATTATGGAAGGCGGCCCTTGTATATTAAATACAAATGCCGATGATATGTTTATCTTGACTCTGTTGCAACCGTTTATCAGTTGAAAGTGGCTCATCGTCAGCTTCTACCCCTTTGTAGATACTATGCAGGGTGTTTCTGCAATAACAAGACAACCCTTAGCCGACGTCTTGGTGCCCGAAGGTGGTTGTGTTAGCGGAAACGAAGCAATCAGATATGCGGGCTTTATAACTTTCACTTACTCACAGGAGCTTTAAACTGGGGAAGCTAGCTACAAGCCCCCGGTTAGTGTTCGGCGACAGCCGAGGTCAAGCCGTAAACACATCGGCCAATGTTATGAATGGGTGTCATCTAACATAGTCATCGGATCGCTGACCAGTTTACGCTTATTGTGACAGTCAGTTTTCGGCTTTCTCCACTAAGGTGCTTAACCATGCGAGCTAGAAGCACAATCGCAGTGGTTCTCCCTTTGCACACCTAGTCGAACAAAGCGGATCGTAGGAGGCAATCACATGAGCCGGGTAACCCAAGTATTGACTGAAGACACAATTTGAAACCGATGCATATATAGCAATATCCGAGAATGTTTTTTCCGGATCCCTAAAGGTGTCCGACGTTGCAATGTGAGACTTGTGCTGGAAACACACAAATAGTTTAAAAGTTCCATAAGCTTGGAAAACCAAAAAAACGTCAGTAAAAACTTGACGCCCGAAAAAGATCAAGTGTTCGGTACCAATCTGAAAACTGGAAAAAATTTGTGCTTCTGTCATGCTTTAACATGACGCATCCGATCTCTTGACCAAGAAGAAAACACATTTACGATAAAACAGCTCATATAAATTTTAAGAGCCCCCTAGTGACTTGGGTGAAATAATTTTATGTATAATGATTGTATGTACCGAAGTACTTATATCATATCTTAGTTCACCCGAACTTTGAATGCGTCTTAACCGTCCGTCGGCTTCTCCCTATTCGGTCAAGGACCGAAAAGTGTTATGTACTCCATCTGTCGAGAATATCGACGGTGTTTCCGATAACCAGGTAATCATGCCATAAGGCTGTAACAGGCAAAGCGCGCTCAGGGAACTTATGCTATATTACTAACGAATTGTAAGAAGCATCTTCGAAGAAAATAGTACCTCCACCGATACCTTTCTTCAGTTGCTCATTGTTACTATGAGACTTGTGCAATACAATTTTTTGTACTCATGAGTTCCGTTGTGTGCCGACCATGATTGAAAACAATATGAGCGCTAGCTTTCGGCTTCACCCGGTCTAAGGTCAGAGCTCGGATGACCCGGTCGTGACAATTGCAGAGGTGCTCCTTTTACTCCCTAGCCGAACAATCGGGAACATAGGGGTAAGCATAGGAGCCAGGCAACCCAGCTTGCGGAACACTTAAGTCAATATGATGCATATTGTGGCGTAATACACGAACAAGGAACAAAGCCGTACAAGTATAATCATATGCAAAAGAAAAAACTTCATAAAGGAAGCCCCCAAATAAACGGGGTATTTGAATTTGTGTGTCACAAACAAAGTTATGACAAGGAATTTTTTTCACAAACAACTTTTTGCCAAAAAAGTCTAATGCTTGGTCGAACCGAACAAAATTTAAAACTGAAAGTTTTTGAGCATGAAAGCGACTTAGCTAGTTAATTTGTTCGACATTGATGACGCGGTCCGAGCTTGATGCGGGACAAGGTTCCAGCCCCCAGGCTGGTCCCAAGGTGGCCGAGCAGAGAGTTCGGCACTTCGAGAAGATGAAGCCCCTAGTCCAGCCGCGGTAATGGAGCAGGCCAGCGCGCCAAGGCGACAACACAATTCGGTCGACAGAGGCGACAGCACGGCTCAGTCTGAGTCGATTGGCTGCATAGATAAAATAGTGCAAACCAAAAGTAATGACAAATAAAGATAATAATGTATATTAAAAAAATATTTCTACTTATTTAATACAAGCGAAGTAAATAATGAAAGACATATGGCCTAAGCATCGAGTTCAATGTCGATGCAGGGCGTGATGTGGTAAAGGCGTGGCAAAGCCCGTATTCACAGGTCGGTCCAAGTTCCAGATACGGTGTTCGCCGAACTATGTATGGAAACTGACTGAACCACCACGCGACCATCGTTAATGCGTCTACCATTTGACAGGCCTATGTATAGATGATGTAACAAAGCAGAGTAATAATTCCTTGGGAAAAATAAACTCAAACAAGCAAAAATTGTTGGGATTAATAGCACCTAGTTTATTTGTTGTAGCAGTCTGAAGAAAGCTTACTCCCAAAATTGGGACTCGATCTGCACACCCATTGTCTGATGGGTGATGAAGCGAAGGCATGACGATGCTGGCAAAGGTTGGCTCGCCGAGGCAAAGCCCGTGGTCCAGCTAATGTGATGAAGCTGGTCGGCCGGTGACGTCGAAGTCTCCGAGGTAAGTTGATGAAGTGATGACAAAGCCCCCATTCCAGGCGAGGAGACGGAGCAGGTCGGTGAGGAGATGTGTCAGCCGAGGTGTTGAAGTAGTTCGGCATGATGGGCGTTGGCTCGATGAAGCAACGGTTCGGCCATGCCGATGCAGGTCGTAGCTTGTGACGTGTTCAATGCTGGCTTGATGAAGTTACCATGCGGCGATGCTGGTGTGCCCGCTCCATGTAATCCGTGGGGTGGCGATGTTGGTGATGATTTATCCTTCGCGATGCCGAACTATTGTTTGGCTGGCCGAGATGATGATCTGAAGACGTTGAGCTTGGCTCAACAAAGCTACGATGTGTCTAGGCGCAGGTCGGCCGCCGTGGAGTGATGTTGTCGGGCCGGTTTGACACCAACGCGATGGTGAATATCATATTCTAAAAATAATTTTAATATTAATAGGATGTGTTTGAGAATAAAACACAATACACCATACGAAAACTTCCTTCAAAAAGGATGTCCAAAATCCAGTTCATAAAGAAGATGAACTCGGGTCGGATTCGTTCTCGCGCAGAAAATAGATCCGAAAAGTGATGCACTAATCGGAAGGTTCCCGGAGTTTGGACGGTCGGATCGAGCAGAATTTTTGGCAGGTGGTAGATATGGAAATTCCGCAGCCGATCAACGGTTGGATCTTCCGAAGGACGTCCGAGCTAGATGCTGGACACCACGCTCCAAACTCGTCTGGATTCTCGTCCAGATTCAACAGGGCTCCGGTATATCAGAGATTGCCGGAGATTCCTCCATCGGAACTCGACGAAATTTTGTAGGGTTGTTGTAGAGTTAATTCTGCATAATTTCATTGAAGCAATCGTTTAGGCGACACTCGAGGAGGCGGTGGCGGTGGATACGAGTTTGTTGTCCAGAAAAATAGCACGGTTGCCCGAGGGCAATGTTGACATTGAGCCCCCGAGCTCCATGGATGACTCCTCCATGATCTTGATAGAGATCGGAGTTGATGTTGATGAAGGCCCTCATCCGAACATGATGATCAGAGGTAGGGCACAGTCCTCGGTCAAGCCAAGGTGACCAGTCAAGCTGGTGACGAAGAAGTCGACGTCGCAGTTGACCTGCAGTCGAGCCATTGATCCTTTTGCCGATCACATAGCGAAATCTCAATGAAAGCACAAATGTCGGTGTCAAAACTAGCTGATCTCGGGTAAGGGGTCCCAAGTTGTGCGTCTTAGGATCAATGGTAACATGAACACGGGATTTTACCCAGCTTTGGGCTCTCTTGATGAGATAATACCCTAGATGTTGCTTGATTGACTTTAATGAGTATAGGGGTTACAAGAGTTGATCTACCTCGAGATCATATGTTGTGGTCTAAACCCTAGAGGTATGATGAGTAATGTCATAATCATCTATCAACTAGCCTAGCCTCGGTTTATATAATGTACCAGAAGCCTAGGATAATAAGAGTGCTAGTCGAATACGCCGGTGGGGAGGAGTCCTTGTGTTGATCACCAAGTCTTGTGGAATCTTCCTTGTATGCGGCAACTGTCCAAACTGGCCCATGAGTATATGGCCATGGGGGTCCTTAGCCCAATAAATTGATCGGGAGACGACGTGGAGAGTACCCCCTAGTCCAGGACACCGTCAGGCACGACAAGGAGGGGGGTGACGAGCTGCGGGGGTTGGCCGCGTGTGGCCTCTTCCGCCTAGGCATTGGCCGCGGCGTCCGCCTGGGCCTTACCCGCGGTGTTAGCTTGCGCCTTGGCGGCCTCATCCGCCACCTCCTGCACTGCCTTGGCCACCGCCTCCTCCCGCTCCTCACGCGCCTCCTGCGCATTCCTCTCTGTCACCGTCTGGAGCTCGGCGCGCGGGTCCACTCAGCGGGTGTTGGCAGAGCCCTCGGCCGCCCCAACCATGGAGGCGGCGCCAGACCGCTCAAGGGAGAGCGGGGCCCTGAATCAAGCAAATGAAATAGAGCTCAGAATGAAGTTGCAAGCGAAAAAGAAAAGGAGAGCGTAAGAGAAATCAAACACTTACGCGGAAACCATCACGGGCTCCTTCACCACCTTCCTAAAACGGTTCGCCTTCGCGGCAGCTTCCTCCTGCTTGGTCGCCGCCGCTAAGCCCCTGGGGCAGCCGGCGCGGCTGATGATCTCGTGCCCGCCCGGTCGGTGGCCAGCGGACAGTGCAGCACGGCTTCCTCATCATCATCCACCTAGTCCTCTAGGCCGCTTCCACCTTCGGAGCCGCCTGGCCCGCCACCATCGCCCATGGCATCATCTTCTTCCAGGGAGGCAGCTCCCAAGTCGGGGTCGTACTCGTTACTCTCTGCTCGGTCGGGGAGATATTCGTGGTTCTGACCCGCGGCGCCGGTTGCCGACTGGATGATGGAGTTCTGCTTCAAGGACGACTGGTCAGACAGCCAAAGAGAACCCGACAAGTAAAAAGAAAAGAGAAGGAGTCGGAAATACCGAAGGCGGCGGGTGCGCGCATGAGTATGGCTCCTTGCCGAACTGCCACTCCTCAGCCAGGAGCTTGCAGTTTGAGATATGGTTCACCAGATGAGCCACCTTCGAGTGTGGCATCTCCTTGGTGCTCATCCGACACGGGTCTTGGTGCCTGCTCATCTGACAGATCATGTGAGGCCGGCCCTAAAGGGGGAGCACCCGGCGCCATGAAGGGGGTCAGCAGGTCTGGCCCCGTGAGGCCCTCCATCCTCGTCATCACCTTGAGCCGCTTGACAGCGACGGCGCAGACGGCCGACAGCATCCTCGGCTTGTACGTCCAGTTGGAACGGGGCTCAGCTGGCAGGCTGGCTGCGTAAGCTGGCAGGTGACGAAGTTGGCACTCGGGTGGACGCTCTTAACGTAGAAATATGAATGTTGCCACAGCTTGACCGATTGTGTCAAGCTGATGGTTGGGAAGGGATTGTCAGTAGCCGGCCTCCGCACCGTGACGAAGGCACCGCACTGCGCCGCTACCCCCTTTGGTGAAGGTGCCGAGCTTCATGTAGAAGAAGTAGCCCCGGAGCTCGAGGGTGGGGAGGATGCCGAGGTAGCCTTCGCAGAGGGTGACGAAGGCGGATAGCAGCACCATCGTGTTTGGCGTGAGGTGGTGCGGCTGGAGGCCATAGAACTGGAGGAACGAGCGGTGGAAGCTGCTCGCCGACAGGCCGAAGCCGTGCAAGCAGGGAGAGCGGAAGATGACTCCCTCTCCTTCTTCTGGCGCCGGCACGATTTCCATCTCCGGCGCTAGGCGCACCTTCACGAAGTCCTCGCCGAGCAACCATCGCGTCTGAAGGAGGAAGGCGATGTGGTCCTCGTGGATGTTGGACCCGTCCCACGCTCCCTTGTGCGCCATGAGTCCTTGGAGCTTGGCGGAGGCGAGGTGCAGCGGCGAGGATGTAGATCCATGGCGGAGCTGCAGTGCTGCAGGCTGACCGAAAACGGCGACAGCGAACGGCGGCGGCGACAGAGAGAAGAAGGAGAAATATGGTGAAGGAGGAGGAGGGCACGCGTGCGTCTGCCGCTCCCCTCCTCCCCTACTTATAGCCCCAGGCGGCGAAGCCAAGGGGGCGGGGGGTGGGGGTCGTGGGATTAATTGTGCCCACGTCCCCACGACCCCGCAATTATTGCACCATAATGGTGTGCTTTAACCGCGCCCAGAATACCAACCGTCTGCCTCGGCCAGAGCCGATCCGCGCGTGGGCCGAGGCACGGTAGTGGCGGGCCCCAGCCTGCGGCGACATCCCGTTAGCCCGTGCGCTGGCAGGCTGGCCTGGTCGGCTGGGGCCGCATGGAGCGCAGGTAGCGGGTGGCCGGCGAGAGTGCCACCTGTCCCCTGCCTTCACGTTTCCAAATCATCAAGGCGGCGAGCCTGATTTTAGCTGACTCGCAACTGTCGGCTCTTCGGAGTAGGAAGCCGTTGAGGCCTCTCGCCTTTTCAGCCGCAACACCCCACCAGCTTCGGGGACTACTGTCGGATAACCACGAGTAGCCTCATCTGCTCCCCATGGTGTTTCAAGACATCGGGGCCGGCTTTGGCCCTCGAGCATCCAAGACGAAGGGCCGCCTTGTTATGGCCGGGTGGTCCAAGCGACCGGCTGCAAGAAGGCGGCAAGGCCCAATGAGTGGCCCCAGGGTTGGCTCACTCCTAGTAGGCGGCCACCAGAGTGGCCGACTCCTAGCAGGCGGCCCACCCTTGCACCCTCAAAGTTTGCACCTGCATAATGGCGACGAGACGGGGCATGGCTACAGTGAAGCATTCCACCCCCGAATCCTGGAGTGGGCGTGGCCACAGTACAACATACCGGGCGGCCATCTCTAGCCCGGTGCGGCACTGCTGCCACGTTGACCATGACATCACCCAAGACAGAGCTGCCATACTCCCACGACTGGCTGTTGATGTGGCCCGCAGGCGGCGGGCCCTACCCACAAGTGAAGTACCAGAAGGTGGCACACCCAGACCAGTCGGCATAGGGGGAGGCCGGCTCCCAACAGCCGGCCCTCCCCATCCCCAGAAGTCTGTGCGCCATTAACCCGATTAGACGGGGTATGGCTACAGTGAATGCCCACCAGGTGGCGGTACTATAGCCACGCTTCCCCGAGCAAGCCATCGTCATCAGAGGCAGGGCTACAGTAATGAGCAGTTGACATGGCCCGCAGGCGGTGGGCCCAACCTGTAGGCTGAGAGACCGGCAGCCAGCGGGACCCACCAGACGTGGGGCCCCAGCAGCCGGCGGAGAAGCCGACGACCGTAGACACTGACAGCCTGGGCCTATGCCTGGCCGGATTACCATTGTACCGTTGGGGGGTAGGCCTATATAAACCCCCCAGGGCACCCATGCAAAGGGTTCAGCTCTTAGACCACACACATCTACGTAAAGAGAGGAATAGTGTTGGACTTGCTCTTCTCCCTCCTCTGGCCAAACATCTCAAGGATCACCTTGTAGCCACTTGTTGATTTAGTGACCATGCGGAGACCCCGCAGAGCAGGACTAGGGGTGTTATCTCCTAGGAGAGCCCCGAACCTGGGTAAGATTCGTCGGCATGCATGTCTCCGCCTTATCCCGTTTCCAAGCACCAGCGACGTCTTACTAGCTCCCACAATGATTAGCCATCCTTTGGCATATATCACACCAACCACCCCATAATAGGAGGTTTATCAAAGACTTTTCTAAAATTTATAGGCCTCTTACAAATCTTTTGCAAAAGGATATTCCTTTTGTGTTTGATGATGATTGTTTGATAACTTTCGAAACACTAAAGAAAGCCTTAATTACTGCACTTGTTGTTCAACCACCTGATTAGAACTTGCCTTTGAGATTATGTGTGATGCTAGTGATTATGATGTTGGTGTTGTTCTAGGACAAAGAGTTGAGAAGAAATTAAATGTTATCCATTATGCTAGTAAAACTCCTAGACAATGCTCGAAGAAATTATGCTACTACTGAAAAAGAATTATTAGCAGTGGTGTTTGCTAGTGATAAATTTAGATCCTACATTATTGATTCTAAAGGGACTGTTCACACCGATCATGCTGCTATAAAATATCTTATGAAAAATAAACATGCTAAATCTAGACTCATTAGGTGAGTTCTTCTGCTACAAGAATTTGATCTGCATATCACTAATAGAAATGGAGCAGAGAACCTCGTAGTTGATAAGTTGTCTAGGCTTGAAAATATTCTTGATGAGCCACAACCTATTAATGACTAGGAGAATGCCCGTGCGTTGCTACAGGCAAAAGTCGGATGACCGGGTATTGCCATGTAATAATAGAAATATACGCATTTATCAAATCATTATTTTAATTCAGAAATACGTTTTAAGCATGGTGGCATCTGGTTTCATCAAACAACGACAAATTCAAACTCTCTTTGGCTTCTTTCTTTGCTGAAAATGGCTTTCGCCCCGCTTTATATATAAAGAACCAACCACACATTACAACCATCACCCCAACAAAGAAGGAAAAGAAAAAACGAAAATCGACAAGATACAAACACTATGGAACAACAAGCGACGGCCTCCGATCATGCCATCGACGCAATCGCGACAAGGGAGCAACTCACCACTAGAGGAAGGCCACGCTCCATCAACTCCCAAGGGCCAACCCATGTTGTCCTACCTTCCGCCTCTGCCTCCGAAGAGGGCACCCTTGCCCATCGGGAGACAGAATAGCTCACCCCCGAGCACAGATGGACTGGCAAACATGTTGTCGGGGAGAGGATGAGCCCTGGCCACCTCACCTCCCATAGGAACCCATACATCGCGCCCGTCATCGGCCAAGACCAAGGAACCCACCGCCATTGCCAAGCAGGGTCACGTCAGAAGAACAGGAAAACCACCACCGCGCTGAACCCCTGGCCATCCTGGACTCCCAAGACAGCGTCTTCAAGAAGAAAATGATGCCGACGCGCTGTCGCCGCTCAATCAAGAGATTTTAGGCTTTTGCCCAGGACCATGGGGTGGAAGGCGAGGAGAGGGTCTCGATGTCGCCCACCAGAGGGAGAACGGCACCGCGAGCGTCGCCAACATCATGACCAGCACCGTCGGTCAAGGGTTTCCCCCGACCCAGAGCTTGCATATCCATTGCTCCGCCAACCAGCCGAGCAGGATGTTCGGAGGAAGCCCGCAGACCAGCTAGCAAAGGAGTACAAGCATGGTGAAGCCGCCAACTTTAGATCGGATCCAAGCCCGCCGCTGACTCGCCGCCCAGCACGGCCAAGACGGTGCACCGAGCACCGGCGCCAAACCCCGTCGACAAGAGGGAGACGCCCTCTCCAGTTGTGGCCGCCGCCACCCTCAACGCCCGCAGGTCCCAGGGGGCCAGATCAGCTTCTTTCTTTCTCGGCAGTCTTGGTCTCTCCTAAACCAGAAAATTGCCTGTCACCAAAGAACATATACTAGCCATTATCAAATAGGATCAATATCACTCAACATCACTTGGCCATTGCATGTCACTATTACAAGGTACACATAACATGACAATTCCTTGTAATGAGCCTCTTGATTTCAGCAATAATAGCACAAAAGGAGAGATCCAACTTCTAAATCTTTTATGAACTGCACCTATTAATACAATGCATATCAAATTTTGGAAGTTATATATGTACTTTTTCTCATTGCGCCTACAAATATAATGCATATAAATTATGTATGTATAAAAAAGATAGCCTGCAACAATTGGATTTCTGACTGAGCCTACAAATATAATGCATATAAATTTTGTATGTGCAAAAAAGATAGCCTGCAACAATTGGAAAATAACTGAAATCCATTTCACTTGCAATTTAACTCGGTGATGTATATATAGAGAGAAATGAACCAAACAAGAGTAACCATAAGATAATTTCATATATACTTTATTATATGCGACCCTGCTGAGCGCTGATCAATTATTTTTTGAATTTGAACAATATCAGTAAATTGCATTATGTATCCCAGAAAAGGAGTAGCCAATTTGCTATGCAATCTATTTACAATTCAGAGCAAGACTTGTACCCAAAAGAACCAGATCAGATACCAAAAGTATCAACTCACTGGTGTCATTAATTTGAAAAATATGGGCGTGTAATTGTCCACAAAATTACCTACAAATTTATTACAAGTGGTGTTGAAATCTGTTGTCGCAAAAATGGTAAGCAAACAATACAAAGATAGTCCTGAAAAATGTTTTGCACATTACAAAAAATAATCATATATGAATTATATTAGTAAAAGCAACAGGGCATCACGCTTTGAGATCCTAAAATTGGAATGACTAACCATGATATTTTAGTGAAAATTTGAAATATCTCATAGCTTCGTACTCTGTTAGCTTGAACTTCATACAAACATGATATGCACCAATTGAAAGAACCAGATCACTTGGATCAAAATGTTATCCACGGTTTGAAAGAACACAACATCGTCGAAGATCTCCTTTTGTAAAAAAAGAATCATCCAACACATGTCCTGCAGTGTGCAAGTGTATAACAACTACATGGCAAATATGCAATAATTTAGGAAATGAAGGATCAGTTTTACACCCCTATTTTGTGTAGCGAATATCCAGCTCGCGTGTCCATAAGAAGAAAGCAACAAATATATCTAGGGATTCTATATAACCATGGGGGCGCTTTGAGATCTAAATGGGACATTAAGCAACATCACCATAGCTTGCACAAAACTCTACAACCCCAAGTATGTTTCACTACAATTTATGACGTACTCCAGGTCATCAGCCTTGCACAAAAGCTCGCATGTCCATAAGAAGAAAGCAACAAATATATCTAGATATGGAGCGTACGTCATGATGGGAGCTTGAAGAACCATCCGATCGTCACACACCATCACTTTTTGACCATCTGATCGTCATGCATCATATTCTGAACATTTTTTTATCGAACCTTAATGAGCAACATTCTGAATTAGTCCACGAAACAAATAGAAGCACAATAGAGAGAGGTGTTGTTGCATACCATACCTTGGACTTTCTAATTGTATGACTTCTTGTTGCGCGTCATCAGTGAAGCCGCCTCTCCATTCACGGGGTCCGAGAGGTTGGGGTACAAGAACCTGAGGCAAAAACACCTTAAAGATGTTCAGAAGGTCTATAGCAGCATAACAACAAAATTTTGATTCTCTAGTAAGCACAAGCATGAAAATTTTCTGAGCTCTTTCAGCACAACCATTTGTAATATACAATCTAGACATAGGTTTGATGTTATTTGAAAATAAAAAATATGGATAGAAAATACAAATTGGAGTAGTACTAATTCTTGAGACCAAAGATGTCTTTTCTATTAACATTTATTTTAATAGATAAGAGATGAAATATTTTAAGGGAATACTACTCCAAGAAAAGATCATGTAACTCCAGAGATGAACTGCCTACAATTTCAACTAACAAATATTCCAGAATTGATCCATGGTTAACTTGAACATATCAGATTAACTTTGACTTGTTGGATTGATATGCAGAGATGTAGAAGGTCCTGCATTGGAAAAGCCATATGGGACTACGGCATACGTCGCCCTGAACCTTGACTTAACAGTGCATCATGTTCTACACATGATGGACATGATGGTTCAGTAGAAAATCCAAACCTTGAGGAGCTGAAGGTCCATGGCTTCCCAGATCCGTGAAGAAGCCCTTGACGGCGGTGACCCTTGTGGACGGGGATATCCCACGGTGTGCTCCATATGCATCTGTTGCAGCAGAGGATATGAAGGTACTGTAGGAAATATATAGATTATCGCCCTTAATCATGTGTAATAAATGTGTATGTTCTCTATGTATTAGTTTGTTATTTCTAGCATCAATTCAAAAAATTAGGTAGCAGCAGTGCCTCAACAAGAATCAATATAAGTGACAGAATCACATACACAGCAGCATGCCAATCATGGCTCACAAGATTCACAGATAGGCAAACGAAGAAGGAAAAAGAAAAGCATGTGTATGAAACTTGTATTAGTGCATCGTTCTGAACACACACAAAGTAGAAGAACGCCCAGGCAGAGTCAGAATACTGTCAGGAAAGAGGCAGGTACAAAATCAAGAAGGCATGCGTGCATACTGGCACCTGCAATAAGGAATCCATGCAGCCACCACTCCATCCGCTCTCACAACAAGCTCGGATCAACACGGCCGTGCAACTGCCGCTTCATCCCCTCTCGCAACATCCTTCTCTCGGCTGGACCACCCTCCTTGGCTCCTTGCATTGCTGGACTACGACCCCGACCTGAGCTCGTTGCTACCCGATGGTCTCCTTGGCCTCGAAGAAGCAGTGATTGTGAACTTGGGGGAAATGAGGGATGGCTGCTGGGGAGCTGGAGTCTCGAGGGAGAGGGAGGCGCACCTGTGGTGGTCATCGGCAAGAGGCGCTGCCGTGGTGGCGGCAGCGCGCTGGGGGGAGTCGGGATCAGGGCGGGAGGAAGCCGCCAATGGCTGCGGCATGAGTGGCGGTGCGTGCCACCGAGGGGTGGGGGCGGAAGGGAGCGGTCGGCAGGAGGTGGCGGCGGCACGATGGAGCCTCGAGGTGGTCGAGATGGAATTGGGAGATAGGGGAGCGAACGAACGAATGAGACGACATACATAATGACACATTAGGAGTAGAGATTAGAGACAAAAGGTGATGAACAGTTAGTTGCAATAAATGTTTCTAATACTACACCTTTGTATGCTAATTATGCTAATTATACTATTGCTAAATACATACCACCTAGCTTCACATACCAACAAAAGAAAAAATTCTTCTATGATTTAAGACATTACTTTTGGGATGACCCACATCTTTATGAAGGAGTAGATGGTATTATTAGATGTTGTGTACCTGAGCATGAACATGAACAAATCCTATAGAAGTGTCACTCCGAAGCTTATGGAGGACATCACACGGGAGAGAGAACTGCTCATAAGGTATTGCAATATGGTTTTTATTTGCCTACTCTCTTCAAGGATGGCCGTAAGTTCGTTTTATCTTGTGACGAATGTCAAAGAATAGGTAATATCGGTAAGCGTCAAGAAATGCCTATGAATTATTCACTTGTTATTGAATCATTTGATGTTTGGGGAGTTGATTTCATGGGACCTTTTCCTTCCTCTAATGGGTATACTCATATTTTGGTTGCTGTTGATTATGTTACTAAGTGGGTAGAAGCCATTCCAACTAGTAGTGTTGATCACAACACCTCAATTAAAATGCTTAAGGAAGTTATTTTCCCAAGGTTTGGAGTCCCTAGATATTTAATGACTGATGGTGGTTCACACGTTATTCATGATGCTTTCCATAAAATGCTTGCTAAGTATGATGTTAACCAAAGAATTGCATCACCTTATCATCCTCAGTATAATGGTCAAGTTGAACTTAGCAACAAAGAAATAAAGTTAATTTTACAAAAGACTGTCAATTGGTCCCGGAAGAATTGGTCTAAGAAACTAGATGATGCACTTTGGGCTTATAGAATAGCATATAAAAATCCTATGGGTATGTATCCTTACAAAATGGTTTATGGAAAAGCTTGTCATTTGCCTCTTGAGTTAGAACATAAAGCATATTGGGCAATTAAAGAACTCAATTATGATTTCAAACTTGCTGGTGAAAAGAGGTTATTTGATATTAGCTCATTAGATGAATGGAGAACCCAAGCTTATGAAAATGCAAAGTTATTCAAAGAAAAAGTTAAAATATGGCATGACAAAAGAATCCAAAAGCGTGAGTTCAAAGTTGGAGAATATGTTCTTTTCTACAACTCTCGTTTCAGATTCTTTGCAGGAAATCTCCTCTCCAAATGGGAAGGACCCTATGTTATCGAGGAGGTTTATCGATCTGGAGCTATCAAAATAAATAATGCCGAAGGTACTAACCCGAAGGTTGCTAATGGGAAACGAATAAAACATTATATCTCAGGTACGCCCATTAATGTTGAAAGCAATATTATCCAAACTATAACACCGGAAGAACACATAAAGGAAACCTTCTGGAACACTCCAGAATCGTGAAAAAAGGGAGGTATGTGATATGGTAAGTAAACAGACTCCGAAAAATTTACAAAAATATTTTTTATTAGTTTTGGAATATTTAAAAAATTAGGAAAATAAGGAACAACCAGGAAAGTGAACCTCGTGGGCACAAGACACCAGGGCGCGCCTGGCTAGGTGTGCCCACCTCGGGTACTTTCCGGACTCCGTTTTTCTTCTGTTTTGCTTGTTTCCCAAGATAAAAAATCTTTATATACCCCCCGAACCTGTTAACCTCCGTATCACAAAGAAATCTCTTGTATTCTTTTCTAGCTATTTTTCTATCATATCTAATCCACCATTGCCACTTTAAGCTCCTCCAAGTACAAGTTCTTCGAGAACGTCATCAACCCATATCCGTGGGAGGTGATGCAGCACCCTCAAGCTATCCAGATGCATGATGGGGTGCTACACATCCGCGATGTGCAAGGCCCCAAGGGAACTGGATCCGTGGAGGCCAGGCTTGAAGCTATGGAGCAGGAAGTCTTTCGGTGCAAGGGGATGGTGGAACATGGACTCAATGCCAATCACCTCATGACTGTGGACTACACCCGTGATCTCAAGGTGGATGGCAAAGTCCATGAAGGACATCGTCTTCTCCTTCAACGAGCAAATCAACTTCCTCCAGAGCCAGATCCACGACCTCCAAAGCCAAGTCTTGGAATATGAGGCAAGGTTTAAAGGTATGAGTTTGGCTGCCAGTTGCAGGACCCGAGAGACTCACTCTTCCTCTTATGATGGTGAGCCTCTGCCGTGGAAACCTACGGACAAGATCACTTCTACTTCATCACCACCACCTCCTCCATCACCAAAAGAAAATTGAGTATCGGGTATGGGCATCCCCTTGGCTTTCGCCAAGCTTGGTGGAGGTGCCCCGGTATCGTATCATCTCCACTATCTTTTACCTTTACTTTTCTTAGTTTGATCCATAGTTATCTTTTGCTTTAGATGAATAAAAGTTTAGTTGGATCCTTTCTTTTCGAGAGTTTGCTTAGTGATCTATCATTGTAATCGTGTGCAAGATATATAATAAAGTTTAATTTGAGTTTTGCTTTCTTTACTTTCTTGTTTTAATAAAAAGAAAGGAAATAAATGAAAAAGATCATATGCTAATCTTATCGTAAGTGATGACATTACACGAGGAAAATTATAAGTAGTAAATTTTATTGTAGATTGACAAACATAGCATTGGTTAATGATGCAACTCATGAAAGAATTAATAAGGGAAGAGAATATTCACATGCAAATACACTATCCCGGAAATCTTTTGTGATTGTGAGCACCCATCAAAATATTATATGCCAAAATTGTTGACGTTGGACAAGGAAGACAACGTAATGATTTATGTTTGTTCATATTCACATAGAAGTTATATTGTCATAGATCCTTCAACATGTGGTGCTTGCCCCTATCTTTGCTAGCCAAAAATTTCGCACTAAGTAGAGATACTACTTGTGCATCCAAAACCCTTAAATCCAAATCTTGTTTGAGAGTCCGCCGTACCTACCTATGGATTGAGTAAGATCCTTCAAGTAAGTTTTCATCAGTGTGACAAGGAAATAAAAATTGCTTCTAAAAGTGTGAGATCATTTTGTGTAAGGGAAAATTGAGCGTTGTATGAACTTGTGATGGCAAAGAATAAAAGCGACAGACTGCATAATAAAGGTTGCCATCATAAGGGGCAATATAATGTGATGTTCTCTTGCACTAAGGGGTTGAGCATACAAACAAAAAGCGCATGGCAACCTTTGCTTCCCTCTGCGAAGGGCCTATGTTTTACTTTTATGTATTTACTTTCATGCAAGATTCAAAGTTTTTCCCTCTGTTCCTTTTCATTTTCTCCTTTGGCCAGCATCATGTGGTGAGGAAAGATCTAGGCACATATATCCAGTTGAATATGGGTAACATGAGTTATTATTGTTGACATCACCCTTGAGGTGAATACGTTGGGAAGCGAAACTATAAGCCCCTATCTTTCTATGTGTCCTGTTGAAATGTTTTCCTCATTGGTACGCGGTGAGTGTTAGCAATCATAGAAGACTAAATGATGGTTGAGTATGTGGACTTTCCTAAAGGCTCTGATATGTGACTGACGGTGTACTAGAGTAGGGGTACCCTAGTATCCCGAACTTGTGCACGGGCAGTTGCAGCACCCCGCGGCAAGGCTTGTCGGGTGACCGCCAAGGTCCTCCGTGGTTCCTTTGGAGCCATTCAAGAACAAAGTATTCAAGCCAAGGAGACAACGCCCCGGCAAGAGGGGCTTGCCGGGAAGGCCAACCAAGGCATCTCAAGGAACTTGCTGCGACGCGCCACGCGTCCCGGCAAGGCCCGGTGAGCGACAAGCTTCCGGACGTGACAAGACAACGACCGCGGCAAGGCGCTTGCCGCGGCAAACTACCACTCTGTACCCGCGCTCCAGCACATCCACCAACGTGTCGCCCTGGGACCTTTCCAGGCGCGCGTGGCAAGAGGCTGTGCGGCCAGCGGTGCGCGGTGGCAAGCGACGCTGACAAGATTTCCATCGTGGCAAGCGGTGGCGTCCCTGACGGTCCCTTTTTGCACTATTTGGGAGACGTAGACGGGCATTTAATGCCTTTGTCCCCTGCCGTCAGGGTTAGGTATGATACACTGTACAGGTAGTTGTACCAACCGCAATTCCTTTTCCATTTTTACCCTTGTCTACGTTGCCACCTGTCGGAGACCCCTTTAGCATATAAAAGGAGGCCCATGCGCAACGTAGAGGGGGGTTCGAAGGCAGAAAAACACTCACACTCGGTCTCGTTAGCAACTAGTGTGTACTGTAGCACTCAGCGCTCCCGAGCAAGAACTCAATACACTCAGACATGCAGCAGTAGGAGTGTTATCTCTCGGGAGAGCTCCGAAGCTGGGTAAACTGCTCGTGTGCTTCGCCTCGATCCGCTCTTCGTGCGATCTCCGCCCCCGCCGAACCGAAAGGGGCTCGGTCCGCCGGTCCCATAGGTGTTCGTGGATCAGTTTCGCCGACATCTTTGGCGCGCCAGGTAGGGGGCGTCGAGGTTGTGTGAACCTGATCTGGCGTTCACACAAGCTAGATCTTCATCTTCTTCATCTTCTTCACACAAGCTGTTTCGTCCACGTCGATCCCACCACCACCGGAGCAAACGGGTGGTGGGGTAGACGCCGGCGGAAGAACGGACATCGACGAGGGAGCTCACGGTGCTGCCAGGTCCAAGGACAAGGCTGCGCAGACCTCGGCGTCCGTACATGCACTGCGCCCATCTCAGGAGGCGCAGGACCGACAGCGTCATGGTATTCGCAGTGCCATACGTTTGTTGGACCAAGATCGAGCTGGTGGATCTCGGGGTGCTCAAGACCAGCATGCACGCCAACATGCTCGCACGAGCGCGACACGGTCGCCTGGACGGGATACTGCTCCTTCTAACATAGTTAGAAGTCCGAGCATATCCCGCTCCTCGCGCCGTTCGCCACTGCCGCCCACAACTCCAGCAGAAGCTTTGGCGCGAGCTCAACTGCTCCTGGATTACCCTCCAACGGCAGACAAGATCGATGGATGGAGGGCCACCATTCAGAGTCTCACCGGCTTCGCCAACGGCGACACTCCGCGGCAGCCGAGTACATCGATGCCGCGGCAGGGCTGCCAGGCACGAGTCGATGGCGACTAAACTGGTGGGGGTGCAACCACCATGCACTCTCCACCCCGAAGGCCAAGATCGCCGACTCGCCGGATCCACCTCGACAGCGACTCCACCGCATCATCAGATCCACGAGCTCGTCGCGATCAGCACCAAGTTCTTCACGAACGACAGCAAGAAGACGCTCATACTCGCATCGAGCGCCGAAGAGAAGCACGACATCAATCGGACCAACGCGCTGATACCTCTGTCGACATGCATGCACCAGGGGAACCAGGCGACTTGCCGTACGCGGTAGGTTGCCCTGCGTTCACTAGTGAGCTGCGGCAAGTCCAGTGGCCCAGCACGAAGAATTTCAAGCCAGACGTGCCAGAGAAGTACGACGGCAAGTCGCATCCGTCGGAGTTCCTCCGCATCTACACCATCGCAGTGCAAGCTGCCGG
Organism: Triticum dicoccoides; assembly: GCF_002162155.2. NCBI lineage: Eukaryota > Viridiplantae > Streptophyta > Magnoliopsida > Poales > Poaceae > Triticum > Triticum dicoccoides. The sequence continues at coordinate 615,009,946 of NC_041391.1, forward strand.
GGGGCGGGACGACAAGATCCTGGCCAACTACTTCCCACTGGTGTTCAAGCCCAATGTCAGATCCTGGCTCATGCACTTGCTGGACAAGTCCATGTCCTCCTGGGCAGACCTATGCCATCAGTTTGTCGGTGCCTTTACAGGCGGCCACAAGCCTCATGGCCAAGAGAGCGACCTTCATCTGCTCGCCCAGAAGGAAGGAGAGCCCCTGCGCAAGTACATTCAGAGATTCAGCCGTGTACAGCACAACATCCCAGATGTCCACCCTACCGCGGTAATCAGCGCGTTCCATCAGAACGTGCGAAACCACAATATGCGGGAGGAGATGGCGATGTGCAAGATCAGAGACGTCAGTGAGCTATATGCCCTGGCCGACAAGTGTGCACGTGCTGAGGAAGGGAGGAAACTCCCCGGAGAGAATACAGAAGCAGGAGGATCTGATAGTGAGGAGGCTGCCCCGGCAAAGAAAAACCAGCGGCGGAACAACAGGAAGAAGAAAGGCAGAGATGTGCTAGTCGTTGAGCAGTCCGGCAACGGAGGTGGCGCCAAGAAAGCCAAAGCTGGTAGCTCCGGCGAGGAGATTGCCGCAGGCACCAACTACCAGGCTGTGGCGGTCGCCGACAAGCAGGACGACACCAACAAGCAGTACTGCAAGATCCACCGCACCAAGGGCCATGACCTCCAGAGCTGCAAGAAGGTCGAGCAGCTTGTCGAGCAGCAACAGGCTGAATACGAGCGACGCGACAAGGAGAAAGCCCAGGAAGGTGCTGGAGGAGCCGACAAGAAATGCCCCGGCCGAGGAGGACGCCGCGGCAAGGCCAAGCAGCAGCAAGGAGACATACCTCCCCGCGGCCGCGACAAGGATGAAGATGACGACAACGATGAAGATATGGATGATGACGAGACCAATGAGCAGGAGTTCCAGAAAGCCACAGAGGTCCTGTGCGTTGACGGCGGTGCTTCTCTGCATACTTCACACCGCCAGCTCAAGCAGTGGATGCGGGAAGTCAATGCGGCAGAACCACCCGTCGAGTCACGCAAGCCTCTGAAATGGTCCAGCACGCCTATCATCTTTGATATTGAGGACCACCCTGATCGCATAACTGCGGTCGGGTGCTTGCTGATGTTGGTTTCACCAACTATCAGCAACCTCAAGGTCACTAAGATGCTAGTTGACGGCGGGGCCGGCTTGAACCTGATCTCCTACGCGGTACTCCAGAAACTCCAGATCCCTGATGGCGAGCTCGAAGAGACCGGCACATTCCAAGGAATCAATCCGGGAAGGAGCAAGTCGAAGGGAAAGATCAGGTTGCCGGTGACATTTGGCAGTGAGTTGAATTTCAAAACTGAGAGGGTCACTTTTGACGTTGCTGACTTTCCATTGCCTTACAATGGGATACTCGGCCGTCCAGCACTCGCCAAATTCATGGCAGCCTCTCACTATGCATACAACATGCTGAAGATTCCAGGCCCGATAAGTGTCATCTCTGTCCCTGGCGACAAGAAGGATGCTCTTATCTGCGCCGACAAGATCTACCGGGAAGCAGCAGCCGCAGCAGATCGCAAGTCTCTTGCCGTTGAAGCTCCAGGGGCGAAGAAGAAGACCAAGTCCGGCAAGAGTTCTGATGCCCACTCCGGCAAGCGCACCTCTTCGGAGTGCTGCGCTACCGTCGAGGACGCACCATCGAGCTCCACCGGCAAGTGTAAGTAGACAATGGCAGCTCCACCAGAGACCAAGAAGGTGTCCGCCAAGGAGGATGGCACTGGTGGTACCTTCACCATCAGTGCCACTCTCGACCCTAAATAGGAAAGCGCGCTCGTTGCTTTCCTGCGGGCGAACATCGACGTATTTGCGTGGCAACCGTCTGACATCCCCGGTGTTCCCAGGATTAATCGAGAACCATCTTGCCGTCTGTCCTCATGCGCGGCCCGTCAAGCAGAAAGTCAGGAAACAGGCAGTGGAGCGCCAAGAATTCATCGCAGAAGAAATCAAGAAATTGGAAGCAGCAGGCCTTGTCAGAGGAGTGCTCCATCCTACGTGGTTGGCCAACCCTGTAGTCGTGCGCAAGGCAAACGGGAAATGGAGGCTTTGTATCGACTTTACCGATGTCAATAAAGCTTGTCCCAAAGACCCATTTCCCTTGCCGCGCATCGACCAGATTGTTGACTCCACGGCCGGATGTGACTTTCTTTCATTTCTTGATGCATACTCAGGATACCATCAGATCTTCATGGCAGAAGAGGATGAGGAGAAGACCGCATTCATCACCCGATGTGGCACATACTGTTTCATACAGATGCCTTTCGGTTTAAAGAATGCTGGTTCAACATTTGCAAGGGTAGTCCATGGCGCTTTTGAGCCGCAAATACACAGAAATGTAGAAGCCTACATGGATGACATAGTGGTCAAGAGCAAGGGCAAGGCGACTCTGATTCAAGATTTAGACGAAACCTTTGCAAATCTGTGCAAGATCAACCTCAAGCTTAACCCCGAGAAGTGTGTGTTTGGAGTCCCCTCTGGCAAGCTTCTCGGGTTCTTCGTGTCTCAGCGGGGAATTGAAGCCAATCCCGACAAGATCAAGGCCATTGAGCAGATTGAAGCACCAAAGCGCGTCAAGGATGTACGAAGACTTGCCGGTTGCGTAGCTGCTCTCAGCAGGTTTATCTCTAGGTCTGATGAGCGCGCCCTGCCATTTTTCAAAATATTGAAAAAGGCAGGTCCAATGAAATGGACTCCGGAAGCGGAGGCTACACTGCAGGACTTAAAGAGATACCTGTCCTCCACTCCAACACTTGTCGCACCTAAGCCACAAGAGAAGTTGCTGCTATATATAGCGGCAACCAATCAAGTGGTTAGTGCTGCGTTAGTAGCGGAGAGGGAGGCGAATGATGAGCCAGCAACCACGGCAGATGCATCCAGCGACAAGCAGGGGACTTCACCGGCAAGCTCTGGTCCCGACAAAGATGAATCTGCGCAGGCGCGTGAGAAGATGCAGAAAAGAATGGTGCAGCGCCCAGTTTACTTTGTCAGTTCCCTTCTGTAGGGGGCTAGGTCAAGGTACTCTGGTGTGCAGAAATTGCTTTTCGGCCTTCTCATGGCCTCGAGAAAGCTGCGCCATTACTTCCAAGCACATGAGATCACAGTCGTCACTCGTTTTCCGCTGAAGAGGATACTGCAAAATCCAGAAGCAACAGGCAGGATTGTCGAGTGGGCACTGGAACTGTCAAGCTTTGGCCTCAAGTTTGAGAGCACTTCAACTATCCAAAGCAGAACATTTGCGGAGTTCATAGCAGAATGGACGCCAACACAAGATGAAGAAATTCCAGAAACGAGCATCCCCGTCAAGGAAGCAAGCAAAGAGTGGCTGATGTACTTTGATGGTGCCTTCTTGCTGCAAGGCGCCGGTGCGGGCGTGCTACTTGTTGCACCCACCGGAGAGCACCTCAAGTACGTAGTCCAGATGCACTTTCCCAAGGAGCAAGCAACGAATAATACCGCAGAATATGAAGGTTTGCTTGCCGGTCTCAGGATCGCAGTAGACCTTGGGATCAAGAAGCTCATTGTCAGGGGTGACTCACAGCTTGTCGTCCGCCAAGTGAACAAGAATTATCAGAGTCCGTTGATGGAAGCTTACGTTGATGAAGTAAGAAAGCTAGAAGAGCACTTTGACGGCCTACAGATGGAACATGTTCCAAGAGCTCAGAACGACATGGACGATGGCCTGTCGAAGTGCGCTGCACTTAAGTTACCTATGGAACCAGGGATCTTTGTGCTCAAACTGACTCAACCGTCTGTAACGCCATCAACTGGACAGAGCAAGAAGAGGAAGTTGATTTCTGGTGACTATTTTCCGGCAGAGCTCCCCGAAGCCGCCGCCAAGAAGGTCCTCAAGATCAACACCAAGGGTGCTGAGGAGCAGTCTGCTCCGGGAAACCCTAGGGTTTGTTCCGTTGAAGCAGACGCTCCCGACAAGTTTTGCTCCGGCAAGCTTGCCGGGGATCGTCAAGCTCCGGCTGAGCTGCAGGTTCTCACCGTAGAAGCGGATTTTCCCGTAGCAGCAGATGTGCCTTTAGTCCTTGTTGTCGAGCCGCAAGCTCCAGCATGGGCACAGCAGATTGTCCGTTTCCTTCAGATAGGAGAACTTCCCGAAGAGCAAGAAGAAGCGGAAAGAGTAGCCCGATAGTCAAGTATGTACCAGTTTGTCGACAACACACTGTACAGAAGAAGACTCAACGGCATGAAATTAAAGTGTATTCACCGGGAAGACGGACAAAAGCTGTTGGCAGAGATACATGGAGGCATATGTGGTCACCACATTGGCGCAAGAGCACTTGCCGGCAAAGCGTTCCGGCAAGGTTTCTTTTGGCCAACATCCCTCCAGGATGCAACTGCACAAGTAACCAAGTGTGAAGCGTGCCAGTTCCATTCCAAGCAGATACACCAGCCGGCTCAAGCTCTCCAGACGATCCCTTTATCCTGGCCATTTTCGGTCTGGGGGCTCGACATCCTCGGCCCCTTTCCCCGAGCTATCGGGGGCTTTGAGTACTTGTACGTTGCAATCGACAAGTTCACAAAGTGGCCGGAAGTGGAAGCAGTGAGGAAGGTGACAGCACAGTCAGCAGTCGAGTTCTTCAGGTCGATTGTTTGCCGCTTCGGGATCCCTAACAGGATCATCACCGATAACGGCACGCAATTCATGAGCCGCACCTTCATGCAGTATGTCCAAGATCTTGGCGCCAAGGTCTGCTTCGCTTCTGTTGCTCATCCGAGAAGTAACGGTCAAGCGGAGAGGGCGAATGCTGAAGTGCTGCGCGGGCTCAAGACCAGGACTTTCGACAGGCTGCGCAAGTGCGGAACGAACTGGATTGAGGAGCTGCCGGTGGTTCTTTGGTCGATCAGGACGACGCCAAATCGAGCCACTGGCCAGACACCTTTCGCTCTAGTCTATGGAGTAGAGGCAGTTCTCCCCACGGAACTCGTATACGGGTCACCCCGAGTGCTCGCTTATGATGAGCTTGAGCAAGAGCAGTTGCGACAAGATGATGCGCTGCTCCTTGAGGAGGACCGTCTTCAGGCCGCTGTACGAGCTGCTCGATACCAGCAAGCTTTGCGCCACTACCATAGCCACAAAGTTAATGCCAGAAGTCTCGAGGAAGGCGACCTTGTTCTTCGGCGCGTTCAGTCCGCCAAGAATTCCAACAAGTTGACGCCAAAGTGGGAAGGCCCTTACCGGGTGAAACGAGTCACTAGGCTTGGCGCTGTCCGCCTTGAGACTGAAGATGGCATTCCGGTGAGCAACTCCTGGAACATTGAGCATCTTCGTAAGTTTTACCCGTAGGGCGCGGTTGCCGGAACCTGTTCCGGCAACCACCTTTTGTACAAGTCTTGCCGATGTTGCATGTAATCCTTTGTACGAAGCCGGGCGCAGACCCCGTGCGCAAGTAAAGCTCATGTGCTCCGCACATCTTGTCAATTTCATGCTTTCTACTTTTTTTTGCATGCATTATCTGACACTTTGTGCAGAGCCTACCCCCGGTAAGCAATAACGAGCCGTAAGGCTCCATATCTTTATTTTCTCTTCTTTCTCTTTCTCAAAGAAAGGAAGGTTCCCTCGCTCACAAGTTTGCTGGGGAGAAAGGAGAAGATAATGGTGTGGACCAAGCGTCGTTCGAGGAAGTTTCGCGTTACCGGGAAGCAAACGACAGAAAAGCTAAGTTGCTAAAGTTTGAGCAATCAGTTTTAAAATTTTTAAGTTATCTTCCACGAACGACCGTGCTTTGTATGGAAAACCTGTGCGCGGAGGAACCAACTCGTAGCTAGTTGCGCCCTTACTTTGTTTCGAGTCCGCTCAACAACTTAAGTGAGCTGTGACTAGTTGCGACAAGATTTCTTGTCGGTAGCGGCACCGCCAGCAGGCTGCTGACGTCCCGCACTCAGCGCTCGCGGCTAAGGTGCCTGCGCCGACAAGTTCCCTAAAACCGTAGGGCAAAAACATACAAAGGAAGGAATCAAGTAAAGGAAATAACATAGCAATCGCTACCCAAAATAGAGTCATATTACAAGATAGCTTGTCGCAGCTCTAATAGATTGTTCTCATAACATGACCAGCAGCGACAAGAAAAAGAGAAAACGGGCGGCCTAATCTACGCGATCCCCCTCAACCCTCTTGATCCCGCTCACCTTGTCCACAATGGGTGTGACAAGGGTCTTGAGCGCTTCCAGATCAGCATCCGGTGGCAAGGTCCTGAGGATGTTGGTGAGGTTGAGGCCTGGGTTGCGGAAGGCCACCTTCACCAGCACCTTTTGAAGAGCTCCCGCGCAGATCTTGTGCGACTCGTCGGCCAGCTGCTTTGGGATCTTCTCCCGGAGTCGCTGGAGGGCCGTCGCCACGCCTTTGAAGAACAAGCTGAGCTTGGCGCTGGGTTGGAGGTGCTCATCGGAGGCATACCCGAGATCCTCCATCCCCAGCTGCGCCAGCTCCCTGTCGATGACTGCGGCAACATCCACGAGATCCTCGGTCCAGTGCTCCACATTCTCCCTAAAAGCGTTCTGGGCGGCAGCAGCACTCGCCAGCAGCGCCTCGTCGGCCTTGATCTTCTCCTTCAAGGCCACCTCCTGCTCCCTGGCGCCATCCAGAGTCCTTTGCGGCGCTAAGCTCCTTGCTCCTCTCGGCGAGACGACCCTGCAGCTCGCCATGGGTGTATGCGTCCTTCTCGCACTCACGCTTGAGCGCAGCAAGCTCCTCGCCGCTCACCTTGAGATCGGCCTCCAGCTGCGCCACCTTCGTCTCCAGCTCCTTCTTGGCGGCCTCGGCAGCTGCGGCAGCATCCTCTGCTTCCTTGATAGCCCCGCCGAATGTTTGCTCGCGCGCGGAAAGCTCCTCCTCGTGGCTGTCAAGGTTAACCTTCCGCTGCGCCAACTCGCCTTCCCGCGCAGACAGCTTCTCGGCAGCAAGCCGCTGTTGCTCTTCAACTTCAGCCTTCTCGAGGAGGAAGGCTTTCCGCTCCTCGGCGAGTTGCTCCCGCTCCCCTGCCAGGGACCGGAGAGCTTCCTGCTTGAGGCCCCGGAGCTCCTCCGCGCGCTTGTCGATGTCCACTCCCGCCTTCGCGACAAGCGCTTCTCGGGATACCAGCTTGGCCTGTCGGGCGCGATAGAGCGACAACAGCCTCCGCAGCAGCTGCTCCTCCTCAGGCTCGCCACTGCTGCTGCTCGGCTTGTCGACCAGCGTCAGCCCAGCGAAGGCGACCAATTCTTCATCAAAGATTTCTCCTTCGATCGGCGCCCTGGAGCTCGATGCCCAGGGGAGTTTGATGAAGACGCCATCGCCGGCCTTCATATAGGCGCCGGGCTGGGGCTCTTCGGAGCCTGACGCTGCAGCAGCGGTGGAGGGATCGACGGTCGGCGTAGCGCCTGACGCTCCTACGGCCTCGGGGCCGTCAGTGCGATCGCCGGACCCCTCGCCAGCTTTTGCGGCGGCAGCTTTGGCGGCCTCTTCGCCGGCGGGATCATCAGCGCCGGCCTCTTCTTCGGTGGCAGCGGCGTCGTCGGTATGCCGCGCGCGTTCTCATCGCCGGCGACCTCGGTTTCCATCGGCTCCATGGCAGATGGATCTGACGACCGGAAAAGGGAGAAAAGTCAAGCAAATATTCAAAAAGAAAATCAGAAGAAGAAGAACCCAAGGGAAGTTTTCGAGCAAGAGGATTACCTGTACTAGGATCTACAGTCGTGGTCTCCGCCACCGGGGGGTCGCTGGTGCTGTCCCTTGCCGGAGAACTGTCCCTTGCCGGAGACTTCTCCCTTACCGGAAAATTCTCCCTTGCCGGAGAACGCTCCCTTGCCGGGGAATCCTCCCTTGGCGGTGTAGTCGAAGCAGATGGCATGTCGGGAGCGGCTTCCGGGCACTCCTGGTGAGACTGCTCTGTTCCTACGCAAACCAATAGTCAGATGTCAGCAAAGAAAGAGCACCCATGCGCGCCTAACAGCAGGAAGTAAACCATATACTTACGCTGGGGGCTGCTTTGGGGAATAGTTGCCGGGTCCGGCAAGGTGGTCTCAGACACACCCCCTGCTGTCGCGGTGGGTTCGTCCTCGATGACAATCACCGGGACCTTTTCTCTCTTTGCCGATCTCTAGGCCAGAGTCCTGAAAAGGAATGGGTCCAGCGTAAAGCAAATCAGATACAAGACAAAACAACAAGAATTGAAGAGAGGTCGAAGTCCGGCCCACCTTCAGCAAAACAACAAGAATACAAGTACAGCAAAAAATCTTACTCTTCCTCTTCCTCGTCGGAGCTGAGCGCGGAGAGGTCGAAGTCCGGCCCACCTTCAGCACGACGAGGCGGAGGAGTAGGTTCCCTTAGCCGCTTGGCGGGAGCAGAAGCGGTGGTCCGGGAGGGCCCCGCTCCAGTTGCCGCAGCGGCATGAGGTGCTCCCGCGGCAATAGTGCTTGCCACGGTGGAGCGCATCGTGCGGCGCGGCGGCTGTTGACCCGTCTGCCACCCCGCTACATACACGGCCTTGCGGAGACGCCTTCTTGGTGGAGCTGGGGGCTCCGCTTGCGGCGAGCTGTCTGAAGGTGAGAAAGAGGAGGAGTCGATCTTCAACGAATCGCTCGTGCCCTCAGTGGGCTCGCTCAACTCAGCTTCAGGCCCGAGAAGCTCTCCCTCGCCGGCAAGCTCCTCTCGCTCGGCAAGGCTTGCCGCCTCTGCTGCCTCTGCCTCCTCCACGGTGAATCCAAACTCGCTCGCGGCAGCGGCTGCCGCCGCCTCTTCCAGCCTAGTGGCGATGCGCTGCATCTCCGCATCAGTGGTGTCGCGAGTAAGGCTCTTCTGTTCATCGGGGCGGACCGACACTTCTACCAAGCCGTCAAAGAACTCCTGCACGACGTCGTCTGTAGGCTCTTGCCAAGTTGGGACAATTCCATGCGAATCGCACAGCGGCATCATTGCACGGATGCGGTCGAGCGAGGAGTTGTTACACAGCGGAACGACGCCCCTCGGCAACATAAACGCTTCGGGATGTTGAGGATCACGCTTGAACAGTTCCAGGAGCATCACGTCCAGTTCCAGGATAGTGAAGTTGAAGTTGAGGCCCGGGCGCAGCCTCATGATATTCGCCGCATTCTGGAACTCCCAGGCGGGTCTCCTCCTCTCCTGCAGGGGGGCGATGCGGCGGCAAAGAAAATCTGCGCCAACGGCGCCTACGGTGAGCCCGGCAAGCCTGAGGCGTAGGATTCGGGTGACGGTAATCTTCAGCCTATCGTCTTCCGGGGCCACGTTGCTCCAATCGTTGCCGCGCGCTATTGGGGCTTGGCGCTGGGCGGTAAATGGCTGCGGGTTCTCCTCGACAATCCAGCACCAGTCTGCTCTCCATTCCTCCCACTTGCTGCGGAGCTCTCCCTCCAGATAAGCTTCCTTCTTGCCAGCTCTCGAGATCCAGGCGATTCCGCCGGATAAAGTCTCCCCTCTCTCAACTCGGGGCATAAATAAGTGGAGAAAAAGAGCTACATTTGGATGGACTCCGACAAAGTTTTCGCAGAGATGTGCGAAAACAGCCTTGGTCAGAACGGCGTTGGGGGTGAAGTCAAGGAGGCAGAACCCGTAGGTGTTCATAATGTCACAGAAAAACTCAGTGAAAGGCGGGCAGAGCCCGCAGTAGAAGAACAACACGAAGAAGGGATATCCATTCGGAGCCAGTTCCGAAGCGGCAGCTGAGAGTGCCTTCGTGCCAGGATGCGCTCGCGTCTCCGTCGACTAGAAGAGGTAGTAATACTCCCTCAGCTCCTTCGCGGCAAGCTGAGGGGGGAAGGTTGCCCGCTCCTTTCGCAGCGCCACGAGCCGCTGCGCCTCGGCCGACTTCACAACCTTCCCGGCTTTCGGAGCCATGGCGGAGGTGGTGAGAGAGATCGACGGCGTTGGTGGTGCCGGTGGCGATGGGGGGCGGAGCGCTGCTCTCTTTCAGCTTTGGGAAGAAGGGGGGAGCGGCGGAGATTTTTGAGGTTGGAATAGCAACCGGCGAGATGGGCGAACTGCCCTTGTTTCCCCTGCTTATAAAGAGGGAGGGGGCAGACGTTCCATCTTTCCGAATAAAGAAACCACCCACGATCTCTCCCACGACGCTGCATTCGACGCGTGCCGTTCAGGAAGGGCGCGGTGGATATAGAGTGAGATACGCGTAACCCAGGCCGCGCGTGCCCGTGCCCTGTTTTGGGCCTGGCCCAACAGCGCTCGGCACCGTGTGTGGCCCAGGCCCCGGGGCTCCTGTCGGTGTACTAGAGTAGGGGTACCCTAGTATCCCGAACTTGTGCACGGGCAGTTGCAGCACCCTGCGGCAAGGCTTGCTGGGTGACCGCCAAGGTCCTCCGTGGTTCCTTTGGAGCCATTCAAGAACAAAGTATTCAAGCCAAGGAGACAAGGCCCCGGCAAGAGGAGCTTGCCGGGAAGGCCAACCAAGGCATCTCAAGGAACTTGCCGCGACGCGCCACGCGTCCCGGCAAGGCCCGGTGAGCGACAAGCTTCGGGACGCGACAAGACAACGACCGCGGCAAGGCGCTTGCCGCGGCAAACTACCACTCTGTACCCGCGCTCCAGCACATCCACCAACGTGTCGCCCTGGGACCTTTCCAGGCGCGCGTGGCAAGAGGCTGTGCGGCCAGCGGTGCGCGGTGGCAAGGGACGCTGACAAGATTGCCTTCGTGGCAAGCGGTGGCATCCCTGACGGTCCCTTTTTGCACTATTTGGGCGACGTAGACGGGCATTTAATGCCTTTGTCCCCTGCCGTTAGGGTTAGGTATGATACACTGTACAGGTAGTTGTACCAACCACAATTCCTTTTCCATTTTTACCCTTGTCTACGTTACCACCTGTCGGAGACCCCTTTAGCATATAAAAGGAGGCCCATGCGCAACGAAGAGGGGGGTTCGAAGTCAGAAAAACACTCACACTCAGTCTCGTTAGCAACTAGTGTGTACTGTAGCACTCAACGCTCCCGAGCAAGAACTCAATACACTCAGACATGCAGCAGTAGGAGTGTTATCTCTCCGGAGAGCTCTGAAGCTGGGTAAACTGCTCGTGTGCTTCGCCTCGATCCGCTATTCGTGCGATCTCCGCCCCCCGCCGAACCGAAAGGGGCTCGGTCCGCCGGTCCCATAGGTGTTCGTGGATCAGTTTCCCCGACAGTGACCCTTCCTGAAAATATGATGAATTGTAGTTGCAAAGTTGACTAAGAACATAGTTTGTTGGTATGTTGTGATGAATTGTCACTTGTTCATGAGAAGTCTATGATAAAAGTTTTATGTTAAAGTTTGTTGCTATTATAATAAGTTACATGACGCTGCTATGTCCGTATTTTGGTTTTTATCGACACCTCTCTCTCTCTAAGTATGTGGACATGTTTTTCGATTTCGGTTTTCGCTTGAGGACAAGCGAGGTCTAAGCTTCGGGTAGTTGATACGTCCATTTTGCATCATGTTTACCTACTGTTATTTATGTTGCTTTATTGCATAATAATGCTTTTTGGAGTAATTCTAATGCCTTTTCTCTCATAATATGCAAGGTATACAACAACGGGGAGAATTCTGGCAGCTGGAAATCTGGACATGAAAAGGCTACGCCAGGCTACCTATTCTGCACAACTCCAAATGAGCTGAAAGTTCACAAGGATTTTTTATGGAATAAATAAGAAATACTGGAGGAAATAAGTACCGGAGGGGGCCACTCTGGTGAGCACAACACACCAAGGCGCGCCTGGGCCCCCAGGCACGCCCTGGTGGGTTGTGCTCATCCAGGCCCACCTCCGGTGCCCCCCTTCTGGTACATAAGTCATTTTGACCTAGAAAAAATGAAGGGAGGAATTTCGGGATGAAGCGCCGCCGTCTCGAGGCGGAACCTGGGCAGGAGCACTTTTGCCCTCCGGCAGAGCGATTCTGCCGGGGGAACTTCCCTCCCGGAGGGGGAAATCATCGCCATCATCATCACCAACAAATCTCCCATCTTGGGGCGGGCTATCTTAATAAACATCTTCAACAACACCAACTCATCCCAAACCCTAGTTCATCTCTTGTGTTCAATCTTTGTACTGGAACTATAGATTGGTGCTTGTGGGTGACTAGTAGTGTTGATTACTATATGATTTATTTGGTGGAAGATTATATTTTCAGATCCATTATGCTATTTAATACCCCTATGATATTGAGCATGATTATAATTTGTGAGTAGTTAATTTTGTTCTTGAGGTCACGGGAGAAATCATGTTGCAAGTAATCATGTGAACTTGATATGTTTCTATATTTTGATGATATGTATGTTGTGATTCCCTTAGTGGTGTCATGTGAACGTCGACTACATGACACTTCACCATATTTGGGCCTAAGGGAATGCATAGTGGAGTAGTTATTAGATGATGGGTTGTGAGAGTGACAGAAGCTTAAACCCTAGTTTATGCGCTATTCCGTAAGGGACCGATTGGATCCAAAAGTTTAATGCTATGGTTAGAATTTATTCTTAATACTTTTCTCGTAGTTGCGGATGCTTGCGAGGGGGTTAATCATAAGTAGGAGGTTTGTTCAAGTAAGAACAGCACCTAAGCACCGGTCCACCCACATATGAAATTATCAAAGTAGCGAACACGAATTAAGCCAACATGATGAAAGTGACTAGATCAAATTCCCGTGTACCCTCAAGAACGCTTTGCTTATCATATGAGACTGTTTTGGCATGTCCTTTGCCTCAAAAATATTGGGCTACACTACAAGAATTAGGAACATTGCCGTCAGCCATGGCTGACAGAAAGGGCACGCATGGCGGATGGCAAAGACCTTTGTCGCCAGCCAGCAGACGGCAACACGTCCCGCTGAACAGGCTACGACAAAGGCTTCTTTGCCATCTGCTGGCTGACGGCAAAGATGCAAAGGTCTTTGTCATTCGGGAGCCGACGGCAAAGAGCCTGGATGGCTCACATATCACTTTAGGTCCGTTAAGGGGTTAATGACGTGCTTTGGCGTCCGCTGGCGGGCGACAAAGACATTTGCATGTTTGTCGTCTGCCAACAGATGACAAAGAACATTGATTATTTGTCGTCTGCCTACGGACGACATAGCATGTCACATGGCAGCACATGGGGGCTAGCCTATTTGGTAGCTTTGCCGTCAGCTAGCTGACGGCAAATATTGAACGTTATTTGTCGTCCGATGGCAGACGACAAAGCATCCAAATAGCCAGCCTACTGCCCCGGGTTGCATAGGTAGCTGACACATGGCAAGTTTGCCGTCTGCTGGCAGATGTCAAAGATCTTTGTCGTTTGCCAGCAGACGGCAAAGAGTCTATATAGTCCCTGTTTTTTCTTGAATTCATTCAATTTGACATAATTTCACATATATATATATACATATGAAAATACTTTCGACAAGCATACCAACACATATACATACCAAATCATATCCCTGCCATATGGATATGATCATCCAACACATATACATAGCAAATGGTTTCATCCAACACCTATACATAGCCAACATATCGAACAAAAAGCATACAATGTTTTCATCCATACATACATTTATAGATAGCAAGTTTGACATTGTTCATCCTACACAATCAAAACAATAAGGAAGCATAAAGAGAAGAGTAGACTCCATCAATGCAAGCTTCCTCATCTAAAGAAAATCTGCAAATTGGGAAAGAAGCAAGTTAGAAGAAGAAGAAGAAGAAGAAGACTAGCTAGAATAAGAGGAAGAAAAGGAAGAAGAAGATTTTTTTTCTCTTTCTTTTTCTCCTCTCCTCTTTTTTATCTTCTTATTCCTCTTCTTCTAACTAAGGTAGGTAAAAATGCCATTTTATTGCTAAGCTAGGTAAAAGTGATAAGCGTAGATCATTTTAGAGCTAAGCTAGGTAAATAGGTCATTCTGGAGCTTACTAAGGTTATTATGTCATTTTCGAGGAAAGTAAGGAAAGTCTATATCATTTTGGAGGTAACAAAGATTATCATGACATTTTTTAGGAAAGAAAGCTAAGTATAGTTCATTTTTTCTCTAAGTTAGGTAGTTATGCCATTTAGGAGGAAAGTAAGCTAAGTATGCATTTGTTAAGCAAAACACTAGAGAAAACTTACCCTCATCACAACAAATGCGATGAAGATTGCAACTAAGGTAACAATTGATCCAACGGCATAATGATACCAAGCCTCATTATCGATGGCATATTTTCTAATCTTCTTAATCTTCAAGAGCATTGCATCCATCTTCAAGCGCATTGCATTCATCTTCATCTTGTGATCATCGACCACATCGACAACATACAACTCCAATGTCATATTCTCTTCTTCAATTCTTTTAATTTTTTCTTTTGAATACTCATTTTATTTTTCAACTACTAACTTCTCGAGAAGAGGATTGGTTGCAAATTCCGGTTCACATACCTCCTAGATTAAAATATCTCTATGTCAACTTGGTGGCCATAATTGTCATAAATGTGAAATGCAACAACTAGTTATAAAACAGGATTTACCACATCTGAATCATAAAGCGGGCGCGGACCGATGGGGACCAATATCAAGACCATGACACTAAGGATGGCAATTTTACCCATGTACATGGATATCCATGGATATCTGACCTGAATGGATAGGATTTGGATATGCTTTTGTGTCCATGGGCGGCTCCCAAACCCGACCCGATTGCTTATAGGTAGGGCATGGATATAATCTTGTACTCGTGGGTATATCCAAACCCGACCCGATTGTATGACTTAGTGGGCAAAAAATTGGTATCGCTACCCCACAGTCACATGTCCCACTACGATCTTACACTTTGTTATCTAAAACATGCAAAATAAATTACACAATCCCCATCATAACTTTTATTAGTTGACATTCAATCCCCTCCGTAACATACTCCAATGCCCCTTCCCTTTTTTTATCTCCTTGTTAAATGACTCGTCAGTGTGTTATGTCTTATTTATATGTCTTGAGAGGACCCAATGGATATCTAGTGGGATGGACATTCATCGGATTTGGACATGGACACAATTTTTCACCCATGGATTTTTTCATGGGCGGGCAAAGACTGCCTTCATGGATATGGATATGGATTTGATATTGTTAAACCCGATCCAAACCTGACCCATTGCCATCCTTACATGACACTATGTATACCAAACAATCATACAGAGTAAGAAAATTATACAAGTAACTATATAAATCATACAATCATACAAGTAACTATATAAATCAAGTACAACATAAAAAAAAATTAATACCTAGTAATAATCTGGTTCAATATATGCTTTGGGATCAATAAATGCATCATCATCATTAATAAATGCATCATCATGTGGAAGGCCACCTCTACGTAATATGTCAAGCATTGATAGGTCATCTGCAGCAGTAACCTCTTCTAGTTCAGGCTCTTCTTGTCCCGGCTGAGGGGTGAAGTTGGGTTCACTGTCGCTGTCTACTTCAATGTTCTACTTCAATGTTCTAGGGTGAAGTAGAGTGGTTCTTGAAACGTTTTTTTTGGAAAGACGTGTTTCTTGGAAGAATTCTCCTTCATATGCATTTGGGTTAATGTGAGGTTCATAATCATCTTCATTGGGGGGAGGTGGTCTAACACGTGGAGGCACTTCATAAACGACATCCCAACCTTTGAGATTAGGATCACTTTGACGGGCCCACGGTAGATAGAAAACTTGGGTTGCTTGTTGAGCCATAATATAGACATCGGGAACATCCAAATGGGTGATTTGATTGATTTCCACTAGACCTATATGTTCATGAGTCCTTCTACTCTCCTTCGGCTGGAACCAATAACATTTGAAGACTACGATGTTTGGTGGGTTTGCACCGTAGAATTGAAGTTCATAAATTGCTTCAACTCTTCCATAATACTCGGTATCTCCTTCGCCGATAGTAGAGACACAAAATTTTGTAGACTTTCGGTCGGCCATAGATAGCTCTTTGCCATATGGACGAAAGCGGTACCCATTGATGTCGTATTTGTCAATTGAATGGACCTTATAGTCAAAACCATTAGCGACTTGTCTCAATTCGGCGTCCATATGGTATGAATTAGCCTACAAGTTTAATACGAAAGGGATTGTTGCATTAGCCACAAATTAGACGAAGAAATGAAATGGTCTAATGGAAATTACACTTTGTTTGAACCAAGAGATGAAACCGGAATAGCCACGTCCATGCTTTGCCAGAGAAGCTCATACTCTTCGACGGAATCCTTTTGGATCACCGCTCCATATGAGAATTTGGCGACATATCGACTGTATCAAATTTATCCGGGAATAAGAGCAGTTCAAAGGAATTAGAAGTTGTGAAACAATGTACCGAGAACTTACTCGATGTACGGCCGCACTTTTGTTAGGTTGTTGAAGATATGCAACCAAATGGTGTGCCATTCTTCGAAATCCAACGTTAAGGAATTAGAAGCACCGACTGGTGCCAGATCCCCTTTGAATAGGCTGAGGTTGTATCAACCCTTTTTAGGGTCGCCGACATTGTACCGAGGCTTCGGATTATGCAAATGATGATTTTTGGCTTCATAGTGTGCTGTCACGAAATTTGCCGCCTCCTCAGTAATGAATGCCTCGATCATCGATGCTTCAATTCTACATTTATTTTTACATTTTGCTCCAATCATCTTCTGCATCCTCTCAGTTGTGTAGCACCAACGATTTTTTACAGGCCCCCCAATCTTGCCTCGGTTGGGAGAAGCAAAATCAAGTGCTGCATTGGCTTAAAGAAGCCCGGCGGAAATACCTTCTCTAACTTGCGGATCAACTCTGGCGCCAACTCTTACATTTCTTCTATCAGGCCAGGCGATAGTTCTTTAGCCCAAATAACACAGAAGAAATAGCTCAGCTCTGCCAGTACTAGCCATTCATCCTCAGGGATGAATCCACGCAACATCACCGACTGACAAAGCTCAGTGTGCTCGTGGAGAGGATGTTTTGAAGACTCCAACATTTCATTGAAGGCCTTTGCAGATTCCTCCACCTCATCTCCGAGTCCCGAGCATCATCAAAGTCTTGCACTATGTCTTGCATCCCGGTACCATGCTAGTCGGTGCGACGACGAAGCACCTCAGCTCTGGCGCGTTGGCCAAACTCGCCATGAAATGTCCACACCGTATAATCTGGCGTAAAACCCCTCTTTTGCAAGTGTTTGCCCATTTCATCCTCTATCCTCTTGTGCCAATTGTTGCACCCTGCACAGGGGCACCAGGTTGTCCTTTGGCTATTTGCAAATGCGGTTCTAAAAAACCCTTGGTTTTTGTTAACCATTCAGTTGTCATGTTTTTCTGACTAGTGTGATCGGTGTACATCCACGCACGATCACTTATCTTGCCTAGCTACTGGACACATAAGAAATATATATATATAAATTAATCAGCATGTATATATTCATCAGTTAATGGACTTTGTCACTTTTATTATGTCCATGCAACCTAGACGCTAATAGGTAAAGATAGGTCCTAATCCCACTCGAGTATGTGTAGATTGGATTCGTTTTCCCAAGCTCTGCTCTGGATCCGACGCAAAATTTTGGCAGCACCTCCCCGATGTTCTCCTGATACACGTCTCGACAATAAGCAGAGAGGATTTGTACCCGGAGAACAACATGGAGGCACTGATGAAATTCTGCATCGGATCCGAAGCAGAGCATATGGGAAAACGAACCCAATCTACACATACTCGAGCTGTCCATGGATAACGTTGGACAATTTGAAAGAATCACGGTTATAAATATGCAAATGCATGCATATTTATATATGTAACCCTTTCGAACGGGGGACGCATAGTGGTCACGCATACTGATGATTGAAGACACCAATAGCTAGCACTTATTTTCATTGGCATGAAGACCGGGAACAGAGCAAATCAAGGGGGGATGAGATGTCATTTGTGCTAAGTCACGAACGCAGGGGCGGAGCTCGTCGAACACTAGACCCTCGCAGCAACGAAAAATTGCACATTTAAATCGAAAGATGAGTTTCATAGCAATATTTTTTTCATCAACCTAACTAAATATTTACAACAAGACGAGCGGGTTAGGGGTTCCTCGGCGTCGATAGAACCCTAAATAGAAAGTATCATCGGTGCAAGGTACATGAGGCGCTCCGCGTTGAACACTAGATCCATGTCCCACAAGTGATGCCGGCGCCCGACATCTCGCAACAATAGTTCTGGTGGCTGATGACGGTCGAACACCTTAGCAAATTTGTCTGGCAGCCCCAATGAGGATTAAAGCCAAGTTTTGAAAGTTCAACCAACCAAACCGAGTTGAGTTAGTTTGGGTGTTTCAAGTTTCAACACTTAGCTTTCAATCACCATCTTAGAGGCTGGCGGACAAAATCGCGTTGGTGTTCGACCATGATCGACACCGAGAATCGTTGCTGCGGGATGCATGACCCTTGTGTCACTTGTCGGACATGGATGTACTATTCGACATCGACAGCCACATCTACCTCGCACTGACGATACTTGCTATTTAGGGTTCCATCGACACCGAGGAACCCCATAACCCGCTCGTCCCCAGGCGCCCTAAATTAGCATGCATTCAATAAGCAAAACTACATCATCTCTTGCGTCCGTACATCATCGAATATTATCACTAATACATCTCGAATAGTATCATACATATAGCATCGCTAATACAGCTAGAACCATAGTGAATGACGGGTATCGACGCGGGAGGTGGACACCCAAAGAGAAGGAACCATCACGGAATCATAGCTCCAGTGAGATCCCTGAAGAACCTGCCAGGTATTGTCGAACCTGCCCTCCAGCGCAACCATGTAGCGACGGACATGCTTGTCCTCCTCGCTGACACGGTGACTGATACGTCTCTATCATATCTAGTTTTCCAAACACTTTTGCCCTTGTTTTGCACTCTAACTTTCAAGATTTGAATGGAACTAACCCGGGTTCATGATGTTTTCAGCAGAACTAACATGGTGTTTTTTTGTGCAGAAATAAAAGTTCTCGGAATGACCTGAAACTCCAAGGAAGTTATTTTTAGAATTAATAATAAATACTGGCGAAAGAATCAAGGCCAAGGGGGCCCGCACCCTGTCCACGAGGGTGGGGGGCTCCCCCCTAGGGCGCGCCCCCTGCCTTGTGGGCCCCCTGGTGCTCCACCGACCTCAACTCTAACTCCATATATTCATGTTCGTGGAGAAAAAAACCAGAGAGAAGGATTCATTGCGTTTTACGATACGGAGCCCCCGCCAAGCCCTAAACTCTCTTGGGAGGGCTGATCTGGAGTCCATTCAGGGCTCCGGAGAGGGGAATCTGTCGACATCGTCATCATCAACCATCCTCCATCACCAATTTCATGGTGCTCACCGCCGTGCGTGAGTAATTCCATCGTAGGCTTGTTGGATGGTGATGGGTTGGATGAGATTTACCATGTAATCGAGTTAGGTTTGTTAGGGTTTGATCCCTAGTATACACTATGTTCTCAGATTGATGTTGCTATGACTTTGCTATGCTTAATGCTTGTCACTAGGGCCCGATTGCCATGATTTTAGATCTGAACCTATTATATTTTCATGTATATATGTGAGTTCTTGATCCTATCTTGCAAGTCTATAGTCACCTATTATGTGTTATGATCCATTAACCCCGAAGTAACAATAATCGGGATACTTACCGGTGATGACCATAGTTTGAGGAGTTCATGTATTCACTAAGTGTTAATGCTTTGGTCCGGTACTCTATTAAAAGGAGGCCTTAATATCCCTTAGTTTCCAATAGGACCCCGCTGCCACGGGAGGGTAGGACAAAAGATGTCATGCAAGTTCTTTTCCATAAGCATGTATGACTATATTCGGAATACATGCCTACATTACATTGAGGAATTGGAGCTAGTTCTATGTCACCCTATATTATAACTATTACATGAGGAATCACATCCAACATAATTATCCATCACTGATCCAATGCCTATGCGCTTTTCACATATTGATCTTTGCTTACTTACTCTACCGTTGCCACTATTACAATTACTACAAAACTGCTACTGTTACTTTTGCTACTGTTACCATTACTTCCATACTACTTTGCTACTAAATACTTTGATGCAGATATTAAGTTATCCAGGTGTGGTTGAATTGACAACTCAACTACTAATACTCGAGAATATTCTTTGGCTCCCCTTGTGTTGAATCAATAAATTTGGGTTGAATACTCTACCCTCGAAAACTGTTGCGATCCCCTATACTTGTGGGTTATCAAGACTATTTTCTGGCGCCATTGCCGGGGAACATAGATCTATTCTTTGAGTCACTTGGGATTTATATCTGCTGATCAATATGAAGAACTTGAAAGACAAAAGAACTAAGATTTACCCCTCAACAACGACGGGAGGTAAGGAACTGCCATCTAGCTCTGCACTTGATTCTCCTTCTATTATGAGTAAACTTGCGAAACCTAAACCTGCTTCTGCTATTAATTCTGATATGCCACATGTTATTGATGATGCCACTTCTGCTATGCATGATACTTATAATCAAACTACTTCTATGCTTGTACTACTGTGCCATTAGGTGAATTGATGAACAACTTGCTAGGGCTAGAGAGAATGAAACTATTGAAACTGATAATATTGATGAAAGTGATGATGAAGGTACTCCCCCTAAATATGAATTGCCTGTTGTTCCTGAGGGTTATGTTATGGATGAAGAAACTGCTAGAGATTTTCTTGCTTGCAATGATAGATTTGATCTTAAGAAGTTACTAGCTAAGCTGAAACAAAAGTCTCTGATTGCTAGAATGAAACATGACCCTGCTTTTGCCACTTCACCTATATATGTTACTGATAAGAATTATGATTTCTCTGTCGATCCTGAAATAATTACCTTGGTTGAATCTGATCCTTTTTATGGCAATGAATCTGAAACTGTTGTGGCACATCTTACTAAATTGAATGATATAGCCACCTTGTTCACTAATGATGAGAAATCTCGCTACTACTATATCCTTAAAATATTTCCGTTCTCATTAAAGGGTGATGCTAAAACTTGGTTTAATTCTCTTGATCCTGGTTGTGTGCGTAGTCCCCAGGATATGATTTATTACTTCTCTGCTAAATATTTCCCTGCTCATAAGAAACAAGCTGCCTTGAGGGAAATATATAATTTTGTGCAAATTGAAGAAGAGAGTCTCCCACAAGCTTGGGGGAGGCTTCTCCGATTACTCAATGCTTTGCCTGATCATCCTCTTAAGAAAAATGAAATACTTGATATATTTTATAATGGACTAACCAATGCTTCCAAGGACCACCTGGATAGTTGTGTTGGTTGTGTTTTTAGGGAAAGAACAGTTGATCAAGCTGAATTGCTATTGAATAATTGTTGACAAATGAAAACAATTGGACACTTCCTGAGCCAACTCCTAAGCCAACACCAAAGAAAAGAGGTGTTCTATTTCTCAGTCCTGAAGATATGCAAGAGGCAAAGAAATCTATCAAAGAGAAAGGTATTAAAGCTGAAGATGTTAAGAATTTACCTTCTGTTGAAGAAATACATGGCCTTAATATACCACCTATTGAAGAAATACACGGTCTTGATAACCCGACACATGTAGTGAAGGTAAATTCTCTCTATAGATATGATAAAGTTGAAATCCCGTCTACTAAGTTTGCTAGCCAATGCTTGGATGAATTTGATGACTTTATGGTTAAACAAGAAAATTTCAATGCTTATGTTGGTAGACAATTGAAAAGTAATACTTATATGATTGGACACTTGAGTGATTATATGTCTTGAGTTAAGGGTGAACTTAAACTCACCAGTAAACATGCTTCTATGGTTACCACTCAAGTAGAACAAGTGCTTAAGGCTTAGAATGATTTGCTCAATGAAATAAATGATAAGAGAAATGATAATCCTGTTAGAGTTATGACTAGATGTGGTAGAATGACTCGGGAACCTTTGTATCCTGAGGGCCACCCTAAAAGAATTGAGCAGGAATGTGAGGGAAATAATGCTAATGCACCTAGTCCCTCTAAAAAGAAGAAGAAGAATAATGATAGGACTTTGCATGCTTCTAATGAACCTGTTGTAGACACACCTGAGAATCCTAATGATATTTATGTCTTTGATGCTGAAAAACAATCTAGTGATGAACATGAACCTGGTGATAATGCTAACAATGATGTTCATGTAGATGCTCAACCTAGCAGTAACAATGATGTAGAAATTGAACCTGCTGTTGATCTTGATAACCCACAATCAAAGAATCAACGTTATGATAAGAGAGACTTCGTTGCAAGGAAGCATGGTAGAGAAAGAGAACCATGGATTCAGAAACCCATGCCTTTTCCTCCTAAACCATCCAAGAAAAAGGATGATGAGGACTTTGAGTGCTTTGCCGAAATGATTAGGCCTATCTTTTTGCGTATGCGTTTGACTGATATGCTTAAGACAAATCCTTATGCTAAGTATATGAAAGATATTATTACAAAAAAAAGAAAGATACAGGAAGCCGAAATTTCCACCATGCTTGCTAATTATACTTTTAAGGGTGGAATACCTAAGAAACTTGGAGATCCAGGAGTACCAACTATACCATGCTCCATTAAAAGAAACTATGTTAAAACTGCTTTATGTGATCTTGGAGATGGTGCTAGTGTTATGCCTCTCTCTTTATATCGTAGACTTGAATTGATTAATTTTTTGTCTACTGAAATATCTTTGCAAATGGCTGATAAATCAACTGCTACACATGTCGGTATTTGTGAGGATGTGCCTGTTGTGGTTGCAAACGTTACTATCTTATTGGACTTTGTTATTCTTGATATTCCCGAGGACAATAATATGTTGATTATCCTTGGTACACCCTTTTTGAATACCTCAGGGGTTGTTATTGATTGCAAGAAAGGCAATATCACTTTTCATGTTAATGGTAATGAGCATACAGTACACTTTCTGAGGAAACAACCTCAAGTTCACAGTATCAATTATATTGGAAACATTCCGTCAATTATTATTGGAGGTTTTGAATTTCCTCTTCCTACTGTCAAGAAGAAGTTTGATATTCTTATTATTGGGGATGTACATATCCCCATTGAGGTAACTTAGTGTCATTTCGAAATTTCTCCGGTTTCATGTGATTCGGAATGAGTTTGTTAACAAGACTTGGTCAACCTTGTTAGTGGATTCCTTTTGATGAGCATGAGATGGATGAAGTTAGAAGGCACAATTCTCTGTACCCTCCTTTTACTTTCTGTTATTTAGATTAAATAAAGCAAAATTAGTATCTTTTGTCTGTTTCCTGAATTATCCATGTAATAAAAAATACCCCGAAAATAAAAGTTCTCCAAATGCCCTGCAAATTAAATATGATTTTTTCTGGAATATTTGGGAATATCTGGCACTGAAAACACAACAGGGGAGCAAACACATGGCCACGAGGGTCCAAGGCGCGCCCCCTGCCTCGTGGGCCCATGGTGGACCCCCTCCACTTATTCCTGCACCCATGCTCTCCTTCTTCGTCCCAAAAAAATCACCAACCAGCTCAAGCAGGAGCTCTAGCTCATCTTGCTGCTATTTTCGATCTCCTTGCTCAAAGCTCCATTCACAAAACTGCTTTGGGGGTTTGTTCTTTGATATGTGACTCCTCCAATGGTCAAATTAGTTTTTTGTTCTAGTGCTTTATTCATTGCAAATTTTTGCTGCTAAGGTGACCCTGTTCTTGAGCTTGCATGTCAAATTTATTTGGTCCAAGTAGTTCTAATGCATGATATAGTCTCTAGGCACTTGTGGGAGTAGTTGCTATCAATTTTATTGAGTTTGGTTTACTTTTATTTTGAGTTACTAAAAATTTCAAAAAAAATATCAGAGAAAGAAATATGTCTAGGAAAATGTACCAAGGTGGCTCTTCAAGGAAGCAAGGACCCAGGCTCGCAATACGTGAGCAGGACGATGAACCATTGAGGGAAGCTTACGTGCGGCCTTGTCAATGGCCGTCAGAGGAGTTTATGGTCAAAGCAGGCATCAAGGATGAATTTGATGCATATGTGCGTAATGTTGATCTTGAGGACTTCATGCAAGATAAGTGCCCTCAATACTACCATTTAACTGATTCCTTTGTGAGAAGGTTTAAATTTACATCTTCCCGCAATTCTCACAATGTCCTGTTTGATCTTTACGATAAATCTTATACCATGGACTTAGAAGATTTTACTACTGCTTGTAAACTCCCGCAATGGTGTAGTGCTAGTGAGCCTCGCAAATCTGAATTTAAAGATTTTCTTGCTAGTATCACTGTGGGGGAATTCAGAGAAATAGCACAAGTTACCATAGGAAGCAGTCATTTTCCTGCTATACATTGTTTTGCTCTCTTTATAGGTAGATGCATAAATGGTAAGGATGAGACATGTCACATGTGTGCTCCTGATCTTAGTGTTCTCAGGAGTGCAATGTTAGGAGATAAACAATATAACCTGGGGGCCATCGTTGCACATAGGTTGCATAATGATGGTTTAATTGGAGATTTGTTTGGTGGAATTTATGCAACCCGTGTAGCTAATTATCCTGGGGTACCCATACATGAAAGTGATAGAGAGTTGCTTCCTGCTTATCTAGATTATAATGCCATGGTTAGCCATCAATTTCCTGAAAGGAATGAACAGTTCCACCAATATCGACTAATCTTTGACAGATGGCGTACTGTCCATATTGCCCTCCCTGCTCCTACTTTCTTTGACTTTCAGGCAAAAATGAGATACTTTATAACCAGAAAGGAGGCTAATGAGTACAAGAGGAGGACGGAGGCAACCCGCCTCCAAGCTGCAGCTCATGAGGCAATGGCTGATGCATCTCACTACGACCCCAGCTATCACTCTGATCCATGGGCATAGACCAACTTAGGCCAAAATCCTAAGCTTGGGGGAGTATGTATTTATCACCGACATTACATTCATGTTCACACACTCATTCTAGTTGTCGGTGCTTATACTTTTTCATTGTACTATCCATGGTAGTTTATTTTCTTTTTCTTGCTTCCTACTTGTGTGTTTGAATAACCTTAAGAAAAACAAAAAAATAGTATTAGCTTTTAGCAAATTTACTTTCCATGCTGGTAGTAGTAGTAACTAAAAGAAAACTCAAAAAGATTTCTCGTTCTTATTTTGCTTGTTGGGAGCTTTCCCGTGTAAATAGTTTTATTTATTTTTCTTTCCTTTGGGGGTCGAGAGGAGAAGACCATGATGAAAATGTTGAGTGGCTCTTTTATGCATTATTGACTGATTTAACCAAGAGCCAATATTACTTTGTCTTCTCCCTTGAATTGAATGCTTGCAGATTCCAGCTTAGTCCAATGCACGTGCACTATTATTATTATCCACACCGTTCGGTCGTGCAAGTGAAAGGCAATAATGACGATATGTGATGAATTGATTGAGATGAGAGAAGCCGTATGAACTCGGACTATCTTGTTTTTGTAAATATGATTAGTTCATCATTCCTGATTCAGCTTATAATGAACAAACATGTTTCCAATGACAATTAGAGATTATAGTTGCTTATGTCATGCTTAATTAGCTAGGAGTTTATAATGGTTTACCTTGCGTGCCAAGATTCTATCAAATGGTTGTGATGTGGTATGATAGGGTGGTATCCTCCTTTGAATGATTTGAGTGGCTTGACTAGGCACATGTTTATGCATGTATTTGAAACAAAATCAACATAGCCTTCACGATAGTTATGTTCATGGTGGATTATATCCTACTCATGCTTGTACTTGGTGTCTATTAATTTTAATGCATGTTCATGACTGTTGTCCCTCTCTAGTTGGTCGCTTCCCAGTCTTCTTCTAGCCTTCACTTGTACTAAGCGGGAACACTGCTTGTGCATCCACTTCCATAAACCCCAAAGTTATTCCATATGAGTCCACTATACCTTCCTATATGTGGTATCTACCTTCCATTCCAAGTAAATTTGTATGTGCCAAACTCCAAACCTTCAAATGAAATTCTGTTTTGTATGCTCAAACAGCTCATGTATCAACTAGGGTTGTCTGTATCTTCCATGCTAGGCAGGTTATTCTCAAGAGGAGTGGACTCCGCTCCTCACTCACGAGAAAATGGCTGGTCATTGGGATGCCCAGTCCCATGCTCAAACCAAATCAAAATAATTGCAAACAAAACTACCCTAGGATTGTTGTTAGTTGGAGGCACCCGTTGTTTCGGGCAAGCCATCGATTGATGCTTGTTGGCGGAGGGGGAGTATAAACTTTACCATTCTGTTTGGGAACCGCCTATAATGTGTGTAGCATGGAAGATATGGAGATCACTTGGTTGTTATGTTGACAATGAAAGTATACCACCCAAAATATTATTATCTCTGTTACAAAAAATCGAGCTCTGGCGCCTCTACAAATCCCTGTTTCCCTCTGCGAAGGGCATATCTATTTATTTTTATGGAGTCATCGCCCTCTTATTTAAAAAGCACCAGTTGGAGAGCACCTCAGTCATTTGTGTGCATTACTATTAGTTTATATTGAGTATGACTATGACTGGATCTCTTTTACCATGAATTACAATGTTTAGTTAGTCCTTGATCTTTAAAGGTGCTCTGCATTTATATTTTGCGCCTCAGAAAGGGCTAGCGAGATACCATCTTGTTATATCATATTATGATTGTTTTGAGAAAGTGTTGTCGTCCGAGTTTTATTATTATTGCTCGCTAGCTGATTATGCCATTGATAGGAGTAAACATGAGACCTAAGTGTTATTGAGAATATGGTTAGTTCATAATCTTTGCCAAAAACTTGAATTTTGGCTTTACATATTTACAACAACAAGAGCAAACCGAGTTTGTAAAAGTTTTTCTTTATCACTTTCAGTTTATCAACTGAATTGCTTGAGGACAAGCAAAGGTTTAAGCTTGGGGGAGTTGATACATCTCCGTCGTATCTACTTTTCCAAACAATTTTGCCCTTGTTTTGGACTCTAACTTGCATGATTTGAATGGAACTAACTGGGACTGTAGTTGTTTTTAGCAAAAACTCCCATGGTGTTATTTTTGTGCAGAAATAAAAGTTCTCGGAATAACCTGAAACTCCACGAAAGATATTATTGGAATTAATAAAAAATACTAGTGAAAGAATCAAGGCCGGGGGCCACACACCTTGTCCACGAGGGTGGGGGCGCCCCCCAGGGCGCGCCCCCTGCCTCGTGGGCCCCTTGGTGCTCCACTGACCTCAACTCCAACTCCATATATTCATGTTCGGGGAGAAAAAAACCCAGAGAGAAGGATTCATCATGTTTTACGATACAGAGCTGCCACCAAGCCCTAAACTCTCTCGGGAGGGCTGATCTGGAGTCCGTTCGGGGCTCCAGAGAGGGGAATCCGTCGCCATCGTCATCATCAACCATCCTCCATCACTAATTTCATGATGCTCACTGCTGTGCGTGAGTAATTCCATCGCAGGCTTGCTACACGGTGATGGATTGGATGAGATTTACCATGTAATCGAGTTAGTTTTGTTAGGGTTTGATCCCTAGTATCCACTATGTTCTGAGATTGATGTTGTTATGACTTTGCTATGCTTAATGCTTGTCACTAGGGCCCGGGTGCCATGATTTCAGATCTGAACCTATTATGTTTTCAAGAATATATGTGAGTTCTTGATCCTATCTTGCAAGTCTATAGTCACCTATTATGTGTTATGATCCATTAACCCGAAGTGACAATAATCGGGATACTTACCGGTGATGACCGTAGTTTGAGGAGTTCATGTATTCACTAAGTGTTAATTCTTTGGTCCGGTACTCTATTAAAAGGAGGCCTTAATATCCCTTAGTTTCCAATAGGACCCCGTTGCCACAAGAGGGTAGGACAAAAAAAGTCATGCAAGTTCTTTTCCATAAGCACGTATGACTATATTCGGAATACATGCCTACATTACATTGAGGAATTAGAGCTAGTTCTGTGTCACCCTATGTTATAACTATTACATGAGGAATCGCATGCGAATAATTATTCATCACTGATCCAATGCCTATGCACTTTTCACATATTGATCTTTGATTAGTTACTCTACCGTTGCCACTGTTACAATTACTACAAAACTGCTACTGTTACTTTTGCTACTGTTACCGTTACTTCCATACTACTTTGCTACTAAATACTCTGCTGCAGATATTAAATTATCCAAGTGTGGTTGAATTGACAACTCAACTGCTAATACTTGAGAATATTTTTTGGCTCCCCTTGTGTCGAATCAACAAATTTGGGGTTGAATACTCTACCCTCGAAAACTGTTGTGATCCCCTATACTTGTGGGTTATCGGTGACGTACCACCTCTGTGGTGTCCGTAAGCCTCGGCAACGTCACTGGCCCACGCGACCGCCACCAAACAAAGTTTGGGTCAACAACGGGCTTGCTCCTCTCCAAGCTGCACCCCCGGGAAGGTAGAACCTCACAGTGCCAGCCCAGTGGAGCCCAGTCTCGGACATGGCCCCTCTAATCAACCAGGCCTCCTCCGTCGAGTCGATGACGAGGATGCGGGATAGGCATCATCGACGGTGATGCATGCCTTAACTAGGAAAATAACAACAAAATTCACATGTTCAAAATAAATCAGAAACTTAACCTAAACTAAACTAAACTAAACCTAAACTAAACTAACTAAACTGAACCTAAACTAAACTAACTAAACTAAACCCAAACTAAACCAGAAACTTAACCTAAACTAAACTAAACTAAACCTAAATTAAACTAACTAAACTAAACAAAACCTAAACTAAATTATACTAATGCTAATTAAACTAAATCTAAAAAACGAAAGAAAATAAATAAGAAAAGGTCTCACCTTGGAGCGGCCGGGGCGGCGAGGCGGGGTGGGCAGGCGTGGAGG
>NC_041391.1:615038971-615104910 GCF_002162155.2 Triticum dicoccoides
GGCAGCGCGACGGGTAGGGCAGCCGGGGCGTGGCAGCGGCGCAGGGTTGGGATGAGGGGAGGGAGAGAGAGGGGAGAGGGGTAGTGACAGTGTCCTGGACTAGGGGGTACTCACCTCGTCGTCTCCTGATCAATTAGATTGGCCCGAGGATCCCCATGGCCATATACTCATGGGCCAGTTCGGATAGTTGCCGCATACAAGGAAGATTCCACAAGACTTGGTGATCAAGACAAGGACTCCTCCCCACCGGCGTATTCGACTAGGACTCTTGTTATCCTAGGCCTCTAGTACATTATATAAACCGAGGCTAGGCTAGTCGATAGATCATTATGACATTACTCATCATACCTCTAGGGTTTATACCACAACATATGATATTGAGGTAGATCAACTCTTGTAACCCCTATACTCATTAAAGTCAATCAAGCAGCATGTAGGGTATTATCTCATCAAGAGAGCCCGAAGCTGGGTAAAATCCCATGTTCATGTTACCATTGATCCTAAGACGCACAACTTGGGACCCCTTACCCGAGATCCACCGGTTTTGACACCGTATTGCTGCTTTCATTGAGAGTTCTGATGTGTTATTGGCAAAAGGATCAATGGCTCGACTGCAGGTCAACTGCGACGTCGACTTCTTCGTCACCAGCTCGACTGGTCATCTTGGCTTGACTGAGGACTGCGCCCTACCTCCGATCATCATGTTTGGATGAGGGCCTTCATGAACATCAACTCCGATCTCTATCAAGATCATGGAGGAGTCATGCATGGAGCTCGGGGGCTGAACGTCAACATTGCCCTCGGGCGACCGTGCTGTTTTTCTGGACAGCAAACTCGTATCCGCCGCCACCGCCTCCTCGAGTGTCGCCTAAATGATTGCTTCAGTGGAATTATGTGGAATTAAGTCTACAACAACCCTGCAAAATTTTGTCGCGTTCCGATGGAGGAATCTCTGGCAATCTCTGATATATCGGAGCCCTGTTGAATCTAGACAAGAATCCGGACGAGTTTGGAGCGTGGTGTCTAGCATCTAGCTCCGACGTCCTTGGGAAGATCCAACCGTTGATCGTCTGCGGAATTCCCATATCTACCACCTGCCAAAAATTCAGCTCGATTCGACCGTCCAAACTCCGGGAACCTTCCAATCAGTGCATCACTTTTCGGATATGTTTTCTGCATGAGAACGAATCCGACCCGAGTTCATCTTCTTTATGAACGGGATTTCGAACACCCTTTTTGAAGTAAGTTTTCGTATGGTGTATTGTGTTTTATTCTCAAACACATCCTATTAATATTAAAAGTATTTTTAGAATACGATCTTCACCATCGCGCCGATGTCGAACCGGCCCGACAACATCACTCCACGACGGCCGACCTGCGCTAGACACGCCGTCGCTTCGTTGAGCCGAGCTCAACTTCTTTGCATCATCATCTCGGCCAGCCGAACAATAGATCAGCATCGCGAAGGATAAATCATCACCAACATCGCCGCCCCACGCATTACACGGAGCGGGCACACCGGCATCGCCGCACGGTCACTTCATCAAGCCAGCATTGACCTGCATCGGCATAGCCGAACCGTTGCTTCATCGAGCCGACGTCCATCATGCTGAACTACTTCAACACCTCGACTGACACATCTCCTCACTGACCTGCTCCGTCTCCTTGCTCTGGACTGGGGGCTTCGTCATCCCTTCATCAACTTACCTCGAAGACTTTGGCGTCACCGTCCGACCAGCTTCATCACATTAGCTGGACCACGGGCTTTGCCTCGGCGAGCCAACCTTTGCCAGCGTCATCATGCCTTCGCTTCATCACCCATCAGGCAATGGGTGTGCGGATCGAGTCCCAATTTTGGGAGTAACCTTTCTTCGGACCGCTACAACAAATAAACCAGGTGTTATTAATCCCAGCAATTTTTCTTGTTTGGGTTTATTTTTCCCAAGGAATTATTACTTTGCTTTGTTCCATCATCTATACACATGTCTATCAAATGGTGGCCGCATTAACGACGGTCACGTGATGGTTCAGTCAGTTTCCGTACATAATTCGGCGAATGCCGTATTTGGAACTTGGACTGACCTGTGAATTCGGGCTTTGCCATGCCTTTACTAAATCACGCCCTGCATCGACATTGACCTCGATGCTCAGGCCATATCTCTTTCATTATTTACTTCGCTTGTATTAAATAAGTAGAAGAATTTTTTAATATACATCATTATCTTTATTTGTCATTACTTTTCGTTTGCACTATTTTATCTGTGCGGCCAATTGACTCAGACTGAGCCGCGATGTTGCCTCCTTAGACCGAATTGTGTTTTTGCCTTGGCGCGCCGACCTGCTCCATTACCGTGGCTGGACTAAGGGCTTCATCATCTCGGAGTGCTGAATTCTCTGCTTTGCCACCTGGGGACCAACCTGAGAGGCTAGAACCTTGTCCCGCATCAAGCTCGGACCGCGTCATCAATGCCGAACGCATTAACTAGCTAAGTCACTTTCATGCTCAAAAACTTTTAGTTTTAAATTTTGTTTGGTGCGACCAAGCATTATATTCTTTGGCAAAAAGTTGTTTGTGAGAAAATTCCTTGTCATAACTTTGTTTGTGGCACACAAATTCAAATACCCCGTTTATTTGGGGGCTTCCTTTATGAAGTTTTTTCTCTTGCATATGATTATACTTGTACGGCTTCGTTCCTTGTTCGTGTATTACACCACAATATGCATCATATTGACTTAAGTGTTCCGCAAGCTGGGTTGCCTAGCTCCTGTGCTAACCCCTATGTTCCCGATTGTTCGGCTAGGGAGTAAAGGGAGCACCTCTACGATTGTCACGACCGGGTCATCCGAGCTCTGACCTCAGACTGGGTGAAGCCGAAAGCTAGCACTCTTATTGTTTTCAATCATGGTCAGCATACAACGGAACTCATGAGTACAAAAAAACTATTGCACAAGTCTCATAGTAACAATGAGCAACCGAAGAAAGGTATCGGTGGAGGTACTATTTTCTTAGAAGATGTTTCTTACACTTCGTTAGTAATATAGCATAAGTTCCCTGAGCGCGCTTTGTCTGTTACAGCCTTATGGCATGATTGCCTGGTTATCGGAAACACCGTCAATATTCTCGACAAGTGGAGTACATAACACTTTTTGGTCCTTGACCGAAGAGGGAGAAGCCGTTGGTCGGTTAAGACGCGTTAAAAGTTTGGGTGAACACAGATATGATATAAGTACTTCGGTACATACAATCATTATACATAAAATTCTTTCACCCAAGTCACTTGGGGGCTCTTAAAATTTGTATGAGTTGTTTTATCGTAAATGTGTTTTCTTCTTGGTCAAGAGATCGGATGCGTCATGTTAAAGCACGTCAGAAGCACAAATTTTTTCAATTTTCGAATCGGTACTGAACACTTGATCTTGTTCGGGCGTCAAGTTTTTACTGACGTTTTTTTGGTTTTCCAAGCTTATGGCACTTTTAAACTATTTGTGTGTTTCCAGCACAAGTCTCGCATTGCAACGCCGGACACCTTTAGGGATTCGACAAAAAGATTCTCGGATATTGCTATATATGCATCAGTTTCAAATTGTGTCTTCGGTCAATAGTTGGGTTACCCGACTCATGTGCTTGCCTCCTACGTTCCACTTTGTTCGGCTAGGTGTGCCAAGGGAGAACCACTACGATTGTGCTTCCAGCTCACATGGTTAAGCACCTCAGTGGAGAAAGCCGAAAACTGACTGTCACAATAAGCGTAAACTGGTCAGCGATCCGATGACTATGTTAGGTGACGGGCCATTCATAACATTAGCTGAAGTGTTTACGGCTTGACCTCGGCTATCGCTGAACACTAACCGGGGGCTCGTAGCTAGCTTCCCCAGTTTAAAGCTCCTATGACTAAGTGAAAGCTATAAAGCCCGCATATCTGATTGCCTCGTTTCTGCTAACACAACCGCCTTTGGGCACCGAGACGTCGGCTAAGGGTTGTCTTGTTATTGCAGAAACACCCTGCATAGTATCTACAAAAGGGTAGAAGCCGACGATGGGCCACTTTCAACTGATAAACGGTCGCAACAGAGTCAAGATAAACATATCATCGGCATTTGTATTTAATATACAAGGGCCGCCTTTCGTAATCATCATTATAAAGCCATAAATATGCATCAATTAGACTTAAGATTTTGGCCAAGCTGGTTGCGTGGCTCCTGTGCTTACCCCTACATTCCCGATTGTTCAGCTAGGTGGTAAAGGGAGCACCTCTGTGATTGTTACTACCGGGTCATCCATGTAAGTACCTCAGACTGGGTGAAGCCGAAAGCTAGCAATCTTAAAGGATCACATTGGTCCACAATGGCAGAAGTGATTATTTTGGTTCATTAATAACATAAAGTTTGGGAACTTTCCCCGAACTAAATCCTCAATATTTTCCTCCCACATTGACCAGAGGTGAGGCTTCATGATAATGATAAGCATGACGACCCAAAGAAAGGAACCGATAGCGAGACTATTTTCCTTGGAAGAAGTTTCTTACATTACGTAATATAACATATCTCTCAGTGTACCTTTGTTTACAAAACCGTATGGCCGGATTGCCTTGTTTTCCATAAATCTTTGCCCTTATAACGGCTTTATAAAGTAGGAAAACACTCCTCGGCTACTAGCCGAAGAGGTTGAAGCCAATGGTCGGTCAACAAAGTTTTGTACAATGTGGATCCGAGCATTAATGATATAAAGTACTTGGATACATAGAGTCATTACACATAATTTGTGATTTTACTATGGATAGCGACCCTTAATTCGGCCACCCGTGCCTGCATTAAGGCTCGGGGGCTACTGGGATTCGGGCTTATCATTTACTAACATTAAAGGGGCACATCGATCCCCTGATCTAGTGTTGCCACCCGACCAGTGTCTTAGGGGCTACTGCATTGCCTATTCAATGCAGAAAAATTTAAGTGCAATACAGTTTCTGAAGAGATTTTTGATCCTCGGGTTGGTCAGCCGCACCCAACCTGAGTCTCGAGGACTAAGCACGACACTTTTTGTGTCCCGAAGTATTCCGCCAAGCTAGTACTGGGATCAGCGGTCTTATGTCATCCTTCAGGTGCATCTCGGGTTTTAGACCAATGCACACACCTTGAGGGCTACTGACTATATATCCCGGCAGAGAGTAAATTGCACCAATCAAAAAATCAGCCCGCGGTCAGGGTGGTGCACCACCTTGGCAGCAGTCCGGCATAAAGCTCGGGCGCCAGTGGCTGGCTCCATAGAGGGCATTTTCGGCATTAAGCTCGGCTAAACTCCTTCAAATTTTTGAACCTAGATGATCTATGACATCTCGGATATAGTCTGGCGTTGGAGCTTGGACACAGTCCGCCGTTGGAGCTCGGATACATTCCGACATTGTAGCTCGGAAGCAGTCCGGCGTTGGTACTTGGCTGCAAAAGATACCTCAAATGCAGTCCGGTGTTGGAGCTCGGATGCAAGAGGACACTGCCGCCTGGGAATAACTTCAAACCCGAGGTGTGCCACAAAAAATAACAAAGCATTGATAAAGCCCGATAACTTAAAGGGGCTCCTCAGATACCTGACGTGTAAACTCTTCAGATTTACTTCGGTGATCCTCAAGATCGAAGATGAGAAGATTTGTTGAACCAGTTTTCAAGACCGGCGATCGGAGATGAAGAACAGTTCGGAAGAATCGAGGAGCGTCCCCAACTTGAAGACCGGTTCAGGGGGCTACTGACGGTGTCCTGGACTAGGGGGTACTCACCATGTTGTCTCCCGATCAATTAGATTGGGCCGAGGGACCCCATGGCCGTATACTCATGGGCCAGTTCGGACAGTTGCTGCATACAAGGAAGATTCCACAAGACATGGTGATAAAGACAAGGACTCCTCCCCACCGGCATATTCGACTAGGATTCTTGTTATCCTAGGCCTCTAGTTCGTTATATAAACCGAGGCTAGGCTAGTCGATAGATCATTATGACATTACTCATCATACCTCTAGGGTTTATACTAAAACATATGATCTCGAGGTAGATCAACTCTTCTAACCCCTATACTCATTAAAATCAATCAAGCAGCATTTAGGGTATTATCTCATCAAGAGAGATCGAAGCTGGGTAAAATCCCGTGTTCATGTTACCATTGATCCTAAGACACGCAGCTTGGGACCCCTTACCCGAGATCCGCCGGTTTTGACACTGACAGGTAGGGCGAGGGCGTTTTGTTATATATGGCACAACTCTTTGTCGTCCGCTATCAGACGGTAAAGAGCCTAGCTAATGGACGTTAGTTTTGCCACTTTCTTTGCCATCCGCTAGCGGAGGACAAAGGAAGTGGCCGTTAGGTGGCTCTCTCTAGCGGATCACCTTCCTCTTTGCCATCCAATAGCGGACGACAAGGGTTCAATGCCATCAGCTAGCTGACGGCAAATATACGGCTTACGACAAACAATTTCTTTGTCATCAGTTGCTTCTTTGTCGTCAGTTTTCTTCAAGGTCTTTGCCATAAGCTAGTTGATGGCAAAGTTCCTGATTCCAGTAGTGCTACCTTGCTGCAATTTTTTTACTACTACTGTTACTTGCTCGTTATAAATTATCTTGCTATCAAACTACTATGTTACTTACAATTTCAGCACTTGCAGACATTACCTTACTGAAAACCGCTTGTCATTTCCTTCTACTCCTCGTTGAGTTTGACACTCTTACTTATCGAAAAGGCTACAATTGACCCCATATATTTGTGGGTCATCGGTGATGGTGATGGGGAAGCTATCTTCGCAGGGCTTCTCCTAAGCACTACAAAAATATGATCGGGGCGTAAACGGTGGAGAGGGGTGTTGCACACGGCTAGGCAATTGTCTATTGTGTGCTAGGCGCCCCCTCCCACATACATATAGATGGGAGGGAGGCAGAAGAAGCCAAGGAGGGTGCCCAAGTAGGAGGAATCCTACTTGGGATCTCTCCCAAGCGGCGCCCCCCTTTCCTTATTTGGAGCGCGGGAGGAAGGAAGGAGGAGGCGTCCCCCCCCCCCACTTTCCTTTCTCTCCCGAGGAGGGAAAGGTAGGAGGGGCCACCCCTCCCCTTTCCTTCTCCTTAGGCCCGCCCAGCCATGGGAGGGGCGCACCAGCCCCCTTCTGGGCTGGTCCGTCCCCTCCTTTGGCCCATAAAGCCCATATTTTCCAGGGGGCGGCCGGAACCCCTCCCGGTGACCCGACTTCCTGGTATGTCCCGAAACACTTTCGGTGTCCAAATAACATCGTCCTATATATATATAACAATCTTTTCCTCTCGGCCATTTCGAGACCCCTCGTCATGTCCATGATCTCATCTGGGACTCCAAACAACATTCGGTCACCAAATCATACAACTCATATAACAATATATCGTCAACGAACGTTAAGCGTGCAGACCCTATGGGTTCGAGAACTCTGTAGACATGACTGAGACACCTCTCCTTTCAACAACCAATAGAGGAACCTAGATGCCCATATTGGGTCCTATATATTCTACGAAGATCTTTATCAGTCGAACGGTTATGACAACATGCATAATTCCATTTGTCCATCGGTATGTTACTTGCCCGAGTGCGATCATCGGTATCTTCATACCTAGTTCAATCTCGTTAACGGCAAGTCTCTTTACTCGTTCCATAATACATCACCTCGTAACTAACTCCTTAGTCATTTGCTTGCAAGCTTATGATGTGTATTACCCAGAGGGCCAAGAGATACCTCTCCGATACTCGAAGTGACAAATCCTAATCTTGATTTATGGCAACTCAACAAACACCTTCGGAGATACCTGTAGATCAACTTTATGATCATCAATTTACATTGTGACATTTGATAGCACACAAGGTATTCCTCGGTATCCGGGAGTTGCATAATCTCATAGTCAAAGGAATATGTATTTGTCATCAAGAAAGCGATAGCAATAAACTGAACTATCAATATGCTAAGCTAACGAATGGGTCTTGTCCATCACATCATTCTCCCAATGATGTGATCCTATTATCAAATGACAACACATGTCTATGGTTAGGAAACCTTAACCATCTTTGATCAACGAGCTAGTCTAGTAGAGGCTTACTAGGGACACGGTATTTGTTTATGTATTCACACATGTATATACGTTTCCGATCAGTACAATTCTAGAATGAATAATAAACCTTTATCATGAATTAGGAAGTATAAAATAACAACTTTATTATTGCCTCTAGGGCATATTTCCTTCAATATTGTGAAGCATGACCTTATGCCTATGTTTCATGATTTTTTTAATGGCCATTTGCAACTATTCCATCTTAACTTTGGTACAATAACTTTGTTGCCAAAGAAAGAGGAGGCTGTTAGAATAGAGCAATTTAGGCCAATATGTCTTCCAAATGTGAGTTTTAAAATTTTCACGAAAGCAGCCACAAATAGATCGACACGGATTTCCCATTTGGTGGTGCAACCAAGTCAGATTGTTTTCATGCCAGGAAGGCATATCCTAGAAGGGGTGGTTGTCTTACATGAAACGTTACATGAAATCCATTCGAAGAAACTAGATGGGGTGATCTTCAAGGTGGATTTTGAGAAGACATATGATAAGGTTAATTGGCCGTTCTTATAGCAGGTCATGCACATGAAGGGTTTCAATGGGGCATGGAGGAATCAAGTGGATTCCTTTGCCCAAAAGGCTAGTGTCGGGATTAAGGTGAATGATGACATCGGTCATTACTTCCAAATGCATAAGGGTCTAAGACAAGGCGACCCAATATCGCCTATCCTATTTAACATTGTGGCAGACATGTTGACTATACTTATAGGTCGGGCCAAGGAAAAAGGCCATGTAGGTGGTCTTGTTCCTCATTTTGTGGATGGGGGAGTTTCCATCCTACAATATGCCGACGACAATATTATATTCATGGAGCATGACCTTGCGAAAGCTAGGAATATGAAACTAGTGATGTGTATTTTTGAACAATTGTCGGGTCTTAAGATTAACTTCCACAAGAGTGAATTATTTTGCGTTGGTAGGGCCAAAGAGGAACAAGACACTTACCGACAATTATTTGGATGTGTACCAGGATCCCTGCCTTTTAGCTATCTGGGTATACCAATTCATCACCGGAAACTAACTAATAAAGAATGGAAATGCATTGAGGATCAATTTTAAAAAAAAAAGAATAGGCTGCTGGAAGGGTAAGCTTATGTCATATGGAGGTCGGTTGGTGCTGATCAAATTAGTACTTACTAGTATGACAATGTTCCTTCTATATTTCTTTAAGGTACCTATATAGGGGTACGGAAGAGGCTAGACTTCTATCGATCTCATTTCTTCTGGCAATCGGATGAGGTTAAGGAAAAATATCGCTTGGCAAGATGGGATATCATTTGTCACCATAAAGACTAGGGGGTCTTGGGATTGAGAACCTAGAGATTAATAAAAAGTTGTCTGCTAAGCAAATGGCTCTATAGGCTCTCCGTAGAATCGGATGGCATGTGTGCACAAATTTTATGGAACAAATATCTACACTCTAAAACCCTAACTCAGGTAACCGTAAGACCTAATGATTTGCCGTTTTGGAAGGGACTTGATCTGGAGCATCCCTCGACCATCACCAGGGACATCACACCACCACCGCAAGGACAGAGAAGACCGATGACAAGAGCACACACGCGTGCCGTCGAAACCGAGGTGAACTCTTTTCTCTTCGAGTTTCATTCGGATTCCCACGAGAGTCAGATTCTACCTCAAAGAGACACGTTATGCATTCTCAGCTACCCCAGAGATCATCGCGAAGAAGCATGGAAGAATCACCAAGTCCATCTAGAGACCCAAGGAGAAGGAGAGGGAGAAGAAAATGAAGGACCGAAGATCCCCTGGACACCCCAGGTGCCCGGACGTGAGGACCCTAGGTGCCCGGGCAAGCAGCCGCGCGGAGGGCCATCTCCCCTGGACACCCTGGGTGCCCGGCCTCCTTGGTCCCAAGTGCCCGGCCACCACCTGGGCCGCGCCCCTGCCCACCCCGGGTGCCCGGCCCTAAGGCCCCGGGTTCCCGGCCCTTGGCCTGCCGCCGCCTGGGTTGCACCCCGGGTGCCCGGCCCTTGGCCCCGAGTGCCCGCCCCCGACTCCAACCACCACCCCAGGTACCTAGGCCATCACCCCCGGGTGCCTGGCCCCATCATCCCCCAGGCCACTACACTCCTGACCGGCCCGGGTGCCCGGTCCTTCGGCCCCGGGTGCCCGGCCACCTCCGACCGCATCTCCTCCGGGTGCACGGTCCCCTTTGCACCCGGTGCCCTGATACGTCTCCAACGTATCTATAATTTTTTACTGTTCCATGCTATTATATTACCTATTTTGGATGTTTAATGGGCTTTACTATACACTTTTATATTATTTTTGGGACTAACCTATTAACCGGAGGCCCAGGCCAAATTGCTGTTTTTTGCCTATTTTAGTGTTTCACAGAAAAGGAATATCAAACGGAGTCCAAACGGAATGAAACCTTCGGGAGAGTTATTTTTTGGAACAAACGCAATCCAGTAGACTCGGAGTGGACATCAATAAAGAAATGAGGCGGCCACGAGGCAGGGAGGCGCGCCTAGGGGGGTAGGCGCGCCCCCCACCCTCGTGAGCCCCTCGTGGCTCCCCTGACTGACTTCCTTCGCCTATATATACTCACGTACCCTGAAAACATCTAGGAGCACCACAAAACCCTATTTCCACCGCCGCAACCTTATGTACCCATGAGATCCCATCTTGGGGCCTTTTCCGGCGCTCCGCCAAAGGGGGAATCGATCATGGAGGTCTTCTACATCAACACCATAGCCTCTCCGATGAAGTGTGAGTAGTTTACCACAGACCTTTGGGTCCATAGTTATTAGCTAGATGGCTTCTTCTCTTTCATTGCATCTCAATACAAAGTTCTCCTCGATCTTCTTGGAGATCTATTTGATGTAATTATTTTTGTGGTGTGTTTGTTGAGATCTGATGAATTGTGGGTTTATGATCAAGATTATCTATGAACAATATTTGAATCTCCTCTGAATTCTTTGATGTATGATTTTTTATCTTTGCAAGTCTCTTCGAATTATCAATTTGGTTTGGCCTACTAGATTGATCTTTCTTGCAATGGTAGAAGTGCTTAGCTTTGGGTTCAATCTTGCGGTGTCCTTTCCCAGTGACAGCAGGGGCAGCAAGGCACGTATTGTCTTGTTGCTATCGAGGATAAAAAGATGGGGTTTATATCAGATTGCTTGAGTTTATCCCTCTACATCATGTCATCTTGCCTAATGCATTACTCTGTTCTTATGAACTTAATACTCTAGATTCATGCTGGATAGCGATCGATGTGTGGAGTAATAGTAGTAGATGCAGAATCGTTTCGATCTACTTGACGCAGACGTGATGCCTATATACATGATCATACCTAGATATTCTCATAATTATGCACTTTTCTATCAATTGCTCGACAATAATTTGTTTACCCACCGTAATACTTATGTTATCTTGAGAGAAGCCACTAGTGAAACCTATGGCCCCAGGTCTATTTTCCATCATATAAGTTTCCGATCTATTTTATCTTGCAATCTTTACTTTCCAATCTATATCATAAAAATACCAAAAATATTTATTTATCTTTTTATCTCTATCAGATCTCACTTTTTGCAGGTGGCCGTGAAGGGATTGACAACCCCTTTATCGCGTTGGTTGCAAGGTTCTTATTTGTTTGTGTAGGTACGATGGATTTGCGTGTAGCCTCCTACTGGCTTGATACCTTGATTCTCAAAAACTGAGGGAAATACTTACGGTACTTTGCTGCATCACCCTTTCCTCTTCAAGGAAAACCAACGCATGCTCAAGAGGTAGCAAGAAGGATTTCTGGTGCTGTTGCCGGGGAGTCTACGCTCAAGTCAAGACATACCAAGTACCCATCACAAACCCTTATCCCTCGCATTACATTATTCGCCATTTGCCTCTCGTTTTCCTCTCCCCCACTTCACCTTTGCCTTTTCTTCGCCTTCTTCCCGTATGTCTTTTTGTTTGTGTTTCCACGTGCCTTCTATTTGATTGCATCTTTGCTTGCTAAAAATCTATTGATATGGATCCACTTAAACTGTTCTACTTGGATCATCTTCGATCCTTATGCGCTCGTTCTAAAACCCCAACTAGCCTAGTTGATGGGAAATCTTTAGATGAGCAAGCTCATTTTGTGCGTCGTCGTTTGTCGGAAAAAGGGAGACTCTTATGGGCTCAAATAAACAGATTGATGTGTTATGCTTGGATTTTTTGTGAAATTTATGATTTTACTTGTTGCTCTAAGGACCCTAAAAAACATCTTCCCTACCTATGTAAGTTTAATGAAAATGAAATCTTATCTTCTTATGCAAAGGGTGTTTATAGTTACTATGATATCAAAAAAATTGAAGAATTTGTTGCTTTTAAGGGTGCTTATTAAGTTGCTTCTTTGATTGAAAAGTATGATATTACTCTCTACGAATTTGAAAATTTTGACATACTT
This sequence comes from Triticum dicoccoides, assembly GCF_002162155.2. Lineage (NCBI taxonomy): Eukaryota > Viridiplantae > Streptophyta > Magnoliopsida > Poales > Poaceae > Triticum > Triticum dicoccoides. The sequence goes on from NC_041391.1 coordinate 615,051,489, forward strand.
AAATATTGCTACGAAAACTATGCTCATAATGTTGATGTCAAATAATTTATTGAGAGAATGAACGTTGCTTTGTTAGAAAATAATGATATGCATGAATCTATAGATAATGATGATTCCAATGATTTGATTGTAATATCCCTTGATAAACATGATGCTTGCTATTCTTGTGGCCTTGATGCCAATATTTATGGAGATGAATTTTCTATAGTTCCTCATGTTAAACATGAGATTATTGCTATTGCACCCATACTTGATAGTTCCTTGAATCAAAGTCATGATTGCAATGATGTTACTATAAATTCTCTTGATGTCAATTGTGCTAATAATATGCAAAACCCTAAGCTTGGGGATGCTAGTTTTGCTATGTCTACTACTTGTTGCAATGATCATGATTGGGGTGATTCTTCTTATGATCTTGAAAATTTATTTAAGCCCCATGATGAATATGGGATTGATAATAATGTTTGCAATAATAGTGAAAGTGGGTTTGAAAGAGTGTCAACTTTAGATCCCACATATTTGGAGAATGTTCAATCTTATGAAGTTTTTGATACAAGTGGGTTTGGAGAGGTCATGACTTTAGTTAATGTTAATCCCACTATTTTGGAAGAGCGTCAACTTTGCATACATGTGGATCGTGTTAAGAATATGTTTTGTGATAGCTATTTTTTTGAATTTTCTTATGATCCTACATGTAATTATTATGAGAGAGGAAAGTATGGTTGTAATTTTCATGTTACTAAATTACCTCTCGTTATGTTGAGATTGCTAATGTTTCTTTCTTCTTCCTTGCATATGCTAGATCTTGCTTGTCTTGCTAATTTGTTTTCCTATAAAACGCCTATGCATAGGAAGTATGTTAGACTTAGATGTGATTTTCATATGTTACATGATGCTCTCTTTGTGTTTCAATTGCTATCTTTTATATGAGCATCATTGGATTTATCAATGCCGAGCTAGAGGTGTTAAACGATAGCGCGGTTGGGAGGCAACCCAATTTTATTTTTGTTCCTTGTTTTTTATTCCTGTTTAATAATAAATAATTCTTCTAGACTCTGGTTAGATGTGGTTTTGTGTTTTAGTTAGTGATTGTGCCATGTAAAACCTTTAGGATAACGTACGGTGATAGTTAACTTGATCTTGCTGAAAAACAGAAACTTTTGCGCGCACGAGATTAATTTTAATAAATCACAGAAACGTGCTTTTCAGTTGATTCTTTTTGAAGAATATTAATAGACAAATTACCTAGAACTTCCTAATTTGGTAGAATTTTTTAGGTTACATAAGTATTCGAAAGTTACAGATTGCTACAGACTGTTCTGTTTTTGACAGATTCTGTTTTTCGTGTGTTGTTTGCTTATTTTGATGAATCTATGGCTAGTATCGGGGGGTATGAACCATATAGAAGTTGGAATACAGTAGGTTTAACACCAATGTAAATAAATAATGAGTTAATTACAGTACCTTAAAGTGGTGGTTTGTTTTCTTGTAGTAACGGAGATCATGAGATTTTCTGTTGAGTTTTGTGTTGTGAAGTTTTCAAGTTTTGGGTAAAGATTTGATGTATTACAGAATAAGAAGTGGAAAAAGCCTAATCTTGAGGATGCCCAAGGTACCACAAGGTAAAATACAAGGACAACCAAAAGCCTAAGCTTGGGGATTCCCCGGAAGGCATCCCCTCTTTTGTCTTCGTCCATCGGTAACTTTACTTGATGCTATATTTTTATTCACCACATGATATGTGTTTTGCTTGGAGCGTTTTGTATGATTTGAGTCTTTGATTTTTAGTTTACCACAATCATCCTTGCTATACACACCTTTTGGAGAGACACACATGAATCAGAATTTATTAGAATACTCTATGTACTTCACTTATATCTTTGAGCTAGATAATTTTGCTCTAGTACTTCACTTATATCCTTTTAGAGCACGGTGGTGGTTTTATTTTGTAGAAATTATTGATCTCTCGTGCTTCACTTATATTGTTTTGAGAGTCTTTTAGGATAGCATGGTAAATTACTTTGGTTATAAAACTAGTCCTAATATGATGGGCATCCAAGTTGGGTATAATAAAAACTATCATATAAAGTGCATTGAATACTATGAGAAGTTTGATACTTGATGATTGTTTTGAGACATGAGGATGGTGATATTAGGGTCATGCTAGTTGAGTAATTGTGAATTTGAGAAATACTTGTGTTGGAGTTTGCAAGTCCCGTAGCATGCACGTATGGTAACCGTTGTGTAACAAATTTGAAGCATGAGGTATTCCTTTGATTGTCATCCTTTGTGTGGAGGTCGGGATCGCGCGATGGTTAACTCCTACCAACCCTTCCCCTAGGAGCATGTGTGTAGTGTTTGGTTTTGATGACTTGTAGATTTTTGCAATAAGTATGTGAGTTCTTTATGACTAATGTTGAGTCCATGGATTATATGCACTCTCACATTTCCATCATTGCTAGCCTCTTCGGCATCGTGTATTGCCCTTTCTCACCTTGAGAGTTGGTGTAAACTTCATTGGTGCATCCAAAACCCGTGATATGATATGCTCTATCACACATAAACCTCCTTATATCTTACTCAAAACAGCCACCATACCTACCTATTATGGCATTTCCATAGCCATTGCGAGATATATTTGATACGTCTCCAACGTATCTATAATTTATGAAGCATTCATGCTATTTTATTATCTGTTTTGAATGATTACGGGCTTTATTATATACTTTTATATTACTTTTGGGACTAACCTATTAACCGTAGGCCCAACCCATATTGTTGTTTTATTGCCTGTTTCAGTATTTCAAAGAAAAGGAATATCAAACGGAGTCCAAACGGAATGAATACTTCGGGGGCATTATTTTTGGGAAGAATTTGATCCGGGAGACTTGGAGTTCACGTCAGAAGAGCCTCGAGGAGGCCAGGAGATAGGAGCCCCCCCCCTATTGGGCGCGCCCCCTGTCTCCTGGGCCCCTCGAGCCTATATAATCCCATATACAATCCCATATACCCTAAAAACATCGACGGAGAAGATAGATCGGGAGTTCCGCCGCCGCAAGCCTCTGTAGCCACCAAAAACCAATCGGGACCCTATTCCGGCACCCTGTCGGAGGGGGATCCCTCACCGGTGGCCATCTTTATCATCTCGGCACTCTCCATGACGAGGAGGGAGTAGTTCACCCTAGGGGTTGAGGGTATGTACCAGTAGCTATGTGTTTGATCTCTCTCTCCCTCGTGTTCTTGATTTGGCATGATCTTGATGTATCGCGAGCTTTGCTATTATAGTTGGATCTTATGATGTTTCTCCCCTCTAGTCTCTTGTAATGGATTGAGTTTTCCCTTTGAAGTTATCTTATCGGATTGAGTCTTTAATGATTTGAGAACACTTGATGTATGTCTTGCCGTGCTCATCTATGGTGACAATGGGATATTCACATGATCAACTTGATGTATGTTTTGGTGATCAACTTGCGGGTTTAGTGACCTTGTGAACTTATGCATAGGGGTTGGCACACGTTTTTGTCTTTACTCTCCGGTAGAAACTTTGGGGCACTCTTTGAAGTACTTTGTGTTGGTTGAATAGATGAATCTGAGATTGTGTGATGCATATCGTATAATCATGCCCATGGATACTTGAGGTGACAATGGAGTATCTAGGTGACATTAGGGCTTTGGTTGATTTGTGTCTTAAGGTGTTATTCTAGTATGAACTCTATGATAGATTGAACGGAAAGGATAGCTTCATGTTATTTTACTATGGACTCTTGAATAGATAGATCAAAAGGATAACTTTGAGGTGGTTTCGTACCCTACCATAATCTCTTTGTTTGTTCTTTGCTATTACTTGCTTTGGAGTGACTCTTTGTTGCATGTTGAGGGATAGTTATATGATCCAGTTATGTTATTATTGTTGAGAGAACTTGCACTAGTGAAAGTATGAACCTTAGGCCTTGTTTCCTACCATTGCAAACCATTTACGCTCACTTTTATCATTAGTTACCTTGCTGTTTTTGTAATTTCAGATTACAAATAGCTTTATCTACCATCCATATTGCACTTGTATGACCATCTCTTCGCCGAACTAGTGCACCTATACAATTTACCATTGTATTGTGTGTGTTGGGGACACAAGAGACTATTTGTTATTTGGTTGCAGGGTTGTTTGAGAGAGACCATCTTCATCCTACGCCTCCCGCGGATTTATAAACCTTAGGTCATCCACTTGAGGGAAATTTGCTACTGTCCTACAAACCTCTGCACTTGGAGGCCCAACAACGTCTACAAGAAGAAGGTTGTGTAGTAGACATCAAGCTCTTTTCTGGCACCATTGCCGGGGGAGGTGAGTGCTTGAAGGTATATCTTTAGATCTTGCAATCGAATCTTTTTGTTTCTTGTTTTATCACTAGTTTAGTCTATAAAAGAAAATAAAAAAATGGAATTGAGTTTGTCTCATACGCTTCATCTTTTTAATCTCTTTCATGAAAATGATGGAAAGGGAAATTGTGCTCAAGTGCTAGAAGAACAAATCTATAAAATGTTTTGCACTAAATCTTTGAATGATGAGCATGATTGCAATGTTGTTAGTATGAACTCCTTGAATATTCATAGTACTAATGATGATTGCACTAGGTATGATGAAAATGTTTCCTATAAGCATGTCGATTTTTGTGGAGTAGATTGGGATTGCAAGTACACACGAAATAGGGAAAATAGATATTGCAAGAGGCATAAGTATTTAAAAACTAAAGGGTTGCAAGAAAGTCTTGATGATTGTGCTGAAAAATTCAATATTTTTCGCGCTCCTTGTGAACTTTGCAATGAACATGGTCATTTAAATCCCCAATGCAAATTATTTCATGACCAAATCGTGTCCAAAAATTGTGATAACTTGATTACCCTTGAGAATCATAAAGAGCTTAGTCTTCTTTTGGGGTATGAAGAAATGAAACATATAACTGAGGGTATTCCAAAATTTAATCTTGATAGATGCCTTGATTTTGATCTAGAGAAGATTTAGTTGTATTGTGCGGTGAATTGCATTAAAAATCCTTATATTGCCAATTACCTAAAGAAAAGAAAGCAATTAGAAGATGAAGAGAATACTAATGAAAGGGAAGAGACTTCCCAATCTCCTCCTATTATTTCTTATGATGAATCAGGTATCGAGGAGGAGCCTTCTATCTCATCAATAAGGAGCTCAAAAAAGAGGGATAAACCCACACATGATGTGAAGAAGAAGAAAAAAGACGGGGAAGCAAAGGTAAAAAGGTATCCCTCTCAAATGATGTTGCTCCTATTACTCCTTGTGATGATGATAATTGCTATACAATTGGTGCTATTCATACTATTAATGATGAGAGTGATTATGCTTATGATATGAAAAGGCCCAAGCTTGGGGTAGCTATGTTTGATGAGGATGAAATATTTGAGAATATTTTTGCTGAAATTAATGTTTGTCGCAAGCTTGGGGATGCTATGTTTAATGAAGATGATATTTTTAGCATCCCAAGTTTTGATATGCAAAGTTGTTATGATGATAGCATGCCTCTTACCTATGATGATTATATTGATGAAAGTGGGTTTGGAAGAGTGTCAACTTTAGGAAGTAGTGACCCCACTATTTTGGAGGATGTTGAATTTTATTGTGATGAATACGAAAGTGGATTTGGAAGAGTGTCAACTTTATTTAGTGATTCCACAATCTTGGGAGAGGTTTCAATCGATTATGATGAGAACGAAGTTGCTACTTATGATGATTATTGTGATTAAACTTATGCTATAAAAGTAGTGATGATTATATTTATAAAACTTGTCATGATTATGATTACCCTTTTTCTGAACATTACTCTTTTAATGTGGAAACAATTTATAGTATTCAAGTCTCTTATGATACTCCCACCATTCCGAGTGAGAAGAATTTTGCCTATGTGGAGAGTAGTAAATTTTCTAGGCTTGTAGATCATGAAAAGAATGCTTTAGGTGCTGGTTATATTGTTAAATTAATTCATGATGCTACTGAAAACTATTACGAGGGAGGAACCTATGCTTGTAGGAATTGCAATAATACCAAGTTTCCTCTCTATGTGCTTAAAGTTTTAAAGTTATGCTTGTTTTGCCTTCCCATACTAGTTGATTATTGTTCCCATAAGTTGTTTGCTCACAAAATCCCTATGCATAGGAAGTGGATTAGTCTTAAATGTGCTAGTAATATTCTTCATGATGCTCTCTTTATGTTTCAATTCTTATTTTTTATGTGAGCATCATTGAAATCATCATGCCTAGCTAGGGGCGTTAAACGATAGCGCTTGTTGGGAGGCAACCCAACTTTATTTTTGTTCCTTGATTTTTGTTCCTGTTTAGTAATAAATAATTCATATAGCCTCTATTTATATGTGGTTTCATGTTTTAATTAGTGTTTGTGCCAAGTAGAACCTTTGGGAAGACTTGGTTGAAGTCTTTATGATCTTGCTGTAAAAAATAGAAACTTTTGCGCTCACGAGATTATCTGCCAATTTTTACTGGAGAGTGATTTTAGGTTGATTCTTTTTGCAGATGATTAATAGACAAATTCCTCAGGTCCACCAGTTTATTTCAGAATTTTTTGAGTTCCATAAGTATTCGGATGATACAGATTACTACAGACTGTTCTGTTTTTGACAGATTCTATCTTCATTGTGTTGTTTGCTTATTTTGATGAATCTATGAGTAGTATCAGAGGGTATGAACCATAGAGAAGTTGGAATACAGTAGGTTTAACACCAATATAAATAAATAATGAGTTCACAACAGTACTTAAGTGGTGGTTTTATTTTCTTATACTAACGGAGCTTACGAGTTTTGTGTTGAGTTTTGTGTTGTGAAGTTTTCAGGTTTTGGGTAAAGATTTGATGGACTATGGAATAAGGAGTGGCAAGAGCCTAAGATTGGGTATGAACAAGGCACCCCAAGGTAATATTCAAGGACAACCAATAGCCTAAGCTTGGGGATGCCCCGGAAGGCATCCCCTCCTTCGTCTTCATTCATCGGTAACTTTACTTGGAGCTATATTTTTATTCGCCACATGATATGTGTTTTGCTTGGAGCGTCATTTTCTTTTCTTAGCGTTTGCTTTCTGTTATTTAGAATAATGTTTTGCATCTTTATTTTCAATAAAAATGTCAAGGATAGCCTTTACCATGCGTATTTTGCAAGTATACATGTTGCTGTTTCAAAACAGAAAGTTTACCGCTGTTGCAAAAATTCCCTAGAAAAGTCAGAGAATGATATAATGTTGAATATTTTTTCATAATCAGCTCTGATAAATATTCTACAGCATAGTATTTTTCTTATAATTTTTAGAGTTAGGGAAGTATGATGAATCTTACATTCTTTACAGACTATACTATTTTGGCATATTGCTGTTATGTTTGCATATGCTTGCTTGTTTAATGATTCTATTTGAGGATAGGAGTATTAATTACGCAGACACATTTAGTATGCAATGTTGAATAATAATTTTAGTGATTTGTTATAGTAGAATATGATAAGGTTTTTGCATTGGTTTATACTAACCTATCTCACGAGTTCTTGTTGAGTTTGGTGTGGATGAAGCTTTCGAGATTTAGGAAACCAACATATAAAAAGTAATTAAGGAGACACAAAAGCTCAAGCTTGGGGATGCCCAAGGCACCCCAAGATAATATTTCAAGAAGTCTCAAGCCTCTAAGCTTGGGGATGCCCCGGTAGGCATCCCACCTTTCTTCTTCTACAATTGTCGGTTAGTATCGGTTGAACCTAAGTTTTTGCTTCTTCACATGAGTTGTGCTATCCTTGCAGAGTCATTTTATTTTGTTTTGCTTGCTGTATGAATAAAATACCAAGATCTGAAATTCTTTAATGAGAGATAGTCTTCACATAGTTGCATAATTATTTAACTACTTATTGATCTTCACTTATATCTTTTTGGAGTAGTTTGTCATTTACTCGTGTGCTTCACTTATATCCTATGAGTAAATGGTTGAATGAGTTGAATGTCATAAATCTGAAATTATATATGTCTCATTTTCTTATCCCATGGGGAGTAATGACTTCACATCTAAGAAGTAGAGGTTGTAAATTTATTGAAGGTTAGCGAGCATTGTATTGGTCATTTGAACAATTCATGAAAGAATATTGAAGGAAGAGAGATTTCACATATAAATATACTATCCTAGACACCTTTTATAATTGTGAGCACTCATTAAGTATGACATGCTAAAAGAGTTGATGTTGGACAAGGAAGACAACGTAATGGGTTATGTTTTCTCACATCTCAGTTAAAGTATATTGTCATGGATCATTCAAACATGTTGAGCATGCCTTTCCCCCTCATGCTAGCCAAAATTCCTCGCACCAAGTAGAGATACTACTTGTGCTTCCAAATATCCCTTAAACTAGTTTTGCCATGAGAGTCCACCATACCTACCTATGGATTGAGTAAGATCCTTCAAGTAAGTTGTCATCGGTGCAAGCTATAAAAATTGCTCTCTAAATATGCATGACTTATTAGTGCGGAGAAAATAAGCTTTGTACGATCTTGTTATGGAAGCAATAAAAGCGACAGACTGCATAATAAAGGTCCATATACAAGTGGAAATATAAAGTTACGTTCTTTCTCATTAAGATTTTGTGTATCCAACCCTAAAAGCGCATGGCAACCTCTGCTTCCCTCTGCGAAGGGCCTATCTTTTACCTTATATCTTTTACTTTATGCAAGAGTCAAGGTGATCTTCACCTTTCCCTTTTTCATTTTATCCTTTGGCAAGCACTTTGTGTTGGGGTGATCCTGATATATATATATCCAATTGGATGTAAGTTATCATGAACTATTATTGTTGACATCACCCAAAGGTGAATACGTTTGGAGGCAACACTATAAGCCCCTATCTTTCTCAGTGTCCGATTAAAACTCCATAACCATTAGTATTGCGTGAGTGTTAGCAATTGTGGAAGACTATATGATAGTTGAGTATGTGAAGTTTGCTAAATCAAAACTCTAACATAGATCCTTCCTGAAAATAAGATGAATTGCAATTGTTTGATGACTGAGAACATAGTTTGCTAGTTTTCAAGAAAGTTTATGGACTATGCTTTAACATGTGAATAGTATGTTACTTGATCGTGAGAAGTTTTGAACTACTGTTCTGACATATAATTATGCTAGAAAAGGTGATTGAAATTATCAATGATCAAACTTGTGCATGTTCTAGCATTCACACTTCATAAATTCTTTCTTTTATCATTTACCTACTCGAGGACGAGCAGAAATTAAGCTTGGGGATGCTGATACGTCTCCAATGTATCTATAATTTATGAAGCATTCATGCTAGTTTATTATCTGTTTTGAATGATTACGGGCTTTATTATACACGTTTATATTACTTTTGGGACTAACCTATTAACCGGAGGCCGAGCCCATATTGCTGTTTTATTGCCTGTTTCGGTATTTCGAAGAAAAGGAATATCAAACGGAGTCCAAACGGAATGAAACCTTCGGGGGCGTTATTTTTGGGAAGAATATGATCCGGGAGACTTGGAGTTCATGTCAGAAGAGCCTCGAGGAGGCCAGGAGATAGGAGGGCGCCCCCCCCCCTACTGGGCGCGCCCTGTCTCCTGGGCCCCTCGAGCACCCCCCAACCGACTTCTTTCACCTATATAATCCCATATACCCTAAAAACATCGACGGAGAAGATAGATGGGGAGTTCTGCTGCCGCAAGCCTCTCGAGCCACCAAAAACCAATGGGACCCTGTTCCGGCACCCTGCCGGAGGGGGGATCCCTCACCGGTGGCTATCTTCATCATCCCGGCGCTCTCCATGACAAGGAGGGAGTAGTTCACCCTCAGGGCTGAGGGTATGTACCAGTAGCTATGTGTTTGATCTCTCTCTCTCTCTCTCTCTCTCTCTCTCTCTCTCTCTTGTGTTCTTGATTTCGCACGATCTTGCTGTATCGCGAGCTTTGCTATTATAGTTGGATCTTATGATGTTTCTGCCCCTCTACTCTCTTGTAATGGATTGAGTTTTCCCTTTGAAGTTATCTTATCGGATTGAGTCTTTAATGATTTGAGAACACTTGATGTATGTCTTGCCGTGCTTATCTATGGTGACAATGGGATATTCACGTGATCAACTTGATGTATGTTTTGGTGATCAACTTGCGGGTTCAGTGACCTTGTGAACTTATGCATAGGGGTTGGCACACGTTTTCGTCTTGACTCTCCAGTAGAAACTTTGGGGCACTCTTTGAAGTACTTTGTGTTGGTTGAATAGATGAATCTAAGATTGTGTGATGCATATCGTATAATCATGCCCACGGATACTTGAGGTGACAATGGAGTATCTAGGTGACATTAGGGTTTTGGTTGATTTGTGTCTTAAGGTGTTATTCTAGTATGAACTCTATGATAGATTGAACGGAAAGAATAGCTTCATGTTATTTTACTATGGGCTCTTGAATAGATAGATCAAATAGGATAACTTTGAGGTGGTTTCGTACCCTGCCATAATCTCTTTGCTTGTTCTCCGCTATTAGTTGCTTTGGAGTGACTCTTTGTTGCATGTTGAGGGATAGTTATATGATCCAGTTATGTTATTATTGTTGAGAGAACTTGCACTAGTGAAAGTATGAACCTTAGGCCTTGTTTCCTACCATTGCAATACCGTTTACACTCACTTTTATCATTAGTTACCTTGCTGTTTTTATAATTTCAGATTACAAATACCTTTATCTGCCATCCATATTGCACTTGTATCACCATCTCTTCGCCGAACTAGTGCACTTATACAATTTACCATTGTATTGGGTGTGTTGGGGACACAAGAGACTCTTTGTTATTTGGTTGCAGGGTTGTTTGAGAGAGACCATCTTCATCCTACGCCTCCCGCGGATTCATAAACCTTAGGTCATCCACTTGAGGGAAATTTGCTACTCTCCTACAAACCTCTGCACTTGGAGGCCCAACAACGTCTACAAGAAGAAGGTTGTGTAGTAGACATCAATATTTCCATCCAACTTTCCAATGTTTCATTAATTATGACACGTTTCATCATTGTCATATTGCTTTGCATGATCATGTAGTTGACATTGTATTTGTGGCAAGGCCACCATGCATAATTTTTCATACATGACACTCTTGATTCATTTCCCATCCCGGTACACTGCCGGAGGCATTCATATAGAGTCATATTTTGTTCTAGTATCGAGTTGTAATCATTGAGTTGTAAATAAATAGCAGTGTGATGATCATCATTATTAGAGTATTGTTCCTTGTAAAAAAAGGCCAAATAAAAAAAAGAGAAAGGCCAAATAAGAAAAAGGAAGGCCCAAAAAAAGGGGGACAATGTTACTATCCTTTTTCCACACTTGTGCTTCAAAGTAGCACCATGATCTTTATGATAGAGAGTCTCTTATTTTGTCACTTTCATATACTAGTGGGAATTTTTCATTATAGAACTTGGCTTGTATATTCCAACAATGGCCTTCCTCAAATGCCCTAGGTCTTCATGAGCAAGCAAGTTGGATGCACACCCACTTAGTTTCTTTTGTTGAGCTTTCATACATTCATAGCTCTAGTGCATCGGTTGCATGGCAATCCCTACTCCTTGCATTGACATCAATTGATGGGCATATCTCTAGCCTGTTGATTAGCCGTGTCAATGTGAGACTTTCTCCTTTTTGTCTTCTCCACACAATCCCCATCATCATACTCTATTCCACCTATAGTGCTATATCCATGGCTCACGCTCATGTATCGCGTGAAAGTTGAAAAAGTTTGAAAAGGCTAAAGCATGAAACAATTGCTTGGATAAAACCGAGGTTGTGCATGATTTGGATATTTTGTGTGACGAAAATGAAGCATGGACAAACTATATGATTTTGTAGGGATAAGCTTTCTTTGGCTATGTTATTTTGGTAAGACATAAACTGCTTGGTTAGCATGCTTGAAGTATTACTATTTTTATGTCAATATTAAACTTTTATCTTGAATCTTTTGGATCTGAACATTCATGTCGCAATGAAGGAAATTACATTGAGAAATATGCTAGGTAGCATTCACATCAAAAATTCTGTTTTTATCATTTACCTACTCGAGGACGAGCAGGAATTAAGCTTGGGGATGCTTGATATGTCTCCAATGTATCTATAATTTTTTATTGTTCCATGCTATTATATTACCTGTTTTGGATGTTTAATGGGCTTTACTATACACTTTTATATTATTTTTGGGACTAACCTATTAACCGGAGGCCCAGTCCAAATTGTTGTTTTTTGCCTACTTTAGTGTTTTGCAGAAAAGGAATATCAAACGGAGTCCAAACGGAATGAAACCTTTGGGAGAGTTATTTTTGGAACAAACGCAATCCAGGATACTTGGAGTGGACGTTAAGAAAGAAACGAGGAAGCCATGAGGCAGGGTGGCGCGCCCCCACCCTCGTGGGCCCCTCGTGGCTCCCCTGACTGACTTCCTTCGCCTATATATACTCATGTACCCTGAAAACATCCACGAGCACCACGAAACCCTGTTTCCACCGCTGCAACCTTCTGTACCCATGAGATCCCATCTTGGGGCCTTTTCCGGCGCTCCGCCGAAGGGGGAATCGGTCATGGAGGGCTTCTACATCAACACCATAGCCTCTCCGATGAAGTGTGAGTAATTTACCACAGACCTTTGGGTCCATAGTTATTAGCTAGATGGCTTCTTCTCTCTCTTTGGATCTCAATACAAAGTTCTCCTCGATCGTCTTGGGGATCTATTTGATGTAATTCTTTTTGTGGTGTGTTTGTTGAGATCCGATGAATTGTGGGTTTATGATCAAGATTATCTATGCACAATATTTGAATCTCCTCTGAATTCTTTTATGTATGATTTGTTATCTTTGCAAGTCTCTTCGAATTATCAGTTTGGTTTGGCCTACTAGATTGATCTTTCTTGCAATGGGAGAAGTGCTTAGCTTTGGGTTCAATCTTGCGGTGTCCTTTCCAAGTGACAGCAGGGCAGCAAGGCACGTATTGTATTGTTGCTATCGAGGATAAAAAGATGGGGTTTATATCATATTGCTTGAGTCTACATCATGTCATCTTTCCTAATGCATTACTCTGTTCTTATGAACTTAATACTCTAGATGCATGCTGGATAGCGATCGATGTGTGGAGTAATAGTAGTAGATGCAGAATCGTTTCGATCTACTTGTCGCCGACGTGATGCCTATATACATGACCATGCCTAGATATTCTCATAATTATGCACTTTTCTATCAATTGCTCGACAATAATTTTTTTACCCACCATAATACTTATGCTATCTTGAGAGAAGCCACTAGTGAAACCTATGGCCCCCGGGTCTATTTTCCATCATATAAGTTTTCGATCTATTTTATCTTGCAATCTTTACTTTCCAATCTATATCATAAAAATACCCAAAATATTTATTTATCTTATTATCTCTATCAGATCTTACTTTTGCAAGTGGCCGTGAAGGGATTGACAACCCCTTTATCGCGTTGGTTGCAAGGTTCTTATTTGTTTGTGTAGGTACGAGGGATTTGCGTGTAGCCTCCTACTGGATTGATACCTTGGTTATCAAAAACTGAGGGAAATACTTATGCTACTTTGCTGCATCACCCTTTCCTCTTCAAGGGAAAACCAACGCATGCTCAAGAGGTAGCAAGAAGGATTTCTGGCGCCGTTGCCAGGGAGTCTACGCTCAAGTCAAGACATACAAAGTACCCATCACAAACCCTTATCCATCGCATTATATTATTCCCCATTTGCCTCTCGTTTTCCTCTCCCCAACTTCACCTTTGCCTTTTCTTCGCCTTCTTCATGTATGTCTTTTTGTTTGTGTTTCCACGTGCCTTTTATTTGCTTGCATCTTTGCTTGCTAAAAATCTATTGATATGGATCCACTTAAAGTGTTCTACTTGGATCATCTTCGATCCTTATGCGCTCGTTCTAAAACCCCAACTAGCCTAGTTGATGGGAAATCTTTAGATGAGCAAGCTCATTTTGTGCGTCGTCGTTTGTCGGAAAAAGGGAGACTCTTATGGGATCAAATAAATAGATTGATGTGTTATGCTCGGAATCTTTGTGAAATTTATGATTTTACTTCTTGCTCTTGGAACCCTAAAAAACACCTTCCCTACGTATGTAAGTTTAATGCAAATGAAATCTTATCTTCTTATGCAAAGGGTGTTTATAGTTACTATGATATCAAACAAATTGAAGAATTTGTTGCTTTTAAGGGTCCTTATAAAGTTGCTTCTTTGATTGAAAAGTATGCTATTACTCTCTATGAATTTGAAAATTTTGACATACTTCAATATTGCTATGAAAACTATGCTCATAATGTCGATGTCAAAGAATTTATTGAGAGAATGACCGTTGCTTTGGAAGAAAATAATGATATGCATGAATCTATAGATAACGATGATTCCAATGATTTTATTGTAATATCCCTTGATGAACATGATGCTTGCTATTCTTCTGGCCATGATGCCAATATTTATGGAGATGAATTTGGAGGCTATAGTTCCTTATGTTAAACATGAGATTATTGCTATTGCACCCATACTAGATAGTTCCTTGAAACAAAAGCATGATTGCAATGATGTTACTATAAATTCTCTTGATGTCAATTGTGCTAATTATATGCAAAACCCTAAGCTTGGGGATGCTAGTTTTGCTATGTCTACTACTTGTTGCAATGATCATGATTGGGGTGATTCTTCTTATGATGTTGAAAATTTATTTAAGCCCCATGATGAATATGAGACTGATAATAATGTTAGCAATAATATTGAAAGTGGTTTTGGTAGAGTGTCAACTTTAGATCCCACATATTTGGAGAATTTTCAATCTTATGAAGTTTTTGATACAAGTGGGTTTGGAGAGGTCATGACTTTAGTTAATGTTAATCCCACTATTTTGGAAGAGTGTCAACTTTGCATACATGTGGATCGTGTTAAGAATATGTTTTGTGATAGCTGTATTGTTGAATTTTCTTATGATCCTACATGTAATTATTATGAGAGAGGAAAATATGGTTGTAATTTTCATGTTACTAAATTATGTCTCGTTATGTTGAGATTGCTAGTGTTTCTTTCTTCTTCCTTGCATATGCTAGATCTTGTTGGTCTTGCCAATTTGTTTTCCTATAAAATTCCTATGCATAGGAAGTATGTTAGACTTAGATGGGATTTTCATATGCTACATGATGCTCTCTTCGTGTTTCAATTGATATCTTTTATATGAACATCATTGGATTTATCAATGCCTAGCTAGAGGCGTTAAACGATAGCGCTTGTTGGGAGGCAACCCAATTTTATTTTTGTTCCTTCCTTTTTATTCCTGTTTAGTAATAAATAATTCATCTATCCTCTTGTTAGATGTGGTTTTGTGTTTTAATTAGTGTTTGTGCCAAGTAAAACCTTTAGGATAACCTACGGTGATAGTTAACATGATCTTGCTGAAAAACAGAAACTTTTGTGCGCACGAGAATAATTTTAATAAATCACAAAAACGTGTTTTTAGTTGAATATTTTTGCAGAAGATTAATAGACAAATTACCTAGAATTCCTAATTTGGTAGAATTTTTTAGGTTCCATAAGTATTCGAAAGTTACAGATTGCTACAGACTGTTCTGTTTTTGATAGATTCTATTTTTCGTGTGTTGTTTGCTTATTTTGATGAATCTATGGCTAGTATCGGGGGGTATGAACCATAGAGAAGTTGGAATACGGTAGGTTTAACACCAATATAAATAAATAATGAGTTCATTACAGTACCTTAAAGTGGTGGTTTGTTTTCTTGTACTAACGGAGCTCATGAGATTTTTTGTTGAGTTTTGTGTTGTGAAGTTTTCAAGTTTTGGGTAAAGATTTGATGGATTACGGAATAAGGAGTGGCAACAGCCTAATCTTGGGTATGCCCAAGGCACCCCAAGGTAAAATTCAAGGACAACAAAAAGCCTAAGCTTGGGGATTCCCCGGAAGGCATCCCCTCTTTCGTCTTCGTCCATCGGTAACTTTACTTGATGCTATATTTTATTCACCACATGATATGTGTTTTGCTTGGAGCGTCTTGTATGATTTGATTCTTTGCTTTTTAGTTTACCACAATCATCCTTTCTGTACACACCTTTTGGAGAGACACACATGAATCGGAATTTATTAGAATACTCTATGTACTTCACTTATATCTTTTGAGCTAGATAATTTTGCTCTAGTACTTCACTTATATCTTTTTAGAGCAAGGTGGTGGTTTTATTTTGTAGAAATTATTGATCTCTCATGCTTCACTTATATTATTTTGAGAGTCTTTTAGGACAACATGGTAATTTACTTTGGTTATAAAACTAGTCCTAATATGATGGGCATCCAAGTTGGGTATAATAAAAACTATGATATAAAGTGCATTGAATACTATGAGAAGTTTGATACTTGATGATTGTTTAGAGACATGAGGATGGTGATATTAGGGTCATGCTACTTGAGTAATTGTGAATTTGAGAAATACTTGTGTTGGAGTTTGCAAGTCCCGTAGCTTGCACGTATGGTAACCATTGTGTAACAAATTTGAAGCATGAGGTATTTCTTTGATTGTCATCCTTTGTGTGGAGGTCGGGATCGCGCGATGGTTAATTCCTACCAACCATTCCCATAGGAGCATGCATGTAGTGTTTGGTTTTGATGACTTGTAGATTTTTGCAATAAGTATGTGAGTTCTTTATGACTAATGTTGAGTCCATGGATTATACGCACTCTCACCTTTCCATCATTGCTAGCCTCTTCAGCATCGTGCATTGCCCTTTCTCACCTTGAGAGTTGGTGCAAACTTCATCGGTGCATCCAAACCCCGTGATATGATATGCTCTATCACACATAAACCTCCTTATATCTTACTCAAAACAGCCACCATACCTACCTATTATGGCATTTCCATAGCCATTGCGAGATATATTGCCATCCAACTTTCCACCATTTCATTTATTATGGCATGTTTCATCATTGTCATATTGCTTTGCATGATCATGTAGTTGACATCGTATTTGTGGCAAGGCCACCATGCATAATTTTCATACATGTCACTCTTGATTCATTGCCCATCCCGGTACACCGCCGGAGGCATTCATATAGAGTCATATTTTGTTCTAGTATCGAGTTGTAATCATTGAGTTGTAAATAAATAGGAGTGTGATGATCATCATTATTAGAGCATTGTCCCTTAAAAAAGGCCAATAAAAAAGGCCAAATAAAAAAAGGCCCAATAAAAAAAGGAAGGCCCAAAAATGGAAAAAAGGGGGACAATGTTACTATCCTTTTTCCACACTTGTGCTTCAAAGTAGCACCATGATCTTCATGATAGAGAGTCTCCTATGTTGTCACTTTCATATACTAGTGGGAATTTTTCATTATAGAACTTGGCTTGTATATTCCAATGATGGGCTTCCTCAGAATGCCCTAGGTCTTCGTGAGCAAGCAAGTTGGATGCACCCCCACTTAGTTTCTTTTGTTGAGCTTTCATATATTTATAGCTCTAGTGCATCCGTTGCATGGCAATCCCTACTCCTCATGTTGACATCAATTGATGGGCATCTCCATAGCCCATTGATTAGACTCGTCAATGTGAGACGTTCTCCTTTTTTGTCTTCTCCACACAATCTCCATCATCATATTCTATTCCACCCATGGTGCTATATCCATGGCTTACGCTCATGTATTGCGTGAGAGTTAAAAAAGCTAAAGCACGTTAAAAAGTATGAACCAATTGCTTGGCTGAAACCAGGGTTGTGCATGATAGGAGTATTTTGTGTGACAAAAAAGAAGCATAGCCTAACTATATGATTTTGTAGGGATAAGCTTTCTTTGCTATGTTATTTTGATAAGACATCCTTACTTGTTAGTATGCTTGAAGTATTACTATGTTTATGTCAATACTAAACTTTTATCTTGAATCATTTGGATCTGAACATTCATGCCACAATAAAGAAATTTACATTGAGAAATATGCTAGGTAGCATACCACATCAAAAATTCTGTTTTTATCATTTACCTACTCGAGGACGAGAAGGAATTAAGTTTGGGGATGCCTGATACGTCTCCAACGTATCTATAATTTTTGATTGTTCCATGCTATTATATTACCTGTTTTGGATATTTAATGGGCCTTATTATACACTTTTATATTATTTTTGGGACTAACCTATTAACCGGAGGCCCAGCCCATATTGTTGTTTTTTGCCTATTTCAGTGTTTCACAGAAAAGGAATATCAAACGGAGTCCAAACGGAATGAAACCTTCGGGAGAGTTATTTTTGGAACGGAAGCAATCCAGGAAACTTTGAGTAGACGTCAGGGAAGCTTCGAGGTGGCCACGAGGGTCAGGGGGCGCCCTACCCCCTGGGCGTGTGCCCCGCCCTCATGGGCCCCTCGTGGCTCCCTTGACCGACTTCTTTCGCCTATATATGTCCATATACCCCTAAAACATGCTTGAAGTATTACTATTTTTATGTCAATATTAAACTTTTATCTTGAATCTTTTGGATCTGAACATTCATGCCGCAATGAAGGAAATTACATTGAGATATGCTAGGTAGCATTCCACATCAAAAATTATGTTTTTATCATTTACCTACTCGAGGACGAGCAGGAATTAAGCTTGGGGATGCTTGATATGTCTCCAACATATCTATAATTTTTTATTGTTCCATGCTATTATATTACCTGTTTTGGATGTTTAATGGGCTTTACTATACACTTTTATATTATTTCCACCGCCGCAACCTTGTGTACCCATGAGATCCCATCTTGGGGCCTTTTCCGGCGCTCCGCCGTAGGGGGAATCAATCACGGAGGGCTTCTACATCAACACCATAGCCTCTCCGATGAAGTGTGAGTAGTTTACCACAGACCTTCGGGTCCATAGTTATTAGCTAGATGGCTTCTTCTCTCTCTTTGGATCTCAATACAAAGTTTTCCTCGATCTTCTTGGAGATCTATTTTATGTAATTATTTTTGCAATGTGTTTGTGGAGATCCGATGAATTGTGTGTAGGAGATATGCCCAAGAGGCAATAATAAATACTACTTATCTCCATGTTCATAATTATGTTTATGTTCCATGCTATAACTGCAATTATTCTCGAGTCTGCAATATCCACGAGGCTCGAAGGAAGACTCATATGCACGTGGGGAATAATAAATGGTAAGAATTAGTCCTAGTTTTGCCTCTAAGACTAGCTCAAGTGTTGCAAGATGGTTCCGTTTTCCTGATCATGGGCATGTCCATGCCAGCAACTTTGAGGGCACAATGTTAAGAGAACATTTGTGTTGAATCGACCCGGTTTGCTGTTATGCTATGAGATTCATTCGTCACAAGTTAATAGTAAATTACATAGAGATGGTTAACGTTTGCATGATTCCTTAGACCATGAGAGTATCGAGTTTCTTCATGCCTGCTTCATGAACTTTGAGGTTTGTTAAACGTCATCCGTAAATGGGTGGCTATTACGGCGGCTTACGGGTTCATGGAAAAGTGTGTCAAGTAACTTGATAGCTCAAGATTGGGATTTGCTCCTCCGACGATGGAGAGATATTCTCAGGCCCTCTCGATGTTACGGTATCCATCATCGTCTGGCCAGACACTTTGTGATTTGATCACGGGGATGCCGGAACACGGAAACGAGAAAAGAGAACAAAACCGGTAACAAGGTAACTAGCATGGTGGACAAGTTGTTGATCCACGGAGATGCAAGTAAATCTCACCTCGGGTCTTTGTAACATATCGCGAAGCAACAGGAATAGCACACGGCAACTGGAGGTTCACTCGAATATTCATTCGTGTGGGTATAGGGGTCAATATGGGTGTCCACGGCTCCGATGTTGATCATTGATCGGAAGGGGTTCTGGGTCATGTCTATACTTCACCGAACCTATAGGGTCACACGCTTAAGGGTCATCTATCTGTTGAATACTAGACAAGGAGTCTGAGAGAAAATCACCGAAAAAGTTTCGGACAGCGGAATCGTACCGCAGAGAGAGGTCATCGGATAAGTTTTGATGATACCAAAAAGTTGTTTCGGGATATACCATTAAGTCAAATTGGTTTCGGCACATTCCTGATAATTCTTGGAGGGTGACAGAATCATTCTGGAAGCTTTTTGGAATTTTCTGAGATAAAAACCGGAAATGTTCCGGAGCTGCCGGAACCACTTCAGACGTGAAAAATTGTCTTCATGAATAGTAAAAACGCATTCTTGTTTGCTTTGCGCAGATGAAAATCACTAAACCAAAATTGTTTCGGAACGTGTTAAAAAAATTTAGTGGGTAATGGAAATGTTCCGAGCCCACATAAATATTTTCAGTTTGAACGGACGCTGAAAAATGTCGTCATGAATAGTGAAAGTGCTTTTTGCTTGGCTTCTTGGAGAAGCCACCTTGAGGGCCTTTTGGTATTATCCCCTTGGCTTCTTGGAGAAGCCACCCTTGGGCTTGGCCTATAAATAGGGGTGGAGGGGGCTGCCTAAACACTCATCCCTTCTCACATACAAGTGCCATCCATGATCTGGCTTCTTCTCTCCCTCCCACGAACAGAGTTTCGTAGAGCCGCAAGGCTGTCTGGGTTCCGGTAGGAACTAGTTCTGGACGGCGAAGCCCTGCCGGATAGATGACACCGTATGTGTGCAACTCTGTAGAGAGATCGTAGTTTCGGTCTTAGTTCGTGAGTGCCTCCCGAAGGGCTGTCCGTGTGACCATCTGAGTTTCGAAGGTCCTCTCGAAGGGTTGTCCGAGTGACCGTCCGAGTTTTGTGGGTCCTCCCGAAGGGCTGTACGCGACACCGTCCGAGTGACTGTCCAACCGTCTCCCGGAGGGCTGTCTAAGGAGCAGATGAGGTTATACATCCTCACGGTTGGGAGGTTGTAAATCCTAGCTGCGGGGATCTGCACCGCTGTTCGTCATCGACTCTACTTCCCGCTGCGCTACGAGTCGGTAACGAAAAAGATCAAACCATGTATGCAGTCTCCATAGTGGTCCTGGGCTAGTGCGTAGGTCGGAAATTTTTTGTTTTCTGCTGCATTCCCCTACAGTGGCATCAAGAGCCGGCTATGCGTAGATGCAGGTTACGATCTAGAATACATGGAGATGTATGGGTATTGCATAATATAATTTTGGAGTAGATGAGATCTATTGCTGAAAATTATTTATGTGGGTGACACATGAAATCTGTTACCCGACGTTCTTGTTGCTTCCCCAGAATTTGTGTTTGCTCAATCTCGAGACAACATGGTGGAATGTGACAAAGTTCTGGCAATCCGTGATCCTGATTGATCATGGAAGTGCTATCAGTTCTTTGGGTTCTGCCGTAGTCAAAAGAAAGATGAAATTCGCAGATGAAAGGGCATCGCAGATATGATCTGCACGGGGGTCATGCGTATGACGAAGTTTAGTATGGGGCTCGAGATTTAATTATCTCGTGTTTCATACACCCCGAGATGTTAATCTAGGAACTTGAATAATCATACTTGATGATAAAACGTTGGTAGCTGTGGTTTAAGTCGAAACCTTAGAAGCCACGTAAAACTTTTTTTTGTATGAACAGATTAGAGGCGTCTAACCTGGTTTTGCAGGATGATTTGTATGTGATGTGGTATAGTAGTGCTCATAATAATTTGATTATGTATGAGATGACTATATAATGTAAATTAACATGACCTGCGTGTCATGATTCGGCATGATGGCTGGAGCCATATGATTGTCACTTTAATGACCTGCGTGTCAACCTTAAGTAATGCACTTATTTTATTAGCTATAGAGATAGCAATATTATCTGGTGCATCAACAAGGTGGTGGCAATCTTAGCGAAGGTGAACGCCGATGCAAATGCCAAAGATGAAGAAATGAAAGACTTCTCCGTCAGAAAGGGCTATACCATATCATGCTATTATGAATTGCCTGAGATGTTTATCCCTTATGATGCACCCTTCTTGATTGTGCGGTAGTCGCTTTTTATTAGGGTGATCTCTCACAAAAATATCAAGTAGTTAGTGTTCTCCCAAGTGTAGCATCGTCTGAAATTTGTATCTTTTCGGGGTGCGCCATGTACACATGAGCACGAACAAATCGAGAGGAATGAGGCGGGTGAGGTCAAACCTCGCAGCAAGATCACTTGGTTGCCTTTGACATTCAGGCAGGAGAGTCCTGAGCTCGGAACACGCCCATCGAAAGATGAACAAGAATCACATAGAGATGTGATCGGCAAGTTGGCCTACCAATTGAAATTCGTGTCATCAGTGATGAACCCGTCAATGGCATCGAATAGAAATATGGATCTTGAATCACTCTAAATCAATTATGAGAGATATTGATTTGAGTGGGAGCGCACTGTTGAATTAACATGCCTAATTCTTAGTGCAATTAATTATGAACACTGTCTAAGTGTTTCTTGCAAAATAGTTGTAGAATAATGGCTCGCGTTTCCACCTTCCCTGTTAAAATTGAATAGCTGTTAAATATCTGGTTAAAACTTTACGATTGGTAACGTAATGTGAGGATTGTCCTTGAAAGTGCCGAGAAGGACTTTGTCCTATCGCATGCTTTCCGTATCCTCCTGCTAATGCTATGGATCATGTGACTCTCGTCCTTCAATCCAAAAGCTAGAATTCTGTTACGGTCAAGTGGAATATGTTTGCTTCCATGAAACCCAAACTTCAAAAGTTGGGATAGTTATATGGTATTCATGGAACTGAAAATTAATTTTCAGATACAAACAAAGGCTGAAAGATACGAAATATCCAAAGTAATGTTTGTTTGCAAGTATTAGTAAAAATGTTTACTATGCATTTGACTGTTGGGAAAGGGATCCAGAAGAACGCCTGTCATATGATGAAAGGTGAATAAAACAACAACTTAAAGAGAAAGGAAGTGTCCAAAGGGTGTTAGTGTGACTTACACGACTAGGAAGTCCGGGGCTAACGCCACTCTTAAGTTGGGTGCTTCTTTTGCGAGTAGGAGAAATACTAAAAGTTAAACTGTTAGAAGTATAAAGGCAGAAAGAAAGATGACTGGAATATCCAGCTCATGTATGAATACCATACAAGTTTTTGATGTATAAGTAGGCTGGTCAAAGATATAGTTCTTGGGAATTATGGTTAAACATGTTAATCACTAATTCTTGGGTATTGTGAGTTAATCACAAAGATACCCGCTTGATTGCGTTCTGTTGCGAATCAATGTAAGAGATACTATGGCCTAAAAAGACTTGCCAGAAATGAGGTTAAGGTATACACAGGGAACACAGTAAATGTTACTATACCTTCCATCGGTGTATTGTCGTCTATATTTATTTTCATAATTCATTTAGAGTTTTACAAACTCTAGCCCATTGCATCAGGTATCTTGCAAGAAGGTTGTTCATAAGAGAACTTTTTATGTTCGATGTTATGAATAACACAACGGCCATACTTTCATTATGAATGAGATGTATGTTATGAATATTGGTAATAATAAAATACCTCTGGGTTTACTTTCATAATTCATTTTAGAGTTTCGTACACTCTAGCCCATTGCACAATGTTTGTTGCAAAAGAGTTGTTTGTAAAACCAACAATTGTTGTTAAGTATTATGAATAACATGAAGGGCCATGCTTCCATCCAAGATGGGATGTATGTTATGAATATTGATGGTAATATGATACATCCATAACGCTGACGCTAAATGTCGCGAGACTATGAGAATACCACACATGTGTGGCACTACATTTGGTCACATTGGAGAAATCCGCATGGAAAAATTCCATTATGATGGATTTTGAAGTCGTTTGATTTTGAATCATCTGACACTTGCAACTTTCCTCTGAAAAGTGAAGTGACTGAAATACTGTTCACAGGCCATAAGGAACGAGCAACAAACTTATTGGTGATCACACATTTTGATGTGTGTAGTTCAATAAGTGTTGTTGCAAGTGGTGGATTTATTTATCTTCAGAAATGACTCAAGTAGATATATGGATATTTACTTGATGATACGTAAGTCTGGATCTTTTGAAATCATTCGAAAGGTTTTCAAAAATGAAGTAGAAGTTATTGTAACAAGAAAATTATGTTTCTGCAATTTGATTGCACAAAGGAATATTTGAGTTACATGTTTAGCGAATGTTTGATGAGTTGTGAAAGGGGTTTCATAACTTGCACCTCCCGGAACACCACTGCAAGTGAAAAGTCTGTGGAGATGTAATCTAACCATTTATGACATGGTAAGATTAAAGATGACATAAATAAATTTGCCATTATCCCTTTTAAAGTGATGCTTTAGAGACTGCGACTTTTACACTGAAAAGAGCTACATCGAGTCTGATGAAATGAAGCCATGGTATGGTACGCCTGACGGTGTCCTGGACTAGGGGGTACTCAACACGTTGTCTCCCGATCAGTTGGATTGGGCCGAGGACCCCCATGGCCGTATACTCATGGGCCAGTCCGGACAGCTGCCGCATACAAGGAAGAATCCACAAGACTTGGCGATCAAGACAATGAATCCTCCCCCACCGGCGTATTCGGCTAGGACTCTTCTTATCCTAGGCCTCTGGTGCATTATATAAACCAGGGCCAGGCTAGTCGATAGACATATACAACAACAATCATACCATAGGCTAGCTTCTAGGGTTTAGCCACTCCGATCTCGTGGTAGATCAACTCTTGTACTACCCATATCATCAATATTAATCAAGCAGGAGTAGGGTTTTACCTCCATCGAGAGGGCCCGAACCTGGGTAAACATTGTGTCCCTGGCCTCCTGTTACCATTGATCCTAAGACGCACTGCTTGGGACCCCCTACCCGAGATCCGCCGGTTTTGACACCGACATTGGTGCTTTCATTGAGAGTTCCGCTGTGTGATCGGCGAAAGTATCAATGGCTCGACTGCAGGTCAACTGCGACGTCGGCTTCTTCGTCACCAGCTCGAATGGTCACCTTGGCTTGACCGAGGACTGCGCCCTACCTCCGATCGTCATGTTCGGATGAAGGCCTTCATCAACACCAACTCCGATCTCTATCAAGATCATGGAGGAGTCATCCATGGAGCTCGGGGGCTCAACGTCAACATTGCCCTCAGGAGACCGTGCTGTTTTTCTGGACAGCAAACTTGTATCTGCCGCCACCGCCTCCTCGAGTGTCGCTTAAACGATTACTTCAGTGGAATTATGCGGAATTAAGTCTACAACAACCCTGCAAAAATTTCGTCGAGTTCCGATGGAGGAATCTCCGGCAATCTCCGATATACCGGAGCCCTATTGAATCTGGACGAGAATCCGGACGAGTTTAGGGCGTGGTATCCAGCATCTAGACCGGATGTCCTTTGGAGGATCCAGCCTTTGATTTCTTGCGGAATTCCCATATCTACCACCTTCCAAAAATTCAGCTCGATCCGACCGTCCAAACTCCGGGAAACTTCCGATTAGTGTATCACTTTTTGGATCTGTTTTTTGCGCGAGAACAAATCCGACCCTAATTCATCTTCTTTATGAACGGGATCTCGGACATCCTTTTTGAAGGAAGTTTTCATATGGGGTGTTGTGTTTTATTCTCAAACACATCCCAGTAGTATTAAAAGTATTCTTGCAATGCGAATTTCACCGTCGCGCCGGTGTCAAACCAGCCCGACAACATCACTCCACGGTGGCCGACCTGTGTTAGACACGTCGTCGCTTTGTTGAGCCGAGCTCAATTTCTTCGGATCATCATCTCGGCCAGCCGAACAATAGTTCGGCATCGCGAAGGATAAATCGTCACCAACATCGCGGCCCCACGGATTACACGGAGCGGGCACACCTGCATCACCACACGGTCACATCATCAAGCCGGCATCGACCACGTCACGACCTGCATCGCTGGATCGGGGGATTCATCATCTCTTCATCAACCTACTCCGGAGACTTCGGCGTCGCTGGCCGACCAGCTCCGTCACGATAGCTGGACCGAGGGCTTTGCCTCGGCGTGCCAACCTTTGCCAGCATCGCCATGCCATTGCTTTATCGCCCATCAGGCAATAGGTGTGCGGATCGAGTCCCAGTTTTGGGAATCACCTTTCTTTGGATTGCTACAACAAATAAGCCAGGTGCTATTAATCCTAGTATTTTTTGCTTGTTAGGGTTCATTTTTGCCAATGAATTATTACTCTGATTTGTCCGTCATATGTACGCATGTCTATCAAATGGTGGCCGCATTAACGACGGTCGCATGGTGGTTCGGTCAGTTTCCGTACATAGTTCGGCAAACGCCGCATCCGGAACTCGAACCAACCTGTGAATTCAGGCCTTGCCATGCCTTTACCGCATCACGCCGTCGCCCTGCATCGACATTGACTTTGGCGCCAGGCCATATTTCTTTTATTACTCACTTTGCATAAATTATTTGTTATGCAACCAATTTTTTTTAATATGTTTTTATTATTATTACTATTATGGGACAATTGCATTTTTATCCCTAGTTGGTTCCTACCCACGGGTTTTGCCCTTACTTTTCGAGCTTCCTCAGTTTTTCCCTTACCTTTTCCGTCGAGATCCCTCGAACGCCCTTTGACCGTTTGACCAAAACTTTGAAAATTCATAACTAGTTCATATGAACTCAGAAAAATGCAAATAAGATATCAAAATGTTCAGATAAACATTAACTTTATGGGCATATCATTTGCATCTAGGACAAAAGCATCATTTAAACTACCCGAGGTAATTAATGTTATTAACATTATTAAAAATAAAAAGGTATAAACAATATTTTTTCATGAATAAAAATTACATGCAAATGTAGGTGATGTTTTCTGAACATCCTGATAATTTATTTGCATTTTTCTAAGTTCGTATCAACTTGTTATGAATGTTCTAACGACTTTGCCCATTATTTTGACACTTCATAACAAGTTGATACGAATTCAGGAGAATGCAAATAAGATATCAGGATGTTCAGAAAACATCACCTACATTTGCATGTAATTTTTATTCTTGAAAAAAATATTGTTTATACCTATTTATTTTTAATATTGTTAATAACATTAATTACCTCGGGTAGTTTAAACGGTGCTTTTATCCTGAATGCAAATGATGCACATGAAGGTAATGTTTATATGAACATTTTGATATCTTATTTGCATTTTTCTGAGTTCATATGAATTAGTTACAAATTTTCAAAATTTTGGTCAAACAGTCAAAGGGCATTCGAGGGACCTCGATGGAAAAAGTAAGGGCAAAACTGAGCAAGCTCGAAAAATAAGGGCAAAACCCGTGGGTAGGAACCAACTAGGGGTAAAAATGCAATTGTCCCTACTATTATCTCCGGTTTGCACTATTTTTTGTGCACAGGAAAATGATCCAGCCGGACTATATCCTTTGGCGTCACCTCGGCTGGACGGGGGGCTTCGTCAACACTTCATTACCCCATGCCTGGGACTTCGGCATCACCCTGCTGTCCTGCATTGACCGTGCTATGTCACCACTTCGGAGTGCCGAGCTCTTTGCTCGGCCACCGCGGGACCGGCTCGGGGATGGAACCTTGTCCCGCATCAAGCTCGGACCGCGTCATCAATACCGAACACATTAACCAGCTAAGTTGTCTTCATGCTCAAAGTTTTAAATTTTTAACTTGTGTTCGGCTCGGCCAAGCATTATACTTTTTTGGGAAAAAGTTGCTTGTAAAAATTTCCTTGTCCAAACTTTGTTTGTGACATGCAAATTCAAATACCCCGTTTACTTGGGGGCTTCCTTCATGAAGCTTTTTCCTCTTGCATATGGTTATACTTGTACGGCTTCGTTCCTTGTTCGTGTATTACGCCACAATATGCACCATATTGACTTAAGCGATTTGCAAGCTGGGTTGCCTGGCTCCTGTGCTTACCCCTACGTTCCCGATTGTTCGGCTAGGGAGTAAAGGGAGCACCTCTGCGATTGTCACGATCGGGTCACCCGATCTGGACCTCAGACTGGGTGAAGCCGAAAGCTAGCGTTGTTATTGTTTTCAATCATGGTCGGCACACAACGGAACTCATGAGTACAAAAAATCTATTGCACAAGTCTCATAATAACAATGAGCACCGAAGAAAGGTATCGGTGGGGCTACTATTTTCTTCGAAGATGCTTCTTACTCTTCGCAGTAATATATCAGAAGTTCCCTGAGCGCGCTTTGTCTGTTACAGCCTTATGGCCTGATTGCCTGGTTATTGGAAACACCATCGATATTCTCGACAGATGGAGTACATAACACTTTTCGGTCCTTGACCAAAGAGGGAGAAGCCGACGGTCGGTTAAGACGCGTTTAAAGTTCGGTTGAACATAGATATGATATAAGTACTTCGGTACATGCAATCATTCTTTTACCCAAGTCACTTAGGGGTTCTTAAATTTATATGAGCCATTTTATGATAAGTGTTTTTCTTCTTAGTCGTTGCAAAGTTTTTATTATTATTTATCACTCCTTTTTTCGACACAAGTGTGCGGTCACTAGCCGGGGAGCCTAATTTCTCTCTCAAAGCCGCTAGACTTTAGTTTGCTAAACTGTCCTAGTAAGAAGTACTCCACCTTCGGGATAGGAGGTTGAAGCCGTAGGCTGACCCGCTTGAAGTTTTGAGATAGGATGTGTCATGTTAAAGCACGGCAGAAACACCTTTTTTTTCTAAAGTCCAATTTTCGGATTGGCACCGAACACTTGATCTAGTTCGGACATTAACCTTTTGAATAAGTTTTTTGGCTTTTCGAGCCCATGGCACTTTTAAACTATTTGTGTGTTTTCAGCACAAGTCTCGCAGTGCAACACCGGATACCTTTAGAGATTCGGCAAAAACATCCTCGGATATTGCTATATATGCATCGGTTTCGAATTGTGTCTTCGGTCAATAGTTAGGTTGCCCGGCTCCTGCGCTTGCCTCCTACGTTCCGCTTTGTTCGGCTAGGTGTGCAAAGGGAGAACCATTGCGATTGTGCTTCCAGCTCACATGGTTAAGCACCTCAGTGGAGAAAGCCGAAAACTGACTGTCACGATAAGCATAAACTGGACAGCGATCCGATGATGGTGTTAAACAACGGGCCATTCATAACAATGGCCGAAGTGTTTACGACTTGACTTCGACTATCGCTGAACACTATCGGGGGCTATTAACTGGCCTGCCAAACAAAATCCTCGATATTTTGCTTTTACATTGGAGCTAAGGTTTCATGATCATGCTTAGCATGACAACCCAAAGAAAGGAACCGATAGCGGGACTATTTTCTTTGGAAGACATTTCTTCTGTTAAACAGTAATATAACATGTCTCTCCGCGTACCTTTGTTTATAAAACCGTATGGCCAGATTGCCTTGTTTGTTGTAAATCTTTGCCCTCATAAAGGCTATATAAAGTAGGACAAACACTCCTCGGCTATTGGCCGAAGAGGTGGAAGCCGATGGTCGGTCAACAAAGTTTTGTACAATGCGGATCCGAGCATTAATGACATAAAGTACTTGGATACATAGAGTCATTACACATAATTTGTGATTTTACTATGGATATCGATCCTTAATTCGGCCTCCCGTGCCCGCATTAAGGCTCGGGGGCTACTGGGCTTCGGGCTTATTATTTACAAATATTAAATGGGCACATCGATCCCCTGATCTGGTGTTGCAACCCGACCAGTGCCTCGGGGGCTACTGCATTGCCTATTCTATGCAGAAAATTTTAAGTGCAATACAGTTTCCGAGGAGATTTTGATCCTCAGGTTGGTCGGCCGCACCCAACCTGAGTCTCGATGACTGAGCATGCCGCTTTTTGTGTCTCGAAGTATTCTGCCGAGCTAGGACTTGATCCTCAGGCCGATTTTGCAAATCAACCTGAGTCTCAGGTGTTACAGGGATCAGCGGTCTTATGTCATCCTTCAGGTGCATCTCGGGTTTTAGACCGATACACACGTTGAGGGCTACTGGCTATGTATCTCATCAGAGAATAAATTGGATCAATAAAAAACATTGACCAAAAATCAGCCCATGACTGAGGTGCTTAACCACCTCGGAAGCAGTTCGGCATATAGCTCGGAAGCAAGTGGCTGGCTCCATAAAGGGCATTCCCGACATTAAGCTCGGCTAAACTCCTTCAACTTTTTTGAACCCAGATGATGTATGACATCTCGGATATAGTCCGGCATTGGAGCTCGGATACTGTCCGGCGTAGGAACTTGGACACTGTCCGGCGTTAGAGCTTGGATACATTCCGGCGTTGGAGCTCAGAAGCAGTCCGGCATTGGTGCTTGGCTGCAGAAGATACCTCGAATGCAATCCGGCGTTGGAGCTCGGACGCAAGAGGACGCTGCCTCCCGGGAACAACTTCGAACCCGAGGTGTGGCATAAAAATAATAAGGCATTGATAAAGGCCGGAAACTTAAAGGGGCTCCTCGGATACCCGACGTATAAACTCATCGAATGCATTTCGGCGATCCTCAAGATAGAAGATGAGAAGATTTGTTGAACCATTTTTCAAGACCGGCAACCGAAGATGAAGAACAGTTCGGAAGAATCAAGGAGCGTCCCTAACTTGAAGACCGGTTCAGGGGGCTACTGACGGTGTCCTGGACTAGGGGTACTCAACGCGTCGTCTCCCAATCAGTTGGATTGCGCCGAGGACCACCATGGCCGTATACTCATGGGCCAGTCCGGACAGCTGCCGCATACAAGGAAGAATCCACAAGACTTGGCGATCAAGACAAGGACTCCTCCCCCACCGGCGTATTCGGCTAGGACTCTTGTTATGCTAGGCCTCTGGTGCATTATATAAACCGGGGCCAGGCTAGTCGATAGACATATACAACAACAATCATACCATAGGCTAGCTTCTAGGGTTTAGCCACTCCGATCTCGTGGTAGATCAACTCTTGTACTACCCATATCATCAATATTAATCAAGCAGGAGTAGGGTTTTACCTCCATCGAGAGGGCCCAAACCTGGGTAAACATTGTGTCCCTGGCCTCCTGTTACCATTGATCCTAAGACGCACTGCTTGGGAGCCCCTACCCGAGATCCGCCGGTTTTGACACCGACAACGCCCAACCATGTTATATCTTTTCTTAACATTTGGAATATGGGGCTTGTGTAAAAGGTTATAAACCTATTCCAAATCAGACAAGTGCTACTTTGTAGGTTATACCAAAATGTTGGGTATTCCTTCCTCACTATACCGAGGCAAATAGTTTTGCCATGAAATGGTGTGCTTTTAAAGAGAATGGTTCTTTCAAAAAGGTGAGTGGGAGAATAGTGCAACTCGACGAGATAAACAGTATCTTCATCATCAGATCAAAGGAAAGAGACCTTGGAAGTAATTCCAGAGTTTCCTACTAAGACTGATACGGAAGTCTCTACAATAAAATGTATGAACTTCGGTCGAACTTGCAGCTGAACCACGTAGGAAAGGCTCGTGCAAACCTCTCAGGTGCGCAAACGAGATATTGTTGTTAGACAACATTATACCTATGATACACAAGGAAGCATTGATGGGCCCTGACTCCGGAATTGGCTAAATGCCAATACAACCGAGTTAGTTTCCATATAAGTGATTCAAGATTAAAACCTTGATACACCTTTCGGAAGACTTAGAGTCTAACGAATATTTATGGAACTTAAAACTGATACGGATAAAAATGTTTTATCCATAAATCTCAACTTGTTTAAATAACAAGTTCAAGAGTTGACTACGATGAGGTTGTTTTCATCGTAGCGATGGTTAAAGTCAGTTCGGGTTGAACTAGCAATTAATACATATTTCAATCATGAGATATGAAACATGGATAACAATAGGATTTCCATCTGATGGAAATGAAACCAAGGACTTGCATGTGTTATAGTCCAAGGCATTTTGCCTATCCAGAGGATGCTAGTAAAAGTGCAAACTTCAGAGTTCCAGCGATGGACAGAAGAGAGCAAAATGGAGTTGGAATCTTCGTGCTTTGATGAAATGGTCAAAGGGGTTTGACTTCATCAATGGGTAACAAAGATACTTGTAATTCAAGAAAGTAAGTGGGCGCGTAATAATATTTCTAAAAACCTTGTGTGCTTGACACATTGTTAATTGGAAATAAATTTCTTGACACAAATTAGGACTTCATTTGAAAATAGTTTTTTTATGAAGTGCTTAGGCTAAATAGCCTCAATATTAGGCATAATGATCTATGGAGATAGATTTACCTAATAGGGCTAAGCAATGAATACATATTGACAAGGTGCTAAAACCTTTTAGCATTAAAACCGCCAAGGAGTGATTCTTGCCGGAGTCACATGGAAGAGTTTTTTGCAAGACTCGGTGTCCCAAAACACTGATGAGCAAAATACATGATGCAGATTCCACACACTTTTGTGTTTGGATTAATCATGTATTCCATGGTATGTAAAACAACCAGATATGTCCGATACTCCCAAGGTGTTGCGAGTATGGATACTAAAGTGATCAAAGTACTAATCGTGGGACAACAGTGAAGATGTCATTGAGTACTAGAGTAAGTACTGATGATATGTTTTCTCGCAAGCGGAGATCATGAAGAGTTCGTTGTAAAATGTTACATCGATACAGTCTTCATCTTTTCTCCATGCGATTTTCGATTTAAGTTAAGGGTTTTGTGTAATACACAATATGGTGGCATGGTAATTGGAAATTGTTCCCAACAGGATACTGTGGAAAATTCTATAACAAATGACTAAGTATGTTGATGCTTTAGAAGCGACAAACAAGATGTTGAATCATATAGTTCATTCATGAACTTAGTATGGTTCCAAGATGGCTTTTGTCAATGGGAGACTACTGCAGGTAGTTTCTCCATAACTCAGTCTGAGGAATCCAGGTTCAACCTGTGATTCACATTTATACAAAGCCAAGTCCGCACAAAATATGAATTTTTTGAAAGCGTGAAAATGCGAGGATATGCAGAGATTAACATGGAGCTGAAGTTGTCAGATCCGATGGACATCAGGCTATACCACATGCGAAGAAATTTTTACACCGGTATGCCATAGGTGTAAAGTGCATTAGCATTAACTAGATTATTGACTCTAGTGCAAGTGGGAGTCTGTAGGAGATATGCCCAAGAGGCAATAATAAATACTACTTATCTCCATGTTCATAATTATATTTATGTTCCATGCTATAACTTCAATGATTCTCGATTCTGCAATATCCACGAGGCTTTAGGGAAGACTCATATGCACATGTGGAATAATAAACGGTAAGAAGTATTCCTAGTTTGGCCTCTAAGACTAGCTCAAGTGTTGCATGCTGGTTCCGTTTTCCTGATCATGGGCATGTCTATGCCAGCAACTTTGAGAGCACAATGTTAAGAGAACATTTGTGTTGAATCGACCCGGTTTGATGTTATGCTATGAGATTCATTCGTCACAAGTTAATGGTAAATAACACAGAGATGGTTAACGTTTGCATGATTCCTTAGACCATGAGAGTATCGAGTTTCTTCATGCTTGCTTCATGAACTTTGGGGTTTGTTAAACATCATTCGTAAATGGGTGGCTATTACGGCGGCTTACAGGTTCATGGAAAAGTGTGTCAAGTAACTTGATAGCTCAAGATTGGGATTTGCTCCTCCGACGATGGAGAGATATTCTCGGGCCCTCTTGATGTTACGGTATCCATCATCGTCTGGCCAGACACTTTGTGATTTGATCACGGGGATGCCGGAACACAGGAATGAAAAAAGAGAACAAAACCAGTAACGAGGTAACTAGCATAGTGGACAAGCTGTTGATCCACGGGGATGCAAGTAAATCTCACCTCGGGTCTTTGTAACATATCGCGAAGCAACAGGAATAGCACACGGCAACTGGAGGTTCACTCGAATATTCATTCGTGTGGGTATAGGGGTCAATATGGGTGTCCACGGCTTCAATGTTGATCATTGATCGGAAGGGGTTCCGGGTCATGTCTATACTTCACCGAACCTATAGGGTCACACGCTTAAGGGTCATCTATCTGTTGAATACTAGACAAGGAGTCTGAGAGAAAATCACCGAAAAAGTTTCGGACACCGGAAAAGTTTTGGAGAGCGGAATCGTACCGCAGAGAGAGGTCATCGGATAAGTTTCGATGATACCAAAAAGTTGTTTCGGGATATACCATTAAGTCAAATTGGTATCGGCACATGCCTCATAATTCTTGGAGGGTGCCAGAATCATTCTGGAAGCTTTTTGGAATTTTCTGAGATAAAAACCGGAAATGTTCCGGAGCTGCCGGAACCACTTCAGACGCGAAAAATTGTCTTCATGAATAGTAAAAAATGCATTCTTGTTTCCTTTGCGCAGATGAAAATCACTAAACCGAAATTGTTTCGGAACGTGTTGAAAATTATTTTTAGTGGGTAATGGAAATGTTCTGAGCCCACATAAATATTTTTAGTTCGAACGGACGCTAAAAAATGTCGTCATGAATAGTGAAAGTGCTTTTTGCTTGGCTTCTTGGAGAAGCCACCTTGAGGGCCTTTTGGTATTATCCCCTTGGCTTCTTGGAGAAGCCACCCTTGGGCTTGGCCTATAAATAGGGGTGGAGGGGGCTTCCTAAACACTCATCACTTCTCACATACAAGTGCCATGCATGATCTGGCTTCTTCTCTCCCTCCCACGAAAAGAGTTTCGTAGAGCCGCAAGGCTGTCTGTGTTCCGGTAAGAACTAGTTCTGGACGGCGAAGCCCTGCCGGATAGATGACACCGTATGTGTGCAACTCTATAGAGAGATCGTAGTTTCGGTCTTAGTTCGTGAGTGCCTCCCGAAGGGCTGTCCGTGTGACCATCTGAGTTTCAAAGGTCCTCCCGAAGGGCTATCCGAGTGACCGTCCGAGTTTTGAGGGTCCTCCCGAAGGGCTGTCCGCGACACCGTTCGTGTGACTGTCTGACCGTCTCCCAGAGGGCTGTCTAAGGAGCAGATGAGGTTATACATCCTCGCGGTTGGGAGGTTGTAAATCCTAGCTGCGGGGATCTGCACCGCCGTTCGTCATCGACTCTACTTCCTGCTGCGCTACGAGTCGGTAACGAAAAAGATCAAACCATGTATGCAGTCTCCATAGTGGTCCTGGGCTGGTGCGTAGGTCGGAAAATTTTTGTTTTCTGCTGCGTTCCCCTACATTGTGGGTTTATGATCAAGATTATCTATGAATAATATTTGAATCTCCTCTGAATTCTTTTATGTATGATTTGTTATCTTTGCAAGTCTCTTCGAATTATCAGTTTGGTTTGGCCTACTAGATTGATCTTTCTTGCAATGGGAGAAGTGCTTAGCTTTGGTATCAATCTTGTGGTGTCCTTTCCCAGTGACAGCAGGGGCAGCAAGGCACATATTGTATTGTTGCCATCGAGGATAAAAAGATCGGGTTTATATCATATTGCTTGAGTTTATCCCTCTACATCATGTCATCTTGCCTAATGCATTACTCTGTTCTTATGAACTTAATACTCTAGATGCATGCTGGATAGCAGTCGATCTGTGGAGTAATACTAGTAGATGCAGAATCATTTTGATCTATTTGTCGCAGACGTGATGCCTATATACATAATCATGCCTAGATATTCTCATAATTATGCACTTTTCTATCAATTGCTCGACAGTAATTTGTTTACCCACCGTAATACTTATGCTATCTTGAGAGAAGCCACTAGTGAAACCTATGCCCCCCGGGTCTATTTTCCATCATATAAGTTTTCGATCTATTTTATCTTGCAATCTTTACTTTCCAATCTATATCATAAAAATACCAAAACTATTTATTTATCTTATTATCTCTATCAGATCTCACTTTTACAAGTGGTCGTGAAGGGATTGACAACCCCTTTATTGCGTTGGTTGCAAGGTTCTTATTTGTTTGTGTAGGTACGAGGGATTTGCATGTAGCCTCCTACTGGATTGTTACCTTCGTTCTCAAAAACTGAGGGAATACTTACGCTACTTTGCTGCATCACCCTTTCCTCTTCAAGGGAAAACCAACGCATGCTCAAGAGGTAGCATGCCCGGACCACTCCGAGGGCCTGCGTGCCTTTTTGGGCTTTTGCCCTTATATTCCTCTCTCCCTCTTATTTCCTCCCTAGACTATAAGTACCCCCAACCTAGCTCACTTAAAGGACATCAAAGTATTGGATAGACAAAGAGAGAGCTTTGCTCATCTTCCTCCCATGGATATCATGACCTCCTAAGGGAGAAGATCCTCTTGTGGATATCAAGACCCCATCTAGGGAAGGATCCCCATCATAGGATCATCAAGACCTCTCTCCTCATAGGATTGGGATGAACTAGTACCTTGTATCTTTCCTTTGTTGTCCTTGGATTTATTGTGACCTCTTGTGTGTTCTTGGATCTAGCATATGTGTGATTGGATCTAGTCAATTTGAGTGTTTGCCTTCTCTTGTGTTCTTCGTGTTCTTGGGGATTTCCCCTCCAAT
This sequence comes from Triticum dicoccoides, assembly GCF_002162155.2. Taxonomy (NCBI): domain Eukaryota; kingdom Viridiplantae; phylum Streptophyta; class Magnoliopsida; order Poales; family Poaceae; genus Triticum; species Triticum dicoccoides. The sequence continues at coordinate 615,087,933 of NC_041391.1, forward strand.
TCATGAAAGATCTCCATCTAGGGTACCACCCTACAACATCTTGGTATCATGAGCCACGTTTATCACGAATTTGGAGTCCCCCCCCACCATTTTCTAGCCTTGTTTTGTGTGATTTTGTCCTAATTTCAAAAATTCCCCACCAAAATTAGCCCCAATTTTTTTGTGATTTGTTGGTTTGATGAGGTTTTGTTGGATTTTATCCATGGATTTTCTTGGTTTAAAGTGGATCTAGCATTCCCCCATCCATCTACACCTTTCCCTCCACGAAATCCATCAATTTCTCCCATTTTTCCATGAATTTCTGCCCAAATCCGTGACCCACGGGCACCCGGACCTCAAACCCCGGGCACCCGGACCCCCCGACCAACCCCGCTGACCACCCCGGGTGCTCGCACCCCTTACCCCGGGCACCCAGACCCCCGGGCCACTCATTCCGCCCAACCCCCCTGACCACCCCGGGTACCCGCACCTTCCACCCCCGGGCACCCGCACCCCCCACCCCGAATCAGCTCACCAACAAAAATTGTTTCAGCCATAACTTTCACTCCCGTAGTTTGATTTTGACGTTCTTTAGCTCGTTGAGTAGCTATTGACATCCCCCTTCCATCTAGATAGGTTCCAACACCATTTGACTCCATCAAAAAATTGTCATTTTGACATCTTTGCATAGGCCATCCACCATATCATCCGCCATACCACCATTGCTTTTCGCAACTTAACCCATTTTGCTCCATTTAGCATTTGTGGTTGCTTGAGGGGTGACTTGAGTCTCCTAAGGTGTTTCGGCTCCTTAGGGATGGTTGCTTCATCATCAACCACCACCACCACTTCCGCATTGCTAACTCCGGAACCCCCAACGCATTCCGCTACCACCATTTGACATTTTCCTTTGAGATTTTGAGTTTGCGGTTTTTCTGTTTCCTAGGGTGTTTCGGCTAACTAGGAACGGTTCAACATCGAAAACACCACCGCTCAGCTTCATCAAGGATTCAACATCGACCGCTTCACCACTTTGACAACCTAACCATAAGCAAGAACGGTAACCTCCATATCACCTTGGTATCGTGGTATCCCTTCATTGTACATTCTTGCCATTACATTGTTAACCTCTTAGCCCATTTTGCATCACTTGCCTATCGAGACTAGCCATTGAGTATTGTTGGCAACGTTACTTGTGCACATTAGTGATTCGTACCTTCCATTGCATACATACCATATCATATTGGTACCATCTTGGTATCATCATATCATCCCTTGTGTCACAAGATTGTTCCAGCATATACACAATTGCTATCTTGGTTTGTGCATTTTGCATAAGTGGCCATATCAAAAAAAAGAATAAGCTTTTAAGCAAAAGAGAGCAAAGAGCTTGTACGCAGGAGCCATAGCATCATACCACATTGCACATAAGATTGTCATATCCGATCATCTTGGATCATCTTGAGAAGAACACCGAGAACATCATACACATAGCATACTTGGGATCGGAAGCTCATACATTTTGCATCTTATAGGTTGTCCACAAGTGTCGTATCCGCCTATAGAGAAATCGTGCTAGCGTCTCTCTTGAGTTGTGCAACACGAGCGTTTTCCATGGATTCCACATTTTGTGCTCATTCCTTGGTTGCACAACCCCATTTATCTATCCGTGTGTGTGTTTCCATGTGACACCCATTCCTATTGGTCTACTTGTTTCACTTGCGAATTTGTGAATCTTTTCCAACATTATTGACTCTTGCTAACATTTTGCATCAAATTTTTGTGCCACTATCCTCACCGAGCTCCACCATAAGCCTTACTTGTGTAGGTGTGAGAATTGACAAGATCCGATACCAATTGTGCTATTTCCTTGTTACATTATTGAGTGATCATTGATCCATCTTCAACATTTGATAAGGTACATTGGTCTAGTTCTTTCCTTTCTTCCACTTACATTTGCTCCAGTCTTGTGATGGATAGGCAAGGCATTTCATCTCCAGTCTTCCACGACAACGATGGCGCGAACAACTACATCACCAAGACGCCCATCTTCGAACTATAACGAGCAATGCGAGGCATTGATCGACTCACCGTCGACATTCACCAAAGCGACGCACGGACAAGGGACTACATCGACTCCAAGTTGGACGCACAATTGGATGACATCCGACACGTGTGGGCCAACTACAAGTCTTCTTCCTCTTCATCATCTTCAAGGCGGAGATGCTCGAATCGCAAGTCTTCGGAATGGCCAAAAGATGCAAGTACCACGCGACACCGTCAAGAAAAGCTTCATGAGCACAAGAGAAGACCGTGCAACGAGCACCAACAAGACGGAGCTACGGCTACTACCACCACTTCGGCATCTTTGCCAAGTGTTATCAAGGCATCTTCGCCTTTGGACGCACGACATCTTCGCCTACCTCCGACGAGTACGCCTACATCAGCCTTCATCCACGATGACGGTGACGAGATGATCGAGCATGGGATTTTCCCTTAGGTCATGGAGGAGAACGATGATGTGCCATCTTCGGCCTTCATCCACGGCGACGACGACGAGATGGTTGAGCATGGGATTTTCCCTTTGACCACGGCGACGTATGATGACTTGAGTGACTTGTGCCACCATATTGAGAGTGAGAGTGACTTCACCACTAGCCCCATATATGATGAGTTGCCCAATTCCCATGTGAGGAGAGTTACCACCACCACCACTTGAGTGACTTGAGTAACTCCACCATATGTGACATTGAGTGCACCTACCTTGAGGGAGTGAGTGAGCCACCACCGCATAGAGAGAGTAAGGTAGTTGATAGGTCATGTGAGGCCACTATGATTTCTAACGACTTAACCTCTCCCTCTATTGTGTCTTCTCCTTTGGTGCTAGGTCCTATTTATGATGATGCACCGATTCTCGACGACTTCATCCCTCCTTTGGACAAGAAGATGGCCATGGTGGAATATGATGCACCCCCACATGGTTCCATCAAGATGAAGATGGTGACCACCATTTGGTCTTTGGCACCTCACCTACACCACTTGAGTGGAATGAACAAGGTAACATAAGTGAAGGTGATGTTCTAGTCCCACTAGTGGACATTTTTGGTATTGATTGCTTGCATGATATTGATCCACCTATTGGCATGCTTCATTCTAGTTTGACTTCCCCATGCGATGATTTACCTATTTATGATGAGTTTGATGATTGCCATGTGGAGTCTATTAGTTGTGATGCGATGTTACATAGGATTTCTTGTAATAATTCTCTCGGTCACATCATGTTTGACAATCCGCTTGACTTGCCATATGCTATGAATGAGATCAACCATATGTCATATTTGCAATCTCTTCATAGTGACTATGCATATGCCATCAACATAAACCCGATTTGCACTTATGGCATAGATGACAAGCCCATGGTTATTGGTATTTGTTTCTCTTGTGATGATATTGATATGCTCCCTTTGCATCATTTATCTCATATGCCATGCCATGACCACCTAGATTTGGATATGCATTGTTTTGGATGTTGTTCATATTTTCCATATGATGTTTCCACTATTGCTCATGAGGAGACCCCCATAGTTTCCTCATACATGTTAGGAGATTTTGATCCATCCCATCCATTGCATGATCCCAATAATTGTGTGCACAATATGCTCCCCATGAATGAAAATGCTATTGTTTTGTCACACACTTGCTATAATCTGCATCCCAATCATGTTGAACACAATAACTATCATTGCATGATGGATGACATATTTCTCTACCATGCCCCAAATTTATTTGAGCGATGCTTATCTTGTGCTAACTCACACATTTACATACACATCATGATGGATGATGTGTACATTTACCACGCACACACTTTCTTTGGTTTGTGTCTCTTTTGTGTAGGTACCCATGAATACTTGTCAACCTCGCAATCCCACGAGTTGACAAAATGAGCTCTAGAGAGCAATGATGATTTGGGATCCCGTGGATTGTCCTTACCACCGTTCCCTTCACGTAAAGACTTCGCGCATCTCTTCTACATGGCTCTCACTTGGTTACGGGTTATCGTCCATTACATATTATATACCCATCTTGACATGTTCACTTTGCATGATATGCTCATTCCTATGCCTTTGCCATGCATTTGTGACCCATGCTTTGCATTACACATGATGATTGATTCTACTACTTGTATGTGTATTTGCAAGCTTGGTGGAGATGTTGCTTGTTCTTGCCTTGTTTCCTTTGTGATCCATTCCTATGATGATATCTTGCTTTGCAATCGTGCTTGTGATATGCCATGTGCATTGCCTATGCCTACTACTTACTCACATGACATGATTGTCATGATTTCCTCTAGTATGTTGCATCTTCGCTCCACTAGTTTGCACGACTTGATTTCTATGCTTTCTCATGTTGCATCCAATTCTTGGATTACTTGCTCCTATCATATGTTTGGTTGCAACAATCTCATTACTTCACATATGCCATGTCCCATTGCTTATCACATGATTGATTTGATCGCCTCGCACATGTTGCAAAATTGCTATATCATTTGTGTTGAGTGCCACACTATCTTCACCACACCATATGCACATTATGCTTGTATTGTCTTGCACTTGACCCATGTGTTTAGACATTGCCTTTCATTTGGTGTTGTGAATGACTCTTATGCCTACCATAGACCGTTCATTGAGAGTCTTTTGCATGTTTTCCATGATCTTGAGTTTGATGCTTGTTCTCTTGTCAACCGTTTTAGCATCTTTACCTCACATTTCCATGATGCTTTTCCATGTGCCAAATTTATGTGCTTACATGCCATGCCACACTCCCTTGTCACACCATATGCTATGCTTGATGACAACACTTGCTGGGTGAATCACCTCTTGAATGCTTGGTTTTGCTTTAATGCCAACCACATTTGTTTTTCCAAGTGCTTGTTATATTTGCTCCTTTTGAAGGACTTACAAGACGGTGCGACATTGGAGAGTGACCATTTCTAGCTTCAACATGATAAGTGCTTGGTGGTCGTCCACTACTACACGGCAACACCCTCTCTTTCCCATGGTGATGAAGATCACGATCCATGGACGGATCTCTCCCAAGGGGGGGGGAGATGATGTGGAGCATCCCTCGACCATCACCAGGGATGTCACACCACCACCGCAAGGACAGAGAAGACCGACGACAAGAGCACACGCGTGTGCCGTCGAAACCGAGTGAACTCTTTCCTCTTCGAGTTTCATTCGGATTCCAACGAGAGTCGGATTCTACCTCAAAGAGACACGTTATACATTCTCAGGTACCGCCGAGATCATCGCGAGGAAGCATGGAAGAATCACCAAGTCCATCTGGAGACCCAAGGAGAAGGAGAGGGAGAAGAACGTGAAGGACCGGAGATCCCCTGGACACCCCGGGTGCCCGGACGTGAGGACCCTGGGTGCCCGGGCAAGCAGCCACGGGGAGGGCCATCTCCCCTGGACACCACGGGTGCCCGGCCTTCTCGGCCCTGGGTGCTCGGCCACCACCTGGGCCGCGCCCCTGCCCACCCCGGGTGCCCGGCCTTGAGGCCCCGGGTGCTCGGCCCTTGGCCTGCCGCTGCCTGGGCTGCACCCCTGGTGCCCGGCCCCGACTCTAGCCGCCACCACGGGTGCCCGGGCCATCACCCCCGGGTTCCCGACCCCGTCAGCCCCCAGGCCGCGGCACTCCTGACCGGCCCGGGTTCCCGGTCCTTCGGCCTCGGGTGCCCGGCCACCTCCGACCGCACCTCCTCCGGGTGCCCGGTCCCCTTTGCACCGGGTGCCCGGACCACTCCGAGGGCGTGCGTGCCTTTTTGGGTATCCCTCTCCCCCTCTTATTTCGTCCCTAGACTATAAGTACCCCCAACCTAGCTCATTTAGAGGACAGCAAAGTATTGGATAGACAGAGAGAGAGCTTTGCTCATCTTGCTCCCATGGAGATCATGACCTCCTAAGGGAGAAGATCCTCTTGTGGATATCAAGACCCCATTTAGGGAAGGATCCCCATCATAGGATCATCAAGACCTCTCTCCTCATAGGATTGGTATGAACTAGTACCTTGTATCTTTCCTTTGTTGTCCTTGGATTCATTGTGACCTCTTGTGTGTTCTTGGATCTAGCATATGTGTGATTGGATCTAGTCAATTTGAGTGTTTTCCCTCTCTTGTGTTCTTCATGTTCTTGGGGATTTCCCCTCCAATTCGTGAAAGATCTCCATCTAGGGTTCCACCCTACAACATGACTCATGAGAACAAAAGGAGACCATTTTCCATAGGGCAAAATTTGTTGTTAGGGACGGCACGACAACAAGGTTTTAGGAGGATACATGGTTAGGAGAGACGCCCCTGGCCCTCCAGTATCCCTCTCTATACAATATTGCACAACGTAAGGAGAATTATGTGGCGACAGTATTACAGGCGGTGCCTTTACATATCCAGTTCAGGAGATCTTTGGTCGGGGAACCATGGAATTTCTGGCTACACTTGAGGTTGATGGATGTTCAACTCTTAGACCATCCAGACTCGTTTCGCTGGAAGTTAATGGGCAATGGAGTGTTCTCAGTTAAATCTATGTACTTGGATCTCATTAATTCCGACCCAATCCCTAGATCGATACACATTTGGAAAGTTAAGGTTCCCTTGCGAATAAAAATATTCATGTGGTTTGTACACAAGCAGGTGATCCTTACTAAAGATAACCTTCTAAAGCGACGATGGGTAGGTAGTGTGCGATATTGTTTTTGTGATCAGGACGAAACAATACAACATCTTTTCATAGATTGCCCTATCGCGAAGTTACTTTGGCGAACCATTCATATAGCCTTAAACATTACCCCTCCGGTTAGCATAGATGCGTTGTTTGGCTAACTGGAGTGCAACCTACTATTGCGTCAAGTATTCGGATTAGAATGTGCGCATTTCTTTGGGCTATATGGAACTGCAGGAATGATATAATTTTTAACAGACAAAATATTTTGAATTTCTTGCAGGTTATTTTTAGAGCTATGACATGGATCCGCCGTGGTTGTTACTCACTCCTATGGACACCAGGGAGCATTTGGATACTGGGTGCAACTGATGGGAGATGGTAACACGGGCTATCATCAACCGGTTTGGATGGCTCATGATAGGATAGGAGTTTAGTTACTATATCATATTGTCCTGCCGGTTGTTACTTTGTTTTTCATCTTTATCTTTTATTTATTTTTTGCTCCTTTTGTGAGCTGTAATTGGAGATCAGACCTTGTTTTTGCTGCAACTGCTTTAATAATATGGTTGCATGCATCTTTCGGATGCAGAGGCCGGGGCTATCCTCCTTTTCTGAAAAAAAAAACTCATGCTCGAAAAAGGGTGGAGAGATGAGAGGTGTGGTTGTGCTTTAGATCTCGACGGGTCCCCGACAGACGTCCATCCATGAAACATAGATCAAAAATTATAAATTTGCAAAATGTGACTATAGCAAAAAGATATAAATTTTCTCTAGAACATGGTAAAATATAAAAAAAATGAAAATCGTAACATGGCAAACTTAAGAATACTTGTTCTCCCACATTAAAAAGGCCATTATTTAAAGGTTTTTCTGATGAACCCAAAAAAAAGGCATGAGAATTTGCATCTGTACATGGTGGCAGAAAAATGTGGATTAAATTTACTAAGGTATTTCTACTACATACATGAAAACACAAAGAATGTGGATTAAAAGTAGCCATCATGTAGATGTAGAGCACAAAAAATGAAAAACTTACCATGGCCTACATCAGCACTCCGTACAAAGCTGCCGCGTATGTTTAGCATTTTTGTTACTCCGCTCAGGGCCATCATCACTCTCGGAAGGGACGAACTTTCTTAAGAAGCAAATAAGATATACTCCGTACGTAGTAGTGTTTCTCTAATTACCGTGAAGATCGATCGATGTAGACCTAGTACTTGGGCAGGAGCACGTCGCTGACCAGGTGGTCGAAGTTTCGGTGAGACGAGCCGCCGGGCATGGCCGCCTTGACCACGCTCTCCTTCCACTCCTGCGCTCTCTTACTCATGCTCTTCCCCTTCTCCCCTTCCATGATCTCCGTGATGAGCCCCGCGACGGCGTCGCGTCGGACGTTGCTGTCGATCTCCATGCCGACGCCCCACTCGTTGCACTGGTACCTGCAGTTGGTCTGCTGGTCGGCGAAGAACGGCCAGCTGATCACCGGCACGCCGCCGCACAAGCTCTCCAGCGCCGAGTTCCAGCCACTATGCGTCAGGAACGCTCCAACAGCGGGGTGGTTCAGCACCTCCTGCTGCGGGCACCAGGACGCCATGAGCCCGCGCCCCGCCGTCTCTGCCAGGAACTCCTCGGGGAGCACCGCGGCGTCGCCCTTCACCAGATCTCGGCGGACGATCCACATGAACTGCTTCCCGCTCTGCGCCAGCCCCCACGCGAACTCCACCATCTGCGCGTTGGTCATGACGGTGATGCTGCCGAAGTTGACGTACACGACCGAGCCGGGCTCCCTGCCGTCCAGCCACTCGAGGCACTCGTCCTGCTCCTTCCAGAGGCTAAGGTTGATGGCGGAGCGCGGCGTGGGCGGCTCCTCGTGCGCCAGCAGAGGGAGTGGGCCGAGGGTGTAGACCTTGGGCAGGCCGAGCGCCTCCATAGCCTCCACCGCCTCGCCCTCCAGGTCGCCGAAGCTGTTGAGGATGACGGCCGACGCCCCAGCCGTGCGCTCCGTCTCCCTGAGGACGTAGTGCACCATGTACTCGTCCGGGTCCGTGGTGCGTATGAAGGACGGGAAGTCCCTGAGCCTCATGCTCCTCAGCCCCGGCACTTCTTCCACCGGCGTGTCAAGGTATCCATTCGCCAGCTGCTCGGCGTCTGCACGCGTGAACACAGATATTCAGATAAGAGCTTCGAAGGGCAGATGACAATGGCCGCATCGAGCTGAAGGAACAAAACAAAAAAAGTGTGCGTACATACCTTTAAGTGGCACGAGGCCACGGCTGATGAGGAGGCGGTAGTGGCGGTACCCGAGGTAGCTGATGGCGCTGGCGGTCCAGAGCTGGACATAGGGAAGGCCGAGCTCGTTGGCGGCCTCCATGGAGAACCCCATGACGACGTCCGAGACGACGCAGGTGACGGGCGGGTGGCCGGTGGCGGGGTCGTTGAGCCGCGCGAGGAGGTCGCGGAAGGGGCCGAGGCAGGTCTCCGTGGTGGACTTGCAGAGCGCGGGGATGTCCTGCGTGACGTCGTCGTCGTCAGACGGCGGCAGGCCGTCGGGGATGGTGGCGAAGCGGAAGCCCGGGAGGCCGGCCACGGCGGCAGGGCCGCGGGAGCGGACGAGGCGGGCGTGGTTGTACTCGGTGTTGACGAAGGTGACGTCGAAGCCCCGGGCGTGGAGCAGCTTGGCCACGTTGAGCATCGGCGTGATGTGCCCCTGCGCCGGGTACGGCAGGCACACCGCGTGCGGCTTCCCGGCGGCAGGCCCCATCGAACCCATCTCCTCCGCAGATGACTTCTTGTTGCCCTCCGTGTGCTTCGAGCTGACCCAAGATCGGTCGATGGCAACAATTGCTCTTCCTCCTGGCTGAACTCTCGTGGACGGCGCGCTTGCTTTGTTTTGGAACTTGGTTGGCTGGGGGTCGGTATGAATTGGCTACCTCGGCAAGGGTGGCCGTATTTATAGGCACGGCCTGCTCAGGTAGCACTACTCCATTTTGTATCATATTAGCAGGGCGCTGACAGTGAGAATCGCCATTTTGTTATGAATAACGCAAGTGATGACGTATTAGGATCGTGTTGGTTGGACAAGTATATTGTTGTTTATTGCAACATGGCTGCTTCGAGGATGGAGACTTGGTCACTTGGTCCTACTCCTACCTCCACGGAAAGCAGCCGGCGTGTGATCATGTACGGGTCAGCGTGAGGTCGGTACGCGCGCAACGGCGCCGCATGGACAACAGCGGGAAAGCTGGCAGCCGCCCGGCCCCGTTTGATCGTTCACATAGGCCTTTCCCGCCGGCGTGTGATCGTTCAGGTCAAAGGGAGCAAATTATTGATGACTTCGGAGAGCAACTGAGCAAGCGTCGCCTAAATCAGATGTAGAGTTGTGGACTCACCTCCGTGAAGTCCCGTCGTGGCCTACTGGCTAGACATGCGTTGAGGTCACGTCGTGTTGGGCAAAGGCCTATTGGACGCGTCCGTGCGTAGGGCACTGTAGCTCATTTGATGATCCTCCTGTACGTGGCCAAGGCCTACTAGACTTTACGCGGCGTTTGAGCTGACATGCAGGGCTAAAGCTTGAGGTCTCGCCGTGTTGGGCAAACCTATCTATCAAGTAGCTGCTTCTGTTTAGATCTATCGGAGGTTTTTCCTGAAGAAAAAAAGATGCCCACAAGGCTCCTACTACTAGCTTCTGTTTACAGAACGCGCAAGAAATAACTGTGGCATGGCCAGAGCTGCCAGCATTTTCTGGAGCCTTGGCTTAGCTAGCCGTATCATCATATCACCTGCTTGGATGCTGTCCCGATCGAGCTGGTGCACTCCAAGCTAGGTTCAATGGACTCCGTCCGTCTCTCAGTGATCTGACTACACACCTCCGGTCCATACAAGAAATTAAGGCGCAGCTAGAGCTGTCGTGTACATTGGCCCTGTTTGTATACTCTAACTTAATTAGAGGTTAGAGTTAGATTCTAACTCTGAACTAACCCTAAACAAACTCTAACCAAAGAGGTGTTTGGATGGCAGGGTTAGAATGACAATAGATGCTCTTTTTCAATCATTTGGCTGAGAGTTGCGCTGACCGAGGCAGACTGGGACGCGCCAGGCAAGGAGCCGCGCTGGCCTCTCGCGCAGCCCGCCTGCCGAATCCGCCATCCCTACGCAAGGAGCCGCGCTGGCCGAGACCGACGGGGACCGGCCGCGCAAGGAGCCGCAACTGCTGACCGGCGGGCGGACGGGCCGCGGGGAGACGATGGGGTTGGAAGAACGGGAGGATAGGGCGGGGCTGCTGCGGGGAGAGTGAGAGAAAAATGTGTTTTTTCTAGTGGTCCCGAGGAGAACTAACCCAAATAAGCACCTCTTGGATGGGTTAGATGCATCTAACCCAAACTAACCCTCCCTGTTTGGATATTATTGGGTTAGTTGAGTCCAAACCAACTCAAACTAACTCTAACCTATGCATCCAAGCACGGCCATTGACTTATCGTCCTTGGGTTGGCTATATCGTGCAACTTGCGAGAGCAGTGACAATTAGCTAAGCACGCAGTGGCGGAGCCAGGAAATTAAGATTAGGGGGGCCAAGTGACAAAAAAAATTGATTGCAGGGGCCAAACTGCACTTATGCATGTATTTTTTTTTCAAATTTATGCACTGTTCATATCCAAACTAATAACAAATCAAGGATGTCAGGAGGGCCAGGGCCCTGCTGGTCCCCCTGGCTCCGCCACTGTAAGCACGTCATGCATCTGTTTCATGGACTTAAAGTCCTTGAGTTGGCTCCATGTATAGCTCACCTCCTAGCGCCCCAGATGGCTCACATGGTCACCACGATTCTTGTTATCGCTCATGGTTTAGCTTGTCGAACAACTTTGACAGTTGGGAGTGCTACACTATAGCAACTCCGTAGACGAGCATGTTGGAAATATGCTCTAGAGGCACTAATAAAATACTAGAATTTATTTTTTCATATTTTAATTCATGTTTATATTTCTATACTTTAATTGTGAAGGTCCTTGAATGTGAGATTCATAGGAAAACTTATTTGCATGTGTGAAATCATAAACACCAAGTAGTTCCATAGTCTTGCCTCTAAAACTAGCTCATGTGTTGCATGATGATCTGGTTTTCCTGATCAAAAGGTAGTGTTAAAGTAACAAGGATGCTAACGACAATGGGAGCACATTATTAACATAATAGAACAATGGTGTTCAGTAGACCCAACTAAATGATAGGCTACGGGATCACATCATCACAAAGTTATAAGTACAATCATGAAAGTGTTAACGTATCACTAGTAGAAAAAGGACCTATTGTCCCGGTTCGTGAGGGCCATTTGTCCCGGTTTTTGAAACGGGACTAAAGTGTCGGTACTAATGCCCAAAACCTTTAGTCCCGGTTCTTGCATAAACCAGGACAGATGGGCCTCCACGTGGCCGGTGCGGCGAGCCAAGGCAGGAGGCCCTTTGGTCCCGGTTGGTGGCACCAACCGGGACCAATAGGCATCCATGCATCAGCATCTCAGGTGCTGGGGTTTTTGTTTTTTTTTTGAAAGGGGGGAGGGTTTGGGGGTTTTGGGGGGTTAATTTAGGTCTTTCGTATATTGTGTTAGCTAGCTAATTAATAGAGAGAAGTGTCATTTCTTATCTCCGTGCTTGGTCGACGCTACGTATTATACGTATAGAGAGGACTAGACACGCTAGATAGTTAAGCAAATGAAGGAAACAGAAGATCGTCATGAACAGATGCATACAAAGAGAAGTGATATCGACCACCTCTCCTTCTCTGAGAGATTGGTCGAACAACAAGTTCTCGTAAATCTATCCGACACTACTGGCTAGATATATACAATGTAAGTATCTTTTACAATATAATCCCTTAATTAAAATTGAACGCATCAGGGTCCACATGGTATTCTCCGTCTTTAGCGATCACGTGGTCAAGAAAGAATGCCGCCAATTCCTCTTGAATTCCTCGCATACGATCTGGTGCTAGGAGTTCATCCCGCATCCGAAATATCTAATTTGAAGAAGGGGGTCAATACATATATATGAATAAATAAAACTGAACACAAATGATGGTAATAAAATAGAATTGTGAATATAATTATTTACGCACTTCATATTGTTTCTCGGAGTAGCCCCGCTCACAGGTCGTGTGGCGGATGGACTCGCAAATATAGTATCCACAGTAATTAGTCCCTTCTTCCTGCCACAACCACTTTACAAGAAATAGAGGTCAATCAAACTGATAATTAGCAAGCATGCTAAATGGTATTGATGAAACTAGCGCTTGAATCACTAGGAGATGCGTGGAACATACATGCTACTATAGTACTTACTTTCGGGTGTCTAAATTGCAGCTTCTTCGGCAGTCCCGGAGTTCTTGAGGTGAATTTATTCCAAACCCTGCCAGACAAAGAAAACAATTACTTGATATCAGGAAATGAACAAATTGAAGTTGCCGATATGGTGCGATAATGATCGATTTAACTTACTTCTCTAGAATTTTAGTCATGTCCGCATACTTCTTGGGATCTTTTCGTCTCGAGTCTAAAACGGTTACTAGTCCCTCCTCAAGCTTAATCTCTAGGAGAATATAGTGGAACCTACGCACGCATGCATAACTCATCAATTACATTACTATAACCTCGACTAATAAGGGAAACCGAATATGCACAAGACAGTAACACTCACTCGAAGTTGTAAGGGAAGAGTATTATAGCTTTGTTTTGATTTAATATAAACGATTGTAGCAGCTTGGCCTCGATATCTTTGGCCTGAAATTTAACCATATATGCATCTATGAGATTTGTGTTAATGAACCCAATATCATCGATTTGTCTTTTTTTCAATTCGGCGATCTTCAATCTGCATAATATAGTGAGAATAAATAAAAATACATGCAATGAAAGAGCTGACTTATATATAGAGACTTAATGACAGAAGTAGTACTACTTACAGGCAGTAGCAAGTGATCATTAACTTATCGAGGGCCTTTAGATTGAAAAACTCGAAGAACTCCTCAAATGGAACATTCAACGGATCAATTCTAACGAGGTCATGCTCCTCTTTAACTCTGAGCATCAAAATATTCCTCCCCTCAGACTGTCTGCAGGTTTTCATATACCAATCATGGAATCTTCGCATCATCGTTGTTAGAGATTTTTCATCTTTGACGAGAGGCTACCCGTACATGTATCTGTGTTCGTCCACCTCCAAGAAATCAAAATGTGCATCGTCGGGTAGGTAATCTCCAAGATTGTTATAACCGGACACCATCCCGCCCGGATGATTCGCGACGACGCTAGACACCTGGAGCGGGGGCAACGATTGGTTCACTTGTTCGCCGAGCTGGGCAACTTTTTTCCCAGCTCGTTGTTCTGCTAACCTTTGAGCACTAATAGTACTTCCCGACCGCTCCGCTTCGATAAATGACTTTGTAAGAATGCGCTCATAGTTATCTTTCACCGGAGACTTTGGTGGTTTCGTCAGGGCAGCCAGAGTATGCTTCGCTTTTACCGGATCTATCTTCTCCTCCGGAGGTGGATTTTTCTTTGCTTTGACACCTTCAAAGAAGTTGGTCACTTCGGCTTGCATGATCTTCTCATTTTCCTCCTGGCTCCTCTCGTATGGTAACTTCTCTAGAGTCTTCAGAGAAGGACCGTATCTGTATTGCCTGCCTCTGGCTATACTGCTAGACGCCGGAGCAGACGGAGTGGCTGCGGCTGTCTTTCCTTTCTGATGAGGCGGAGGAGAAGGACGACGCGCCGGAGCAGCCAGAGCGGCGGCGGGTCTCTTCCGCCCATGTGGACGAGGCGGAGAAGGAGGAGCCAGCTGGCTGCTCGGGCGCGCCGGCGCAAGCGGAGAAGGAGGCGGAGTGCCGCCACATGCCGGAGAAGGAGGCTGAGTGCCCTGATCACTCGTCGGAGGAGGCGGAGGAGGACGCGGAGTGCCCTGAGTCGCTGGAGGAGGAGGAGGAGGCGGAGGCGTCCAGTTCGGAAGGTTGATGAGCTCCTTTTGCCATAGGCGTGGAGTCTTCAGAGAAGAATGCAGCCGAATCTCCCCTTCACCCGTAGGGTGGTCAAGCTCAAGGTCCTCAAATCCGTCCGTTATTTGATCCACCATCACCCTAGTATATCCTTCTGGAATCGGCTGGCCGTGGTAGGTTGAGCCAGTTTCATTAGGTATAACAGAGCCAACAGCCGCCTTGACTTTCAATGTCATCCATCGCGTCATAAGGTGGCAATGTTGAGACTCTGTGATAGCATCCACAGGGTAGCCCGTGAAGACAGGCTCCAGCTGCTGAGTCTGCTCGATGGAAGCCACGCTGCTTCTCCGCTAAGATGGCAGGGTAGCTTCAGGGGAAGCTTCGGCAGGTCGTTTGCTACGATCTGCTTCTCGTTCCTCTAGCCCTTGTACCCTTTCGTGCAGTGCCTGCAGTTGGCTATGCTCCACTTTCTTCCTCCTCTCCTGGGTTTTGTAACCCCATGCGTCCGGAAACCCAGCCTTCCACGAAAGGGAGCCTGGCGTGCTTCGTGTCCGTCCAGGGTGCTCAGGATTCCCTAGGGCCATTGTGAGCTCGTCGTTCTCTCTGTCTGGAACGAACATACCTTGCTGCGCTTTCTTGATATACTCCTGAAGCCTCCTAATGGGTATTCGCAGTTGCTCTTCCGTCCAAACGCACTTCCCTGATACAGGGTCCAAGGTTCCGCCAACCCTGAAGAACCAAGTCCGGCAACGGTCTGGCCATTTCAATGTCTCTAGTTCGACCCCTTTAGCAATCAGGTCATTCTCAGCCTTGTCCCACAAAGGTCGGGCTTTGAGGTAACCACCTGACCCCATGCGATGATGATGCTTCTTCTTCGCAGCATTAATCTTGTTTGTCGCTGACATCTTCTTACTCTTTTCCGATGTCTTGTGGGCCACAAATGCGAGCCATTGATCTCTGATCTTATCAAACTGGCCGGTGAATTCTGGTGTCTCTTCTTTGTTGACAAAACATTTTCAACTCATTCTTCCACCTCCTGAATAGTTCTGCCATCTTCTTAATAGCATGAGACTTGATCAATTCCTCTTTAAGTGGCTTCTCTAGATCCTCCTCTGGCGGTAGGGTGAAATTTGCCTTAAGCGTTGTCCAAAGATCTTCTTTCTGCATATCAAAGACATAAGACGTCGGCACCTCAGGGTCTTCCTTCTTAGGCTTTAACCATTGCTGGATACTGATCGGGATCTTGTCCCAAACAAGAACCCCGCACTGAGCACGAAATGCATCCCTTGTCTAGATGGGTTCAATCGGCTTGCCATCGTGCGCGATTGTTGTGATCTCAAACCTTTCATCCGCGCGCAACTTTTTCTTTAGGCCTCGTTTCTTTACCGAAGTTGAGCTTGATCCGGAGGGCTAGAGAAAAAAGAAGAAAGACGAGAGTTAATTAATATGTGTACATATGAAAACAATGAATGCATCAATTAACTAGTCAGCACAGGCTTACCTAATATATATATACCTGGCCGGACTCGGTTCGGTCACCGGAGCCGTCATCACGGTCTCCTTCTTGTACCTCCATTGGGTCACCAGAGCCATCATGAACATAGCCCTCTTCTTGTACCGGCATTAATGGGTCACCGGAGCCATCATGAACATAGCCCTCTTCTTCACCCCATCCTTCCTGACCATCGGTGTCATTGAGAAACGACAAGATGACATCACTTCCTTGTGCGATTATCTCCCCCAACATCGCTTCTATTGCTTCGTCTCGGGAGTGCTCCATAGTTTCTGCAAATATTTACAACATGTCAATTATTATTCAAACATGACAGATGGATATATATTAGTGGCAAACGTAGAACTAGCTAGCTAATCACAAGAAGGAATCATATTAGTGGCATCGACGCTGCTTCTCTAGGGTTTGGGGTGGTCTAGACAACGCTTCAAGGGTTTGGGGTGGCCTCGACACAACGCTTCAAGGGTTTGGGGTGGCCTCGACGACAACGCTCTTTTAACTTGGTAAATTTGGGTGGCCTCGAGAGAGTTTGTCGGGTAGGGGCGCGGTGGGAGGGGGTAGGAGACCAACATCGTTTTTTCTCTAGGGTTTGGGTGTCCTCGAGAGTTTTGGTCGAGCGAGAGGGCCGAGGGGGGTGCTCCCGTGGTATAAGTTATTACGGTCGAGAGGGGGTATATATATCGACCGCCCCTCATGTCGAAGTTATCCGGGAGGGGGTTATATCGACAAAGACACGACATACATATACATGGGAAAATAATGTTATCGGGGAGGGGGTATATCGGTACCC
>NC_041391.1:615105086-615106189 GCF_002162155.2 Triticum dicoccoides
GGGGGTATATCGACAATGACATACCCGATAAAAAATAAGAAGACAAAAGAAGAAATAAAAAGAGGGAAAGAAGAAAGGAATAGAATAGAAGCAATCGAACAGAAAATAAGAAAAAAAGGAGAAGAAGAAAGGAATAGAGGAGAAAGAAGAAAAAATATAGAAATTTCTATATTTTTTCTTCTTTCTCCTCTATTCCTTTCTTCTTCTCCTCTTCCTTTTCTTCTTTTTTCCTCTTGTTATTTATTTCTCCTCTTCTTCCTCTCCTCTTCTTCTTTCTTCCTCTTCTTTTATTTTCTTTTTTCCTATCCCGTGGTCTAAAATCGGTCTATGCATGATAGAAAATTCTGAAAAAATTACATCTATGATCCCTCGACGTCCCCGCCTCTCTCATGAACAAAAAAAACTATGAATAAAAAAATATCATGTTCTATGAACAAAAAAATATCATATATTTCATCCACATCCATGCATACATCATATATATCATCATATATCATATATATGAAAAAAAAACATCATATTCTATAAAAAATCATCATATATATATGAACAAAAACAATTATGATAACAAGCATATATATCATCATATATCATATATATGAAAAAACAAGCATATACATATGAAAAAAATAAGCATATATATAAAAATGAAAAAAAATGTTGCGCCGACCGGACCAAGTGAGGAGGACGGCGACGGCGACGGCGGGGGCCACGGTGACGACGGGGTGGGGTAGGGGCGACGGCGACGGAGACGACGGGGGCGGGCCAGGGCGGCGCACGTCGGGGTAGGGGAGCGGGCGACGGCGACGGCGGGGACGACGGCGACGACGAGGGCGGGGTAGGCGGGCGACGGTGACAAAGACGACGGGGGCGGGCCGGGGCGGCACGCGTCGGGGCGGCGCACGTCGGGGCAGGGGAGCGGGCGACAGCGAGGGCGCGGGCGACGACGGCGGTGGGGGCAATAGGCGGCGTCGGGGCAGCCTGGCGACATCGATGTCGTCGGTGTCGTCGGGGGCGGCAACTGCGAGATGAGAGTGCAAAATTCCTAAGTGTGAACTTATATAGAGAGGCCTTTAGTCCCGGTTGGTGCCACGAACCGGGAC
>NC_041391.1:615106400-615117408 GCF_002162155.2 Triticum dicoccoides
CAAAGGTCTCTTTTTAGCAGCCCAAAGGGCGGGAAGCAGAGGCCTTTGGTCCCGGTTGGTGGCACCAACCGGGACTAAAGGGTGGGCATTGGTCCCGGTTGGTGCCACGAGCCGGTCCCAATGCACCCCTTTTAGTCCCGGTTGGTGCCACCAACCGGGACCAAAGGCCCCTGTGCTGCCCGCGTCGCAGCCAAAGTTTAGTCCCACCTCGCTAGTTGAGAGGGGCGCGCAGTGGTTTATAAGCCCCACTGCCGCATCCCTCTCGAGCTCCTCTCCACTGTAGGCTTACGGGCCTACTTGCTACTGCTTTGCCTGATGGGCCTACTGCGGGCCTGAATCCTGGCCCATGGATGGTTTCACGTCGTATTCACGCCGAGGTGGCCCAGTTGGTGGCAAATTTTTTATTTTTTCCCAGTTTTTTTTGTTTTCTTTTTTGTTGTATTTATTTTGTTTTGTTTCTACTTACAACAAAATACTTATTTATTTTATTTTATTTTGTTTATAATTACTTATTCATTTTATTTTATGATAATTATTTTTGCTATTAAAGTTTCTAACAAAAAAGTTCTTTATGAAAATTCTTTTTGCTTTTAATGATTTTGAACAGAAAATACTTTGATAATTATAGTTGCATCAATTTTATATAATTTTAGTTTCAATAATACTAGAAGTTGCTTATAATGTTTTGAATAGAAAATGTTGGAAATATGCCCTAGAGGCAATAATAAATTAGTTATTATTATTATATTTCCTTGTTCATGATAATCGTTTATTACCCATGCTATAATTGTATTGATAGGAAACTCAGATACATGTGTGGGTACATAGACAACAGATGGTCACGGTTGACTAGCTCGTTGATCAACAGATGGTCACGGTTTCCTGACCATGGACATTGGATGTCGTTGATAACGGGATCACATCATTAGGAGAATGATGTGATGGACAAGACCCAATCCTAAGCCTAGCACAAAGATCGTAGTTCGTATGCTAAAGATTTTCTAATGTCAAGTATCATTTCCTTAGACCATGAGATTGTGCAACTCCCGGATACCGTAGGAATGCTTTGGGTGCACCAAACGTCACAACGTAACTGGGTGGCTATAAAGGTGCACTACAGGTATCTCCGAAAGTGTCTGTTGGGTTGGCACGAATCGAGACTGGGATTTGTCACTCTGATTGACGGAGAGGTATCTCTCGGACCACTCGGTAGGACATCATCATAATGTGCACAATGTGACCAAGGGGTTGATCACGGGATGATGTGTTACGGAACGAGTAAAGAGACTTGCCGGTAAAGATATTGAACAAGGTATCGGCATACCGACGATCGAATCTCGGGCAAGTACAATACCGCTAGACAAAGGGATTGTATACAGGATCAATTGAGTCCTTGACATCGTGGTTCATCCAATGAGATCATCGTGGAACATGTGGGAGCCAACATGGGTATCCAGATCCCGCTGTTGGTTATTGACCGGAGAACGTCTCGGTCGTGTCTGCATGATTCCCGAACCCGTAGGGTCTACACACTTAAGGTTCGATGACGCTAGCGTTATAAAGGAAGTTTGTATGTGGTTACTGAATGTTGTTCGGAGTCCCAGATGAGATCCCGGACGTCATGAGGAGTTCCAGAATGGTCTGGAGGTAAAGATTTATATATGGGAAGTCCTGTTTTGGTCACCGGAAAAGTTTCGGGTTTTATCGGTAACGTACTGGGACCACCGGGAGGGTCCCGGGGGTCCACCAAGTGGGGCCACCATCCCTGAAGGGCTGCATGGGACAAGTGTGGGACGGGACCAGCCCCAGGTGGGCTGGTGCGCCCCCCACAAGGGCCCAAGGCGCCTAGGGCTTGGGGAGGGGGGCGCACCCACCTAATTTGGGGGGCAAGTTTCCCCTCCCCCCCCCTTGGCCGCACCCTAGATGGGTTGTGGGCTGCCGCCACCCCTAGGGAGGGAACCCTAGAGGGGGCGCAGCCCCCTCCCTCTCCCCTATATATACTTGAGGACTTTGGGCTGCCAACACATGAGTTTTGACCTCTCCCTGGCGCAGCCCTACCTCTCTCCCTTCTCCTCTCCCGCGGTGCTTGGCGAAGCCCTGCAGGATTGCCGCGCTCCTCCACCAACACCACGCCGTTGTGCTGCTGCTGGATGGAGTCTTCCTCAACCTCTCCCTCTCTCCTTGCTGTATCAAGGCATGGGAGACGTCGCCGGGCTGTACGTGTGTTGAACGCGGAGGTGCCGTCCGTTCGGCACTAGGATCTCCGGTGATTTGGATCACGACGAGTACGACTCCTTCAACCTCGTTCTCTTAAACGCTTCCGCTTAGCGATCTACAAGGGTATGTAGATGCACTCTCCTTCCCCTCGTTGCTGGTTTCTCCATAGATGGATCTTGGTGACTCGTAGGAAAATTTTGAATTTCTGCTACGTTCCCCAATAGTGGTATGAGAGCCAGGTTTATTGCGTAGATTCTTTGCACGAGTAGAACACAAAATAGTTGTGGGCATTGATTTTGTTCAATATGCTTACCGTTACTAGTCCAATCTTGTTTCGACGGTATTGTGGGATGAAGCGGCCCGGACCGACCTTACACGTACACTTACGTGAGACGGGTTCCACCGACTGACATGCACTTGGTGCATAAGGTGGCTAGCGGGTGCTAGTCTCTCCCACTTTAGTCGGAACGGATTTGATGAAAAGGGTCCTTATGAAGGGTAAATAGCAATTGGTATATCACGTTGTGGTTTTGCGTAGGTAAGAAACGTTCTTGCTAGAAACCCATAGCAGCCACGTAAAACATGCAAACAACAATTAGAGGACATCTAACTTGTTTTTGCAGGGTATGCTATGTGATATGATATGGCCAAGAAGAATGTGATGAATGATATGTGATGTATGAGATTGATCATGTTCTTGTAATAGGAATCACGACTTGCATGTCGATGAGTATGACAACCGGCAGGAGCCATAGGAGTTGTCTTAATTTATTGTATGACTTGCGTGTCATTGAACAAACGCCATGTAATTACTTTACTTTATTGCTAACCGGTAGCCATAGTAGTAGAAGTAATAAGTTGGCGAGACAACTTCATGGAGACACGATGATGGAGATCATGATGATGGACATCATGGTGTCATGCCGGTGACGATGATGATCATGGAGCCCCGAAGATGGAGATCAAAAGGAGCAAAATGATATTGGCCATATCATGTCACTATTTGATTGCATGTGATGTTTATCATGTTTATACATCTTATTTGCTTAGAACGATGGTAGTAATAAGATGATCCCTCATTAAAATTTCAATAAAGTGTTCCCCCTATCTGTGCACCGTTGCGAAAGTTCGTCGTTTCGAAGCACCATGTGATGATCGGGTGTGATAGATACTTACGTTCACATACAACGGGTGTAAGCCAGATTTACACACGCGAAACACTTAGGTTAACTTGACGAGCCTAGCATGTACAGACATGGCCTCGGAACACAAGATACCGAAAGGTCGAGCATGAGTCGTATAGTAGACTAGTCCGTCTCACGTGATGATCGGACACGGCCTAGTTGACTCGGATCATGTAATCACTTAGATGACTAGAGGGATGTCTATCTGAGTGGGAGTTCATTAGATGAACTTAATTATCCTGAACATAGTCAAAAGCCCTTTGCAAATTATGCCATAGCTCGCGCTTTAGTTCTACTGTTTTAGATATGTTCCTAGAGAAAATATAGTTGAAAGTTGACAGTAGCGATTATGCGGACAGTAGAAAGCTTATGTCTTTAATGCACCGCTCAGTATGTTGAACCCCAAAACATCGTCTGTGGATGTTGCGAACATCGGACATACACGTTTTGATAACTACGTGATAGTTCAGTTAAACGGTTTGGAGTTGAGGCACCAAAGACGTTTTCGAAACGTCGAGGAACATATGAGATTTTCGAGGGCTGAATGGGATTTCAGGCTCGTGCCCACGTCAAGAGGTATAAGACCTTCGACGATTTTCTTAGCCTGCAAATTAAGGGAGAAAAGATCAATCGTTGAGCTTGAGCTCAGATTGTCTGAGTGCAACAATCACTTGAATCGAGTGGGAGTTGATCTTCCAGATGAGATAGTGATGTTTCTCCAAAGTCATTGCCACCAAGCTGCTAGAGCTTCGTGATGAACTATAACAAATCAGGGATAGATATGATGATCCTTGAGATATTCACGATGTTTGACACCGCGAAAGTAGAAATCAAGAAGGAGCATCAATTGTTGATGGTTAGTGGAACCACTAGTTTCAAGAAGGGCAAGGGCAAGAAGGGGTACTTCATGAAACGGCAAATCAGTTGCTGCTCCAGTGAAGAAACCCAAGGTAGAACCCAAACCCGAGACTAAGTGCTTCTGTAATAAGGGGAACAGCCACTAGAGCAGAATTACCCTAGATACTTGGTAGATAAGAAGGCTGGCAAGGTCGATGGAAGTATATTGGATATACATTATGTTAATGTGTACTTCACTAGTACTCCTAGTAGCACGAGGGTATTAGATACCGGTTCGGTTGCTAAGTGTTAGTAACTCGAAATAAAAGCTACGGAATAAACGGAGACTAGCTAAAGGTGAGCTGATGATATGTGTTGGAAGTATTTCCAAGGTTGATGTGATCAAGCATCGCACGCTCCCTCCACCATCGAGATTGGTGTTAAACCTAAATAATTGTTATTTGGTGTTTGTGTTGAGCATAGACATGATTGGATTATGTCTGTCGCAATACAGTTATTCATTTAAGGAGAATAATGGTTACTCTGTTTATTTGAATAATACCTTCAATGGTCTTGCACCTAAAAGGAATGGTTTATTGAATCTCGATCGTAGTGATACACATTTTCATGCCAAAAGATATAAGATAGTAATGATAGTACCACTTACTTGTGGCACTGCCATGTAAGTCATATTGGTGTAAAACGCATGAAGAAGCTCCATGTTGATGGATCTTTGGACTCACTCATTTTTGAAAAGTTTGAGACATGCAAACCATGTCTATTGGTGTATACGCATGAACAAACTCCATGCAAATGGATCGTTTGGACTCACTTGATTTTGAATCACTTGAGATATGCAAATCATACCACATAGGCAAGATGACTGAAAAGCCTCGTTTTCAGAAAGATGGAACAAGATAGCAACTTGTTGGAAGTAACACACTTTGATGTGTGCAGTCCAATGAGTGCTGAGGCATGCAGTGAATATCGTTATGTTCTTACTTCACAGATGATTTAAGTAGATACTGAGTATATTTACTTGATGAAACACAAGTCTGAATTATTGAATGGTTCAAGTAATTTCAGAGTGAAGTTGAAGATCATTGTGACAAGAGGATAAAATGTCTATGATATGATCATAGAGATGAGTATCTGAGTTATGAGCTTTGGCACGCAATTAATACATTGTGGAAATTGTTTCACAATTAATACCGCCTGGAACACCATAGTGTGATGGTGTGTCCGAACATCATAGTTGCACCCTATTGGATATGGTGCGTACCATGATGTCTCTTATCGAATTACCACTATCATTCATGGGTTAGGCATTAGAGACAACCGCACTCACTTTAATAGGGCACCACGTAATTCCGTTGAGACGACACCGTTTGAAATATGGTTTGGAGAAACCTAAGTTGTCGTTTCTTAAAAGTTTGGGGCTGCGATGCTTATGTGAAAAAGTTTCAGGTTGATGAGCTCGAACCCAAAGCGGATAAAAATGCATCTTCATAGGACACCCAAAACAGTTGGGTATACCTCCTATCTCAGATCCGGAAGCAAAAGTAATTGTTTCTTGAATCGGGTCCTTTCTCGAGGAAAAGTTTCTCTCGAAAGAATTGAGTGGGAGGATGGTGGAAACTTGATGAGGTTGTTGAACCATCACTTCAACTAGTGTGTAGCAGGGCATAGGTAGTTGTTCCCGTGGCACCTACACTAATTGAAGTAGAAGCTTATGATAGTGATCATGAAACTTCGGATCAAGTCACTACCAAACCTCGTAGGTCGACGAGGATGCGTACTGCTTCAGAGTAGTACGTAATCCTGTCTTGGAGGTCATGTTGCTAGACAACAATGAACCTACAAACTATGGAGAAGCGATGGTGGGCCCAGATTCCGACGAATGGCTCGAGGCCATAAAATCCGAGAGAGGATCCATGACTTTGGAAGAAATACTTGATGGTCGTAAGGCCGTTGGGTACAGGTGGATTTTAAAAGCAAGACAGACAATGATGGTAAGTATCACCATTAAGAAAGCTCGACTTGTCGTTAAGATGTTTTCCGACAAGTTCAAGGAGTTAACTACGATGAGACTTTCTCACTCGTAGCGATGCTAAGAGTCTGTTGGGATTATATTAGGAATTACTGCATGATTTATGAAATCTTGTAGATAGGATGTCAAAACATTGTTTCCTCGACGGTATTCTTGAGGAAAGGTTGTATGTGATACAACCAGAAGGTTTTGACAATCCTGAAAGACGCTAACAAATATGCAAAGCTCCAGCAATCCTTCTAAGGACTGGAGTAAGCATCTGGAGTTGGAATGTACGCTTTGATGAGATGATCAAAGATTTTGGGTTTGTACAAAGTTTGTGAGAAACTTGTATTTCCAAAGAAGTGAGTGGGAGCACTATAGAATTTCTGATGAGTATATGTTGTTGACATATTGTTGATCAGAAATGATGTAGAATTTCTAGAAAGCATATAGGGTTATTTGAAAAGTGTTTTTCAATGAAAACCTGGATTAGGCTACTTGAACAATAAGCATCAAGATCTATAAGATAGATCAAAAATGCTTAATAATACTTTCAAATGAGCACATACCTTGACATGATCTTGAAGGTGTTCAAGATGGATCAGTCAAAGAAGGAGTTCTTGCCTGAGTTGTAAGGTATGAAGTTAAGAGTTAAAGATCGACCACGGCAGAAGAGAGACAAAGGATGAAGGCCGTCCCCTATGCTTCAGACGTAGGCTCTATAGTATGCTATGCTGTGTACCGCACCGGAAGTGTGCCTTGCCATGAGTCAGTCAAGGGGTACAAGAATAATCCAGGAATGGGGATCATTGGACAGTGGTCAAAATTGTCCTTGGAGTAAATAAAGGACATGTTTTTCGATTATGGAGGTGATAAAGAGTTCAGCGTAAAGGGTTACGTCGATGCAAGCTTTAACACCTATCCGAATGACTCTGAGTAGCAAACCGGATACGTATAGTGGAGCAACCATTTGGAATAGCTCCAAGTGGAGCGTGGAAGCAACATTTACAATATGACATAGAGAATTGCGAAATACATACGGATCTGAATGTTACAGACCCGTTGACTAAAACCTCTCTCACAAGCAAACATGATCAAACCCCAGAACTCATTGAGTCTTAATCACATGGTGATGTGAACTAGTTTAGTGACACTAGTAAACTCTTTGGATGTTGGTCGCATGGCGATGTGACCTATCAGTGTTAATCACATGGAATGTGAACTAGATTATTGACTCTAGTGCAAGTGGGAGACTGTTGGAAATATGTCCTAGAGGCAATAATAAATTAGTTATTATTATTATATTTCCTTGTTCATGATAATCGTTTATTACCCATGCTATAATTGTATTGATAGGAAACTTAGATACATGTGTGGGTACATAGACAACACCATGTCCCTAGTAAGCCTCTAGTTGACTAGCTCGTTGATCAACAGATGGTCACGGTTTCCTGACCATGGACATTGGATGTCGTTGATAACGGGATCGCATCATTAGGAGAATGATGTGATGGACAAGACCCAATCCTAAGCCTAGCACAAAGATCGTAGTTCGTATGCTAAAGATTTTCTAATGTCAAGTATCATTTCCTTAGACCATGAGATTGTGCAACTCCCAGATACCGTAGGAATGCTTTGGGTGCACCAAACGTCACAGCGTAACTGGGTGGCTATAAAGGTGCACTACAGGTATCTCCGAAAGTGTCTGTTGGGTTGGCACGAATCGAGACTGGGATTTGTCACTCCGATTGACGGAGAGGTATCTCTGGGACCACTCGGTAGGACATCATCATAAGGTGCACAATGTGACCAAGGGGTTGATCACGGGATGATGTGTTACGGAACGAGTAAAGAGACTTGCCGGTAACGATATTGAACAAGGTATCGGCATACCGACGATCGAATCTCGGGCAAGTACAATACCGCTAGACAAAGGGAATTGTATACAGGATCGATTGAGTCCTTGACATCGTGGTTCATCCAATGAGATCATCGTGGAACATGTGGGAGCCAACATGGGTATCCAGATCCCGCTGTTGGTTATTGACCGGAGAACGTCTCGGTCGTGTCTGCATGATTCCCGAACCCGTAGGGTCTACACACTTAAGGTTCGATGACGCTAGGGTTATAAAGGAAGTTTGTATGTGGTTACCGAATGTTGTTCGGAGTCCCGGATGAGATCCCGGACATCATGAGGAGTTCCAGAATGGTCCGGAGGTAAAGATTTATATATGGGAAGTCCTGTTTTGGTCACCGGAAAAGTTTTGGGTTTTATCGGTAACGTACCGGGACCACCGGGAGGGTCCCGGGGGTCCACCAAGTGGGGACACCATCCCCGGAGGGCTGCATGGGACAAGTGTGGGAGGGGACCAGCCCCAGGTGGGCTGGTGCGCCCCCCACAAGGGCCCAAGGCGCCTAGGGCTTGGGGAGGGGGGCGCACCCACCTAACTTGGGGGGCAAGTTTCCCCTCTCCCCCCCCCCCTTGGCCGCACCCTAGATGGGTTGTGGGCTGCCGCCACCCCTAGGGAGGGAACCCTAGAGGGGGCGCAGCCCCCTCCCTCTCCCCTATATATACTTGAGGACTTTGGGGCTGCCAACACATGAGTTTTGACCTCTCCCTGGCGCAGCCCTACCTCTCTCCCTCCTCCTCTCCCGCGGTGCTTGGCGAAGCCCTGCATGATTGCCACGCTCCTCCACAAACACCACGCCATTGTGCTGCTGCTGGATGGAGTCTTCCTCAACCTCTCCCTCTCTCCTTGCTGGATCAAGGCATGGGAGACGTCACCGGGTTGTACGTGTGTTGAACGCGGAGGTGCCGTCCGTTCGGCACTAGGATCTCTGGTGATTTGGATCACGACGAGTACGACTCCTTCAACCCCGTTCTCTTGAACGCTTCCGCTTAGTGATCTACAAGGGTATGTAGATGCACTCTCCTTCCCCTCATTGCTGGTTTCTCCATAGATGGATCTTGGCGACTCGTAGGAAAATTTTGAATTTCTGCTACGTTCCCCAATAGAAAATACTTTGATAATTTTAGTTTCATAAATTTTATTTATGTTATTAAAGTTTTTTTTGTTTCTACTTATCTATTTTATTAAAGTTTATATTATTTTGTTTCAAATTACTTAGTTATTTTTTTTGTCCGTGACTTCGTTTGTTATTTTTCATGCATTTACTGATTATTTTGAGCTATAAGACCATGAAATTGAAAAGCATTTGAAATGAACACTGAAAAGGTTCCAAGTTGGCATGGTATCATCATTTCACCCATATAACATGTGCAAGAAAGTAGAGAGGCTTACGACAAAAACTGGATGCACTTCGTGTACAAAACAGGCAATCTCCTTCGAAGTATCAGGGTTTCATACGGAAACTCGTCTGTTACAAAGGGATTTCATTTTTTTTTCAACTTATTTGAACCCCCTTATTTTTCTATGTTCAAAATGCACCATTCAAAGCCACATCATCAATTTACAACCCTTTCTGACTTTATTTGTTATTTTTCCTGCATTTACTGACCATTTTGAGCTATAAGACCATGAAATTGGAAAGCATTTGAAATGAACTCTGAAAAGGTTCCAAGTTGGCATGGTATCATAATTTCACCCACATAGCATGTGCAAGAAAGTAGAGAGGCTTACGGCAAAAACTGGATGCACTTCGTGTACAAAATAGACAAACTCCTTCGAAGTATCGGGGTTTCATATGGAAACTCGTCTGTTACAAAGGGATTTCATTTTTTTGAACTTATTTGAACCCCCTTGTTTTTCTCTGTTGAAAATGCACCATTCAAAGCCACATCATCAATTTACAACCCTTTCTGACTTCATTTGTTATTTTTCATGCATTTACTGATTATTTTGAGCTATAAGACCATGAAATTGAAAAGCATTTGAAATGAACTCTGAAAAGGTTCCAAGTTGGCATGGTATCATCATTTCACCCACATAGCACGTGCAATAAAGTAGAGAGGCTTACGGCAAAAACTGGATGCACTTCGTGTACAAAACAGACAATCTCCTTCGAAGTATCATGGTTTCATACGGAAACTCGTCTGTTACAAAGGGATTTCATTTTTTTGAACTTATTTGAACCCCCTTGTTTTTCTGTGTTCAAAATGCACCATTCAAAGCTACATCATCAATTTACAATCCTTTCTGACTTCATTTGTTATTTTTCATGCATTTACTGATTATTTTGAGTTATAAGACCATGAAATTGAAAAGCATTTGAAATGAACTCTGAAAAGGTTCCAAGTTGGCATGGTATCATCATTTCACCCACATAGCATGTGCAAGAAAGTGAGAGGCTAACGGCAAAAACTGGATGCACTTCATGTACAAAACAGACAATCTCCTTCGAAGTATCAGGGTTTCATATGGAAACTCGTCTGTTACAAAGGGATTTCATTTTTTTGAACTTATTTGAACCCCCTTGTTTTCCTCTGTTGAAAATGCACCATTCAAAGCCACATCATCAATTTACAAGC
Source organism: Triticum dicoccoides (assembly GCF_002162155.2). NCBI lineage: Eukaryota > Viridiplantae > Streptophyta > Magnoliopsida > Poales > Poaceae > Triticum > Triticum dicoccoides. Next base: position 615,117,160 of record NC_041391.1, read on the forward strand.
CTTTCTGACTTCATTTGTTATTTTTCATGCATTTACTGATTATTTTGAGCTATAAGATCATGAAATTGAAAAGCATTTGAAATGAACTCTGAAAAGGTTCCAAGTTGGCATGGTATAATCATTTCACCCACATAGCACGTGCGAGAAAGTAGAGAGGCTTACGGCAAAAACTGGATGCACTTCGTGTACAAAACAGACAATCTCCTTCGAAGTATCATGGTTTCATACGGAAACTCGTCTGTTACAAAG
>NC_041391.1:615117418-615117980 GCF_002162155.2 Triticum dicoccoides
AGGGATTTCATTTTTTTTTGAACTTATTTGAACCCCCTTGTTTTTCCGTGTTCAAAATGCACCATTCAAAGCCACATCATCCATTTACAACCCTTTCTGACTTCATTTGTTATTTTTCATGCATTTACTGATTATTTTGAGTTATAAGACCATGAAATTGAAAAGCATTTGAAATGAACTCTGAAAAGGTTCCAAGTTGGCATGGTATAATCATTTCACCCACATAGCACGTGCGAGAAAGTAGAGAGGCTTACGGCAAAAACTGGATGCACTTCGTGTACAAAACAGACAATCTCCTTCGAAGTATCATGGTTTCATACGGAAACTCGTCTGTTACAAAGGGATTTCATTTTTTTGAACTTATTTGAACCCCCTTGTTTTTCCGTGTTCAAAATGCACCATTCAAAGCCACATCATCAATTTACAACCCTTTCTGACTTCATTTGTTATTTTTCATGCATTTACTGATTATTTTGAGCTATAAGACCATGAAATTGAAAAGCATTTGAAATGAACTCTGAAAAGGTTCCAAGTTGGCATGGTATCATCATTTCACCCACAT